>NW_020173215.1:684533-784807 GCF_003031525.2 Neophocaena asiaeorientalis asiaeorientalis | reverse complement strand
AAAAAAGAAGCTATCTGTTGGGGTGAAAAACATACAGGATGGAAGTGAGAACACATAGGATGCTGGGTGCAAGCACTGGAGGAATGTCACCTGAGGATGAACAACACAGAATATGTGAGGTCTTATTCTGATGATTTCCTACTTTACTAACTTTTGTTTTCCTCAGCATCTATCATAGAGTAGATTCTTAGTAAATGCTTTTTGAATTCATGAATTAAGTGTGACAAGATTAGAGATTGTCTCCTTTATTAGAGCCTTGCATCCCAGGATTGTAAGGAAGACTTGGAAGATTTTGACTTGTCTATTCTTTGTGTCAGGCATAGCTGAACATCCTGGTCTTTCAGCTCTGAAAGATATTGGCTGTATCTGACCTGTTGTGGAGATGTGATGGAATGAGAGCAGAGCACCCTGGAGTATAGCAGCCCCAGAGGCATATCATGGCTGCTTCCAGGGCTCTCTAGAATGGCAGTCCCAAATATATTATCAAAGGTGGAGCCATTTTCTGAAGACACTGTCAGCACAGGGTGCTATAAGAATATTTATTATCTCATTTATCTAGATATTTAGGTTATGTATGTCATAGTGATATGTAGCACATTGGTTTGTCAGGCTGTGGATAAAGAAGAGAATGAAGCATTGTTCTATTGTAACAAATCTATCTTTCATCTTAAATAATTATGTTTAGTGTTTCTTTGCAGACAGAAGTTTAAAATCCTTATATTATGCTTCCACCAGGGATTAACAATAATCAGAGATTTGGAAGGAAAGTAGAAGTATATAACTGTCATTTCGATTCCAAGCCTCTTTTAAAAATGTCTACCCAGAGAGAGCCAGCTGTTTCTTCTAACAGGGTTTTATGAGGTAATACAGTTGACCCTTGGATAACACAGGTTTGAACAGTGTGGGTCCACTTTTATGCAGATTTAAAAAAATACATACTATAGTACTACAAAATTGGCAGTTGGTTAAATTGCAGATGTGGAACCACTGACACAGAGGGCCAACTGTAAAGCTACATTTGGATTTTTGATTGCACGTGGGGTTGGTGCCCCAACCCCTGCGTTGTTCAAGGGTCAACTGTTCTTTTAGTGGAAAGGGGCAAATGACATAGACGGGATTATACAGGCATTTGTAGGATCTTGTTACATGGTGAATGGGTAGCATTGTGCTTCTTTAAATGTCTAACCCATTGACTGTAGATAATTATTAAAATTGATACTTGTCAGCAAAGATTCCATACAGAATCAATGATTCTTTAATGAACAATTGTTAGAAAATCTAACCAGAAAATTGTAAATCTAGTCAGAAAATAACAAAAATTAGAGCAGAAATAAAATAAAGACTAAAAAGACAATAGAGAATATCAATGAATGTAGGGGTTATTCTTTGAAAAGATAAAAAAATTTGTTAAGCTGTTAGCTAGACTCACCAAGAAAAAAAGAGACAGAACTCTGATTAAATAAAAAATGAAAGTGGAGATGTTACAACTGATTACAGAACACAAAGGATCATAAGAGACTGCTATGAATAATTATATTTCAACAAATTGGACAATGTTGAAGAAATGAATAAATTTCTTGAAACATACAACCTACCAAGACCAAATCATGATGAAATAGAAAATCTGAACAGACCAGTTACAGGTAAGGAGATTAAATCAGTAATCAAAAAGCTCCCAACAAACAATTAGTACCTTAACTAATAAAGGACATATACGACAAGCCTGTAGCTAAAACACACTCAATTGTGAAAAACAGAAAGCCTTTTTTCTGAGATCAGGAACAAGACAAGAATGCCAACTTTCATCACTTGTATTAAACATAATTTCAGGAGTTCTAGCCAGAGCAATTAGACAAAAAAAAAAAAAAAAAAAATCCATATTAAAAAAAATTAAAAAAAAAAAAAAAAAAAAAAAAAAAAAAAAAAGGCATCCATATTAGAAAGGAAGAAGTAGAATTGTCACTATTTCAGATGACATATTATATATAGAAAACTCTAAAGACTTCATCAAAAAACTATTAGAACTAATACATGAACTTACTGAAGTTGCAGGATAAAAAAAATTAATACGGTAAGTCCCCAACATATGAACGAGTTCTGTTTGGAGAGCACATTCATAAGTCCAATTTGTTGATAAGCCCAATAAAGTTAGCCTAGGTACCCAACTAACACAATCGGCTATGTAGTACTGTACTGTAATAGGTTTATAATATTTTCCACACAAATAATACATAAAAAACAAGCAAAAATAAAGAAAACACTTTTAATCTTACAGTACAGTACCTTGAAAAGTACAGTAGTAGCAGCTACATCACTGCTGCTTTTATGCTTCCTTCTGGACATCCTGGGCTTGAGATAAAGATAATGTATTATTGTACTATGTACAGTACTGTACAGTAAAGTACACAAAAGTACAACCACTTGTATAGGATGCATGCATGTGACAATGTATGCCAGACATGTGAACTAACTTAGGTAATTGGACATGCAAACGCATGTTCGCATCTGTGAAACTCAGCAACTTGGAGGTTTGTATGTAGGAGACTACACAAAAATATGTTGCATTTCTATACACTGATAACAGACTATCAAAAAGAAAAATTAAGAAAAGAATCCCATTTATAATTGCATCAAAAGGAATAAAACATATAGGAATAATTTTAACCAAGGAGGTGAAAAACCTATATATTGAAAAATACAAGACATTAATGAAAGAAATTGAAGAAAACACTAATAAATGGAAGAACATTCTGTGATCATGGATTGGAAGAATCAACATTGTTAAAATGTCTCTACTACCCAAGGTAATCTATAGATTCAGTACAATCCCTATCTAAATTTCAATGGTAGTTTTCAAAGAAATAGAACAAAAATTGTAAAGCATGTGTGGAACTTAAAAGAACCCCATATAGCCAAAGCAAAATTGAGAAAGAAGAACAGGGCTGGAGGCATCATGCACCCTAATTTTAAACAATATTACAAAGCTACAGTGATTAAAACAGTATGAAATTGGAATAATAAGCAGACACATAGATCAATAGAACAGAATAGAGTGCCCAGAAATAAACCCATACATATATGGTCAATCAACTTATGACAAAGAAGCCAAGAATATACAATGGGGAAAGGACAGTCTCCTCACTAAGTGGTGCTGGGAAAACTAGACAGCCAAATGCAAAAGAATAAAGCTTGATCACCTTCTTACACCACACACCAAAATTAACTTAAAATGGATTAAAGACTTGAATGTAAACAAATAAAAAACAAGGTCATAGATGCAGTGAACATATTGGTAGTTGCCAGAGATAGAAGGTGAAGGGTGGGAGAAATGGGTGAAGAGAGTATAAATTTATTAATAAATGTTTTTAAAAAGAATAAGACATTCTCCTAGATAACTACCTTACAATTACTGCCCTTAAATCAGTAACAATAATTTCATGATCTCATCTAGTATCCAGTTCATATTCAAATTAAGAAAAAAAAGAAAAGCTTGTGTGTAGTCAATCACAGTTCAGCTTACTGTGTGGTTATAGGCAGAGTAATTGCCTTCTCTGTGTCTCGTTTCCAATATGTAAATTGAGAGGGTTAACTGGAATGTGTGGTACTTTCTGGCTTTATGATTGCATGACATTACCTGAGGTTAGGAGGGTTTAAAACTGAAACAATAGAGCAAAACAAACGAATCAGATTTCCTTGACTTAATGGCTCCCTGGCTCCCTGAAGCCCCTGAGGCATTTCTGTGTTACCCTCCATGGCAGTGCTTCTAACAAGAGTGGTCTGTAGGGCAGTCTCCATTCCACTGAAGGTGCTCATGGTTTCCAATGACTGCCATGCTGATACGTGCTGTAGTCACTTGGCTGCTTCCTGGCAGCATCTGATCAGGCTCACCTTGAAACACTCTCTTCTCTTGGCCTCCATGGAACCATCTTCTCCTGCCTCACTAGATGATTCTTCTCTGTCTCTTTTGTTCTTTTTGGATCTTCTTTTTCTGCTCAACCTTTGAAAGTTAGAGGATCCCAGAGTCCTGGTTCTATCCTTCACTAACTACATTCTATTTTTAAGTGGGTCTTTTTATTTTTATTGGCTTTAAATGTTATTTATGTGTTGATGGCCTTCAAAATTATAACCATTGTTGACTGCTCCACTTAACTCCAAATGCATGGCTAACAGACATTTCCAAATTCAGCACAGCAGAAACAGAACTTGTAATTTTACACCTCTAAACCCTTCCTCCCTCAGCATTCCCCAGTTCAGCAAGTAGCACTATTTTTTAACCAATTGTTGAAGCTGAGCATTTAAGACCTATCCATAATTCCTCTATGTTCCTCACACTCCAGATATTATGTTTCAGCTACATACTGCTACATAACAAACTACCACAAACATAGTGGCTTAAAAACAGCAATTTATTGATATTCTTTCTCACAATTCTATGGGTTAGTTGGGAGATTCTCCTGCTAGTTTCACCTGCACTCATTTGGCTCATTCAGCTGACTAGTTGGCTGAACTGTAAGGAGACTTTATTCATATATGTCTGGCAGTTGATGTTGGCTGTTAGTTGGAGTGCTTTGGCTCTTTTCCACGAGTCTTCATCCAATAATAAGCTAAATATGCTTCCCTGTAAAATGGTCTCATGGCAACATTTCAAGAGAGCAAAATCTGAAGCTGCAATATCTCTCAAGGCCTAGCTTTAAGATTTGCATAAAGTCACTTCTTCCCTAACTTACTGGTCAATCAAGTCATAAGGCAACCAGATTCAAGAGGGTGGATAGATTCCATCTCTGAATTGGAGGAGAAGAAATTCACCTTGCAAGAGGTCATGTATGTTGGGATGGAAGAAATTTATGGAAACTAATTTATCACATAACCCATAGATTCCACTTCTGGATGGGAGGAGAAGAAATTTACCTTGCAACGGGTCATGTATGTTGGGATGGAAGAAATATGTGGCAGCTAATTTATCACATAACCCATCTACATATCCTATGAGTTCCAGTTCCAAAATATATCTTGAATATAACTACAGTTGATCCTTGAACAACACTGGTTTGTACTGCATGGGTCCACTTATAACACAAAATTTTTTTCAATAGTAAAAATACTATAGTACTACATGATTTGTTGTTGATTGAATCAGCAAATGCAGAACGACAGATGCAGAAGAACCATGTATAATTCACAAAATTATATGAGAATTTTTGACTGTGTGGAGGGTTGGCACCCCTAACGCCCACTTTGTTCAAGGGTCAACTGTACTACTTCTGAACTACTGCAGCCTGTCCGTGACAGTAATATCTTAATAGCTTTTCACTGTTATTAGGACAAGATCTAAAGTCTGAAGACAACCCAGGAGGTGATCCACAATTCAGCTCCCACTTAACACTCTGACTTTATCCCCTAAAGTCACTCTCCTTGATTACAATGCTCCTGGATAATTCAGCTGATATTCAGTGAAAAAGGCACATTGTCCTTTTTTCCTGTTTTTTGAATTTTTAAACATGTTGAGGTTTTTTGTTTTTGTTTTCTTTTAATCTTTGGGTCTTTGCCTTGAATGTCTGCAACCAAACGTTCACTTGGCTCACTCTTCTCATTGAGATCTCACCCAGTTCAAACAGCTCTACAGAGAGACCCTTCTTTGACCTTCTTAAATGTATCTAACAATTATTTTCTCTAGCCAGCCACTCTTTTTAAAAAATTTAATTTTATTGTGATAAGAACACTTAACAAGAGATCTTAGCAAACTTTTAAATGTACAATATGTTATTGTGGACTATAGGTACAATGCTGTGCATCAGATCTCTAGAGCTTATTCATCTGATTAAATGAAATTTTATGCCCCTTGATCTATAACTCCCATTTCCTTCTCCCCACGACCCCCTGGAAGTCACCATTCCACTCTTTGATTATGTAAACTTCACTATTTTACATTCCTTATATAAGATGAATCATGCAGTATTTGTTTGTATGTGATTGGCTTATTTCATTTAGTATAGTGTGCTCAGGTTCATCCATGTTTTCACACATGACATAATTTCCTTCTGACTTTGCTTCAGAATTAAGGTTGAATCGTATTCCATTGAATGCATATACCATATTTTCTTTACATATTCATCTGTTGATGGACATTTAGGTTGCTTCCACATCTTGACTATTGTGAATAGTGCTGCAATGAACATGAAATGCTAATATATCTTTGAGATCCTGATTTCATTCTTTTGGCTAAATACCCAGAAAAAGGATTGTTGGATCAAATGGTAGTTCCATTTTAAGTTTTTTGAGGAACCTCCATACCGTTGTCATAATGGCTACACCATTTATCATTCTCACCAACAGTGTGCTAACATTCCAATTCATCCACATTCTTGCCAACACTTGTTACCTATTTTTTTTATAATAGCCATCTAAATAGGTGTGAAGCGACATCTCATTGTGGGTTTGATTTTTATTTCCCTGATGATTAGTGATGTTGAGTACTTTTTAATGTATCTGTTGGCCATTTGTATGTTTTCTTTGGAGAAATGTCTATTTAAGTCTTTGACCCATTTTTTAATTGGGTTATTGATTTTTTCTTTTTGAGTTGTAGGAGTTCCTTACACATTTTGAAGATTAATCCATTGTTGGATATACGGTTTGCAAATATTTTCTCCCATTCCATAGGTTAACTTTGCCGTCTGCTGTTTGTTTCCTTTGCTGTATAGAAGCTTTTTAGTTTGATGTAGTCCAGCTTGTTTATTTTGTTTTTGTTGCCTGAGCTTTCAGTGCCATATCCAAGAAATTATTGCCAAGACCAATGTCATGAAGTCTTTCCCCTATGTTTTCTTCTAGACGTTTTTATAGTTTCAGGTCTTATATTTAAGTATTTAATCCATTTTGAGTTGAGTTTTGCATATGACATAATTTAAAGGTCCAATTTCATTGTTTTGCACATGGATATCCAGTTTTCCCGACACCATTTTTTGAAGAGACTATCCTTTTTCCACTGTGTATTGTTAGAGCCCTGGTCAAAGATCTGTTGACTGTATATGTGTGGATTTATTTCTGGGCTCTCTATTCTGTTCCATTGGTCTATATGTCTGTCTGACACAAGTGCCATAATGTTTTGATTACTGAATCTGAGTAATATATTTGAAATCATGAAGTGTGATGCTTCCAGCTTTGCTCTTCTTTCTCAAGATTGATTTGGCTAATAGTGGTCTTTTGTGGTTCCATACAAATTTTAGAAATTTTAAAAAAATTATGTAAAACATGCCATTGGGATTTTGATTTAGATCATTTTGGGTAGTATGGACATTTTAATAATATTAAATCTTTCAACCCATGACCACAGAATATCATTCCATTTGTTTGTGTCTTCTTTAACTTCTTTCATCAATATTTTGTAGTTTTCAGCATACAGTTCTTTCACTGCCTCAGTCAAGTTTACTCCTAAAGTTTTATTCTTTTTGGTGCCATTGTAAGTGGGATTGTTTTCCTCATTTATTTTTCAGATAGTTTGTTTCTAGTATATAGAAAAGCAACTTGTTTTTGTATGTTGATTTTGTGTCCTGCAATGTTACTTAATTCACTTATTAGTTCTAAGAGTTTTTTGATGTAGTCTTTAGGGTTTTCTACATATAAGATTATTTCATCTGCAAACAGAGATGATTTTACTTCTTCCTTTCTGATTTGGGTGCCTTTTATTGATTTTCCTTGCCTACTTGATCTGGCTAGGGCTTCCAGTACTATGTTGAATAAAAATGCTGAGAGTAGGCATACTAGCCTGGTTTCTAACCTCAGAGGAAAAGCTTTCAGTTTTCACTGTTGAATATGATGTTACCTATGGGATTTTCATATAGGTACTTAATTTTGTTCAGGCACTTTCCTTCTATTTTTAGTTTGTTGAGAGTTTTTATCTTTAAAGGGTGTCAAATTTTGTCAAATGCTTTTTCTGCATCTATTGAGGTGACCATGTGATTTTAATCCTTTATTCTGTTAATGTAACATATCACGTTAACTGATTTTCATATGTTGAACCATCCTTGCATCCCAGGGATAAATTTCATTTGGTCATGGTATATGATCCTTCTAATATGTTGTTGGACTCAGTTTGTTAGTATTTTGTTAAGGATATTTGCATCTATGTTCATCAGGGGTATTGGGATGTATTTATCTTTTCTGGTGGTGTCTTTTTCTGGCTTTGGTATCACCATAATGTGGGCCTCATAAAATGATTTTGGAAGTATTCCATTCTCTTCAATTTTTGAGAAGAGTTTGAAAATGACTGACATTAATTCATCTTTAAATGTTTGATTAAAATTGCCAGCAAAGTCATCTGGTCCTGGTTTTTTTTAATTTGTTTGGAAGTTTGTGATTACTAATCTGATCTCTATACTAGTAATCGATCTATTCAGATTTTCTGTTTCTTCATAATTTAGTATGGGCAGGTTATATGTTTCTAATAATTTGTCCATTTCTTCTAGGTTTTACAGTTTGTAGGCCTGTAGTTTGCTGCACCACATACATTTTGGTATATTGTGTTTTTCCTTTAGTTTGTCTTGAGATATTTTCTAATTTTCTTGTTGATTTCTCCTTTGACTTTATGGTTATTTAAGAATGTGTTGTTTAATTTCCATCTATTTGTGAGTTTTCCAGTTTTCCTTCTGGAAAGGAAAGTTATTGATTTCTAGTCTCATCTATTGCAGTTATAAAAGATACTTGACATGATTTCAATCTTCTTAAATTTGTTAAGATGTGTTTTGGACCTAAATTGTGATATATCCTACAGAAAGATCTATACACACTTAAGAAGAATATGTACTCTGCTACTGTTGGGTGCAATGTTCTGTGTATATCTGTTGGGTCCATTGGTCAACAGTGTTGTTCAAGTCCTCTGTTTCCTTGTGATCTTATGTCTGGTTGGTCTATCTACTATTGAAAGTGGGATATTGAAGTATCCTACTATTTTTGTATTGATGTATATTTCCCCCTTTAGTTCTGTCAGTGTTTGCTTTATATATTTAGGTGCTCTGATGTTGGATGCATATATAATTGTAACTGTTACAGCTTCCTGGGATTGACCCTTTTATCATTATATAATGTCCTCCTCTGTTTACTGTGGCAGTTTTTGACAGTCTGAACTTAAGGTCAAACTTATTTTGTCTGATATAAGTATAGCTACAGCTGCTGACTTTCAGTTACTATTTGCATAGAATATCTTTTTTTTTTTTCTTTTTACCCATTCACTTTCAGCCTGTGTGTGTTCTTAAATCTAAAGTGAGTTTCTTGTTGACATAAGCTGGGTCTTTAAAAAATTTTTTTTTAATTTAATTTTTTTGTGGGGTACCTTATTTTTTAAATCAATCATCCAATTTATGCCTTTTGATTTTAATCTATTTACTATTACTAAAGTAACTATTGATAGAAAGGATTTACTATTGCCATTGTGTTGTTTTCTGTTAATCTTATACTTTTCTTTTTCTGTCTTGCATCCCTTTATATTTTGTCAATTTTTTGTATTGCTATGCTTTGATTCTTTTGTTTAATTTCTATAGGTATTTTTTTATGGTTATCTTGGGACTTACACAAAATATTTCATGGTTATTGTATTCTATTTTAAGCTGATAATAAATTAAGGTTAATTACATTAAAAACTATAACTCCTCCCTCCCACTTTGTTACTATTATCACAATTTACATGTTTTCTTATGGTATATCTTTAACATATTTTATAGTTATTTTTAATACTTTTGTCTTTTAACTTCTATACTAGAGTTAAAAGTGACTTACCCACTACCACTACAGTAATATAGTATTTTGTATTTGTCTGTATATTTTACCTTTACCAATGAGTTTCATACTTTCTTATGTTATCATATTTCTATTTAGTGTCCTTTCATTTCAATTTAAAGAACTCTCTTTAACATTTCTTGTAGAGTAGGTCTAGTGGTGATGAACTTTCTCAGCTTTTGTTTGTCTGGGAAAGTCTTTATCTCTCTTTCATTTTTGAAGGACAGTTTTGCTGCCTATAGCATTCTTAGTTAGCAGTTTTTTTTCATTCAGCACTTTGAATATATCATTCCACTCTTCTAACCTGCAAAGTTTCTGCTGAAAAATCCAATGACAGTCTTATGGGGATGGGGTTCCTTTGTATGTGACAAGTCTCTTTTCTCTTACTGTTTTCAAAATTCTCTCTTCATCTGACTTTTGACAATTTGAATATAATGTGTCTCAGTGTGGATTTCTTTGGTGTCTTATTTGTGTCTTTTGGGATTCTTGAATCTGGATGTCTATTTCCTTTCCCAGATTTAGAGAGTTTTCAGCTATTATTTCTTTGAATAAGCTTTCTGGTTCTTCCTCTCTCTCTTTCTGGGAATCCCATATGTGTATATTGCTATGCATGATGGTATCCTGTAAATCCCTTATGCTTTACCTTTGATCATTCTTTTTTTAAATTTTTGTTCCTCTGATTGAAGATTTCCAATTATCCATCTTTGAGTCCACAGATTCTTTCTTCTGCTTTACCTACTCTGATGTTGAATTGTTTTAGTGACTTTTTCAGTTTGGTTATTGTATTCTTCAGCTTCATGGTTTCTGTTTGGTACTTTTTAATGTTTTCTACCTCTTTGTGGAAATTCTCTCTTTGTTCATGTATTGTTCTCTTGACCTCAGTTAGCAACTTTATGACAGTAATTCTGAAGTCTCTCTCAGGTAAATCATATAACTACATTTCATTAGGGTCAGTTTCTGGAGATTTTTATCTTTGCCTGATTCTTTATTTTCTTTGACTCTGTTTTGGTGTGTCTTAAAGACAGAAGCCAGCCCTCAGGGGAGGCCGCTCAATAAAGTTGGAGTACTGGTTGCATGAACCAACCTTTTCCCTCCTTTGGGAGAAGTTGGGACCTAAGGGATCTCTTCCTGATCATAGGAGATTGCACCAGGGCCAACAAGTCTGGCTACAGAGTTTGAATCTCCCTACCGGCTTCAGTCTGGTTTCATGTTTGCCCAGTGTGCAGAAATCTTCTGATTAATTCCTGGACTCCGCACAAAGAAAATCTGCCCATGAACTGTTTCAGAATCAGTGTGTTTGTGGGAGGAAGGAAGATCTAGAGCTTCCTACTCTGCCATCTTGGTGACATTGCTTCTTTGCCAGCCACTCTTTTTTTTTTTGTATTTATTTATTTATTTGGCCACACCATGCATCATGAAGGATCTTATTCTCTGACCAGGGATCGAACCTGTGTCCCCTGCAATGGAAGCATGGAGTCTTAACCACTGGACCATCAGGGAAGTCCCACGATTTTTTTTTTTTTTTACATACACACTGTATTTTATTTTTACAAGAGATAAATAAACTGACACCAAGCATTGTAAATGGATGACCACAACAAAAGCAACAATGATTGAAATTACCAAACACGAAACACACTCATACTATGTCATAATATTGACATTCAGTCCAGTAATCCTCCACTGTAACAGGTCGTTTACTTTGCAGTGAAAATTCATTTGTATATTTTTTGCCTCTGAGTCCTTGTGGGATTTTTTTTTTATTCAAACAGAAAGTCACAAAAATTATAATCATCCTCATCAGTTCACTCAGTCCCATGTAATTAATTTTTTTTCATCTTGATCTTTTGTTAGCACTTTTATGAATTCATCAGTTTTCCATTAGAGTTCTGAAAATGCTTATTCATTCAGTTCAGCAGTATAGTCAGTTACCAGAAACCTGTACTGGTCAGAGTCTTTTCCATGAATTCCTTGAAAATGAAACCATTTTATAGGAACATTTTTGCAAAAGCATCAGAGTACACCCAGAACTGTCTTAAAAGACAAAAGACTTAAAAATGACCATGGTTAAAGATTGGGTGAAAGTTCATAATAATGCAATTGACAAGGAAATTTAGTTATTTCTGAGATATACATTTTAAAGTAATAACTAGAATTATGACTTATAACATTATACCAGAACATATAAGATTTTTAGAAATTTCATGTAATGTCTGAAACATTTATATTAACATATTACCATACAAATAACCCAAAGAAAGTTTAGTATTGTTTGTTTGTTTTCTTATACTGCAGGTTCTCATTAGTCAACAATTTTATACACATCGGTGTATACATGTCAATCCCAATCGCCCAATACAGCACACCACCATCCCCACCCCACCGCGGTTTTCCCCCCTTGGTGTCCATACGTTTGTTCTCTACATTTGTGTCTCAACTTCTGCCCTGCAAACGAGTTCATCTGTACTATTTTTCTAGGTTCCACATACATGTGTTAATATACGATATTTGTTTTTCTCTTTCTGACTTACTTCACTCTGTATGACAATCTCTAGATCCATCCACATCTCTAAAAATGACCAATTTTGATCCTTTTTATGGCTAATATTCCATTGTATATATGTACCACATCTTCTTTATCCATTCGTGTGTTGATGGGCATTTAGGTTGCTGCCATGACCTGGCTATTGTAAATAGTGCTGCAATAAATATTGGGGTGCATGTGTCTTTTTGAATTATGGTTTTCTCTGGTTATATGCCCAGTAGTGGGATTGCTGGATCATATGGTAATTCTATTTTTAGTTTTTTAAGGAACCTCCATACTGTTCTCCATAGTGGCTGTATTAATTTACATTCCCACCAACAGTGCAAGAGGGTTCCCTTTTCTCCACACCCTCTCCAGCATTTGTTGTTTGTAGGTTTTCTGATGATGCCCATTCTAACTGGTGTGAGGTGATACCTCATTGTAGTTTTGATTTGCATTTCTCTAATAATTAGAGATGTTGAGCAACTTTTCATGTGCTTCTTGGCCATCTGTATGTCTTCTCTGGAGAAATGTCTATTTAGGTCTTCTGCCCATTTTTGGATTGGGTTGTTTGTTTCTTTAATATTGAGCTGCATGAGCTATTTATATATTTTGGAGATTAATCCTTTGTCCATTGATTCATTTGCCAATATTTTCTCCCATTCTGAGGGTTGTCTTTTTGTCTTGTTTATGGTTTCCTTTGCTGTGCAAAAGTTTTGAAGTTTCATTAGGTCCCATTTGTTTATTTTTGTTTTTATTTCCATTACTCTAGGAGGTGGATCAAAAAAGATCTTGCTGTGATTTATGTCAAAGAGTGTTCTTTCTATGTTCTCCTCTAAGAATTTTATAGTGTCCAGTCTTACATTTGGGTCTCGAATCCATTTTGAGTTTATTATTGTGTATGGTGTTAGGGAGTGTTCTAATTTCAGTCTTTTACATGTAGCTGTCCAGTTTTCCAAGCACCACGTATTGAAGAGACAGTCTTTTCTCTGTTGTATATCCTTGCATCCTTTGTCATAGATTAGTTGACCATAGGTGCGTGGGTTTATCTCTGTGCTTTCTATCTTGTTCCATTGACCTATGTTTCTGTTTTTGTGCCAGTACCGTATTGTCTTGATTACTGTAGCTTTGTAGTATAGTCTGAAGTCAGGGAGTCTGATTCCTCCAGCTCCGTTTTTTCCCCTCAAGACTGCTTTGGCTACTTGGGGTCTTTTGTGTCTCCATACAAATTTTAAGATGATTTGTTGTAGTTCCATAAAAACTGCCATTGGTAATTTGATAGGGATTGCATTGAATCTGTAGATTGCTTTGGGTAGTATAGTCATTTTCACAATATTGATTCTTCCAATCCAAGAACATGGTATATCTCTCCATCTGTTGGTATCATCTTTAATTTCTTTCATCAGTGTCTTATAGTTTTCTGCATACAGGTCTTTTGTCTCCTTTTGTCTTTTGTTTATTCCTAGGTATTTTATTCTTTTTTGTTGCAATGGTAAATGGGAGTGTTTCCATAATTTATCTTTCAGATTTTTCATCATTAGTGTGTAGGAAAGCAAGAGATTTCTGTACATTAATTTTGTATCCTGCAACCTTACCAAATTCATTAATTAGCTCTAGTAGTTTGCTGGTGGCATTTTTAGGTTTCTCTATGTATAGTATCATGTCATCTGCAAACAGTGACAGTTTTACTCCTTCTTTTACTATTTGGATTCCTTTTATTTCTTTTTCTTCTCTGATTGCTGTGGCTAAGACTTCCAAAACTATGTTGAATAATAGTGGTGAGAGTGGACATCCTTGTCTTGTTCCTGATCTTAGAGGAAATGCTTTCAGTTTTTCACCATTGAGAATGATGTTTGCTGTGGGTTTGTCATATATGGCCTTTATTATGTTGAGGTAGGTTCCCTCTGTGCCCACTTTCTGGAGAGTTTTTTTCATAAATGGGTGTTGAATTTTGTCAAAAGCTTTCTCTGCATCTATTGAGATGATCATATGGTTTTTCTTCTTCAGTTTATTAAGATGGTGTATCACATTGATTGCTTTGTGTATATTGAGGAATCGTTGCATCCCTGGGATAAATCCCACTTAATCATGGTGAATGAGCCTTTTAATGAGTTGTTGGATTCTGTTTGCTAGTATTTTGTTGAGGATTTTTGCATCTATATTCACCAGTGATATTGGTCTGTAATTTTCTTTTTTTGTAGTATCTTTGTTTGGTTTTGGTATCAGGGTGATGGTGGCCTCATAGAATGAGTTTGGGAGTGTTCCTTCCTCTGCAATTTTTTGGAAGAGTTTGAGAAGGATGGGTGTTAGCTCTTCTCTAAATGTTTGATAGAATTCACCTGTGAAGCCATCTGGTCCTGGACTTTTGTTTGTTGGAAGATTTTTAATCACAGTTTCAATTTCATTACTTGTGATTGGTCTGTTCATATTTTCTGTTTCTTCCTGGTTCAGTCTTGGAATGTTATACCTTTCTAAGAATTTGTCCATTTCTTCCAGGTTGTCCATTTTATTGGCATAGAGTTGCTTGTAGTAGTCTCTTAGAATGCTTTGTATTTCTGTGGTGTCTGTTGTAACTTCTCCTTTTTCATTTCTAATTTTATTGATTTGAATCCTCTCCGTCTTTTCTTGATGAGTCTGGCTAATGGTTTATCAATTTTGTTTATCTTCTCAAAGAAGCTTTTAGTTTTATTGATCTTTACTATTGTTTTCTTTGTTTCTATTTCATTTATTTCTGCTCTGATCTTTATGATTTCTTTCCTTCTACTAACTTTGGGTTTTGTTTGTTCTTTCTCTAGTTCCTTTAGGTGTAAGGTTAGATTGTTTATTTGAGATTTTTCTTGTTTCTTAAGGTAGGCTTGTATAGCTATAGACTTCCCTCTTAGAACTGCTTTTGCTGCATCCCATAGGTTTTCGATCATCATGTTTCCATTGTCATTTGTCTCCCGGTATTTTTTGATTTCTTCTTTGATTTCTTCTGTGATCTCTTGGTTGTTTAATAACGTGTTGTTTAGCCTCCATGTGTTTGTGTATTTTACGTTTTTTTCCCTGTAATTCATTTCTAATCTCATAACATTCTGGCCAGAAAAGATGCTTGATATGATTTTAATTTTCTTAAATTTACTGAGGCTTGATTTGTGACCCAAGATGTGATCTATCCTGGAGAATGTTCCGTGTGCACTTGAGAAGAAAGTGTAATCTGCTGTGTTTGGATGGAATGTCCTATAAATATCAATCAAGTCCATCTTGTTTAATGTATCATTTAAAGCTTGTGTTTCCTTATTTATTTTCATTTTGGATGATCTGTCCATTGGTGTAAGTGAGGTGTTAAAGTCCCCCACTATTATTGTGTTACTGTCTATTTCCTCTTTTATAGCTGTTATCAGTTGCCTTATGTATTGTGGTGCTCCTATGTTGAGTGCATATATATTTATAATTGATATATCTTCTTTTTGGATTGATTCCTTGATCATTATGTAGTGTCCTCCTTGTCTCTTGTAACATTCTTTAAAGTCTATTTTATCTGATATGAGTATTGCTACTCCAGCTTTTTTTTTTTTTTTTGCGGTATGCGGGCCTTTCACTGTTGTGGCCTGTCCCGCTGCGGAGCACAGGCTCTGGACACACATGCTCAGCCGCCATGGCTCACAGGCTCAGCCACTCCACAGCATGTGGGATTTTCCTGGAATGGGGCACGAACCCATGTCCCCTGCATCGGCGGCAGACTCTCAACCACTGCGCCACCAGCGAAGCCCTCCAGCTTTCTTTTGATTTACATTTGCATGGAATATCTTTTTCCATCCCCTCACTTTCAGTCTGTATGTGTCCCTAGGTCTGAAATGGGTCTCTTGTAGACAGCATACAGATGGGTCTTGTTTTTGTATCCATTCAGCAAGCCTGTGCCTTTTGGTTGGAGCATTTAATCCATTCACATTTAAGGTAATTATGGATATGTATGTTCCTATTACCATTTTCTTAATTGTTTTGGGTTTGTTTTTGTAGGACCTTTTCTTCTCTTGTGTTTCCCACTTAGAGAAGTTCCTTTAGCATTTGTTGTAGAGCTGGTTTGGTGGTGCTGAATTCTCTTAGCTTGTGCTTGTCTGTAAAGCTTTTGATTTCTCCATCGAATCTTAATGAGATCCTTGCTGTGTAGAGTAATCTTGGTTGTAAATTCTTCCGTTTTCATCACTTTAAGTATATCATGCCACTCCCTTCTGGCTTGTAGAGTTTCTGCTGAGAACTCAGCTGTTAACCTTATGGGAGTTCCCTTGTATGTTATTTTTCATTTTTCCCTTGCTGCTTTCAATAATTTTTCCTTGTCTTTAATTTTTGCCAATTTGATTACTATGTGTCTTGGTGTGTTTATCCTTGGGTTTTTCCTGTATGGGACTCTCTGTGCTTCCTGGACTTGGATGGCTATTTTCCCATGTTAGGGAAATTTTCGACTATAATCTCTTCAAATATTTCCTCTGGTCCTTTCTCTCTTTTCCTTCTGGGACTCCTATAATGTGAACGTTGTTACCGTTAATGTTGTTCCAGAGGTCTCTTAGGCTGTCTTCATTTCTTTTCATTCTTTTTTCTTTATTCTGTTCCACAGCAGTGAATTCCACCATTCTGTCTTCCAGGTCACTTATGCGTTCTTCTGTCTCAGTTATTCTGCTATTGATTCCTTCTAGTGTAGTTTTCATTTCAGTTATTGTATTGTTCATCTCTGTTTGTTCTTTAATTCTTCTAGGTCTTTGTTAAACATTTCTTGCATCTTCTTGATCTTTGCCTCCATTCTTTTTCCGAGGTCCTGGATCATCTTCACTATCATTATTCTGAATTCTTTTTCTGGAAGGATGCCTATCTCCACTTCATTTAGTTTTTTTTCTGGAGTTTTATCGTGTCCCTTCATCTGGTTCATAGCTCTCTGCCTTTTCACCTTGTCTATCTTTCTATGAACATCGTTTTTCTTCCACAGGCTCTAGGATTATAATTCTTCTTTCTTCTGCTGTCTGCCCGCTGGTGGATGAGGCTATCTAATAGGCTTGTGTAAGTTTCCTGATGGGAGGGACTGTGGGTAGAGCTGACTGTTGCTCTGGTGAGCAGAGCTCAGTAAAACTTTAATCCATTTGACTGTTGCTGGGTGGGGCTTTGTTCCCTCCCTGTTGGTTGTTTAGTCTGAGGCAACCCAACACTGGAGCCTACCTGGGCTCTTTGGTGGGGCTAATGCCAGACTCTGGGAGGGCTCATGCCAAGGAGTACTTCCCAGAACTTCTGCTGCCCGTTCCCTTGTCCCCACGGTGAGCCACAGCACCACCCCCCAACCTCTGCAGGAGACCCTCCAACACTAGCAGGTAGGTCTGGTTCAGTCTCCCATGGGGTCACTGCTCCTCCTCCGGGTCCCAATGTGCACATGACTTTATGTGTGCCCTCCAAGAGTGGAGTCTCTGTTTCCCCCAGTCCTGTATCAATTGAAGTCCTGCAATCAATTCCCACTAGGCTTCAAAGTCTGATTCTCTAGGAATTGCTCCTCCTATTGCTGGACCACCAGGTTGGGAAGCCTGACGTGGGGGTCAGAACCTTCACTCCAATGGGTGGACTTCTGGGTATAAGTGTTCTCCAGTATGTGAGTCACCCACCCAGCAGTTATGGGATTTGATTTTAAAGTGTTTGCACCCCTCCTACCTTCTCATTGTGGCTTCTCCTTTGTCTTTGGATGTAGGGTATCTTGTTTGGTGAGTTCCAGTGTCTTCCTGTCGATGAGTGTCTAGCAGCTAGTTGTGATTCTCACGGGCCCAGCCACTCTGCAGCATGTGGGATCTTCCCAGACTGGGGCACGAACCTGTGTCCCCTACATCAGCAGGTGGATTCTCAACCACTGCGCCACCAGGGAAGCCCCGCCTAGGTTCTTCATGACCTTTTTTTTCACCTTAGATTCCATATATATGTATTAGCATATGGTACTTGTTTTTCTCTTTCTGACTTACTTGGAGAAATGTCTATTTAAGTCTTCTGCCCATTTTTGGATTGGGTTGTTTGTTTTTTGTTATTGAGCTGCATGAGCTGCTTGTAAATTTTGGAGATTAATCCTTTGTCAGTTGCTTCATTTGCAAATGTTTTCTCCCATTCTGAGGATTGTCTTTTGGTCTTGTTTATGGCTTCCTTTGCTGTGTAAAAGCTTTGAAGTTTCATTAGGTCCCATTTTTTTAATTTTTGTTTTTAGTAATCAAGACAGTATGGTACTGGCACAAAAACAGAAATACAGATCAATGGAACAGGATAGAAAGCCCAGAGATAAACCCACGCACATATGGTCACCTTATCTTTGATAAAGGAGGCAAGAATATACAGTGGAGAAAAGACAGCCTCTTCAATAAGTGGTGCTGGGAAAACTGGACAGGTACATGTAAAAGTATGAAATTAGAACACTCCCTAACACCATACACAAAAATAAACTCAAAATGGATTAGAGACCTAAATGTAAGGCCAGATACTATCAAACTCTTAGAGGAAAACATAGGCAGAACACTCTATGATATAAATCACAGCAAGATGCTTTTTGACCCACCTCCTAGAGTAATGTGTTTACTTTTTGCTCTCGAGTTTCTCGGAGGCCCCACTTCACTCCTCATCTTTCCCTAAATGAGAATCTGAAGTGCGGCTCCACAGCAGCTGAGTGATTTTGAAAGTTTCACCTGATAACTCAGTTTCTATTCTCATGAGCTTCCACTGTGTCTTCATTTACTGCAGGGCATGGAAATCTAGAATCCACACCTTATATAGACTTTAAAATGTGCTTAAGTGTGATTTGGGAGGCAGAAGCCATCTTTTTTGCTTCTTTTTATTTGGCCTTTCTCTGTTGGCAAGCACAAAAATGGGATGTGGGATTTTTCTGCAGTAATATTAGAGTGCCCATACAGTGGTTTTGTGGTTGTCAAGAGACAGTTGCCATTGGAGCAGCCATAGCTTCCTGCTTCTGCTTTATCACTGGATTGCAAATGTTCCACTGGCAGCCTCTGATCTTTGTAAGGCACCTAATTCCCATTATTAAATCTCTTTCTACTTAAAATACCTAGTGGGATTTCTTAGTTGCTGCACAATACACTGACAAATACACTGACAAAAAGAAGTCATTAATTGTATAGGTGAGGCAGTGTCAGTAATTGCCCAACTTCACCCTACTATAACTTAGGGCAGAACAGAAATCCAGGTTTTCTGTCTCTAAGCCTAATTCACATGGTCTGTTAATAACATAGGATCTCAACATAATTTCAAAGAGCTCTGAAATATGAAGTAATTTTTCCAGTGCTCAGTGAAACAGATGATTATTGCTTGAATGAGGTATTATGTTTTTTGGAAAACAAAAAAATTCAAATTCACGAAGGCAGAAAACATGTATTGATATAAGAAGGAAATTACAGCCAGGGAAAGTAAGATGGATTTTGTATGACTTAATGTATATATAATACCTCCTAATTTGCATGCAAATCTCTCAAATGTGTGGAATTAATTTGAAACTTTTCTAAACATGATCCTAGTTTTCATCAGTCTTAATAGAGACTTGAACCTTGGATTGATGATTCTGCTGAATATAATCTAAAGGTAAAACCCTTTAGAATTCATGCATGTAGATGTGAAAATAACAGGAAACATGTCGTATTTCTTCTAATTTTCAAAAAAAGGCAAAGAATACTACAGATCAATGTTTAATGTACATCATGTTAAATTCTAGGAATGATTATTAAATAGATATTTGGGGCTTTTAGAAACAAATGAGTAAACATTTTACTTATTAAGAAAACGTTTAAGAAAACAATGACAACTGAACCTTGAATAATCTTTCTTACAGCTGTTAAATTGATTAATAAGGGCAAAACCATAGGCATATGTGAAGACGTGTTTTATAATAGAAATAACTTTTACCAAATAGTGAGAAAATTGCTAAGATTCAGCTTATGATAAAATTGCTTTCTGAATACAAATGTTGCTGTAAATGTACATAATACAATGCTTGGGGAATTAGAGAGTCATGAAAGAGCTGTCACCTTGCTACCATTGATTATATTGAATACAATGTATACATTTAACACTTATATAAACACTGAATGGTATACATTGAATACATGTATAAGTAGGTTTAAAGTATTATTTATTGTAGCACTATTAAAAGTGTTCAAAAATTCAGATAGAGTTTTACCCAAACTAGATGTTTAAAATAATTTATTTTTTTAATGCTGTGGATAATTTCACTATAATTTAAGATTTTAATATCTAACATATAAAGAGCTTAACACACCTCCCCACTACCTCTATTCTTCACTCCTGTTTATGCCTCCCTCCACTACTAGTTGGCCCTCTGGCCTCCCTTCCATAGAAAATTTTCTCATCCACGTCATCATGACCTTCTTATTACTAAATATGGAGAATACCTTTAGATAATTATTTTAATTCATTTACTTCTTGAGAGGATTTTATACTTCTGAAAATTCCATTCCTTCTTATCTGCTGCTGCTCTTCCACCTCGTTTTTACAATCATGATTCTATTATTTTATTAAAATGATTTTACAAATGATTAATACAGAAGAAAAGGAGTTTAGAAAGAGGTAATACAGAAAAAGTATGGAGATGAAAGTAAAATAGTAATTTCCATATCTAACCAACTTAATATACCCATTATTAACATTCAATAATCATTATTGTAGACAACTATGAGGGGACTTATGTGAACACACACACAGTAGTTAACTCAAGAAAAAATTTATAATTCCTATTATATTTCCGCTAAAACGTATTAAATTTTACTTGCAATTAATAGAAAAAATAAAACTCAAAGAACTGATAAAGTTTATATAGTAACTACAATCACTTATGGTCAGAAACTAAGATAGTTATCTTGTTAAGGAAAAATGATTAATTGAAAACTTAGAGGCTTGAGTAATTTTTTAAACTATACTATTCACTTTAGTTTGTATTTGTTGATTCTTTTATAAAAGTTGAAGAAATTAGTACATCTCTACTTCCTCCTAATTCCTAACTCATCTGTCTGATTCGTATTACATTATTATGTTTATACTATCAAAGTTCACAACATTTATAGGCTGTCCTGTATCCATAATTGTCATAATTGTCATTGTATCCATAATTGTTCATTTGTATAATTTTTGTTCTATATTTGAGTCCATCAAATGCTTACCATCAGTCCTTTACCATAATTTCTTAATTTCTGACCTGTATATTTCTCTTGTTTGGCTGGATTTTGTCTACAATTCTTGATTGCTTGAGAATGTCGATGGCAACTCAGAAGAATAAATTGGCTGGGTTAAATTACAGTCCTCATAGTCTTCCTTAAAAGTCTGTAATGGTTGCACTGCCATCTTCTGTTATGGAGAAAACTGAGGCAAATATAATTCCCACCCAACATGCACTTGACTTCCCTTCTTGTCTAGATGGCCATACAAGTCTTTCTTTACCCTTTATTTATATTTTGTGGGGTATAGTTGATTTACAATGTTATGTTAGTTTCAGGTGTAGGGCAAAGTGAATCTGTTATACCTATACATATATCCACTCTCTTTTAGATTCTTTTCCCATATAGGCCATTACAGAGTATTGAGTAGAGTTCCCTGTGCTATACAGTAGGTCCTTATTAGTTACCTATTTTATATATAGTAGTGTGTATGTGTCAATCCCAATCTTGCAATTTATCCCTCCCCTCCCTTACCCTCCAATAACCATAAGGTTATTTTCTACATATGTAACTCTATTTCTGTTTTGTACATAAGTTCATTCGGAGCCTTTTTTTTACATTCTTCATATAAGCAATATCATATGATATTTGTCTTTCTCTGGCTTACTTCGCTCAGTATGACAATCTCCCATCTCTAGGTCCAACATGTTGCTTCAAATGGCATTATTTTGTTCTTTTTATGGCTGAGTGATGTTCCTTTCTATATATGTACCACATCTTCTTTATCCATTCATCTCTTGATGGACTTTTAGGTTGCTTCCATGTCCTGGCTATTGTAAATAGTGCTGCTATGAACACTGGGATGCATGTATATTTTTCAATTATGGTTTTCTCTGGATATATGCCCAGGACTGTGATTGCTGGATCATATGGTAGTTCTGTTTTTAGTATTATAAGGAACCTCCATACTGTTCTCCATAGTGGCTGTACCAGTTTACATTCCCACCAATTATGTAGGAGGGTTCCCTTTTCTCCACACCATTGTTTGTAGGTTTTTTGATGATGGCCAATCTTATCAGTATTAGGTGATACCTCATTGTATTTTTGACTTGCATTCCTCTAGTAATTAGTGATGTTCAGCATCTTTTCATGTGTTTTTAGCCATCTGTATGGCATCTATGGAGAAATGTCTATTTAGATCTTCTGCCCATTTTTTGATTGGGTTGTTTCTTTGATATTCAGCTGCATGAGCTGTTTGTATATTTTGGAGATGAATCCCTTTTCGGTTGCTTCATTTGCAAATATTTTCTCCCATTCTTAGTGTTGTCTTTTTGTTTTGTTGATGGTTTCCTTTTCTGTGCAAAAGTTTTTACCTTTAATTAGGTCCCATTTGTTTATTTTTATAATAATTTTCATTACTCTAGGAGGTAGATTGAAAAAGATCTTACTGTGATTTATGTCAGAGAATGTTCTACCCAAGTTTCCATCTAAGAGTTTTATAGTATCCAGCCTTACATTTAGGTTTTTAACCCCTTTTGAGTTTATTTTTGTGTATGGTGTTAAAGAATGTTCTAGTGTCATTCTTTTACATATATCTGTCCAGTTTTCCCAGCATCACTTATTGAAGAGACTGTCTTTTTCCATTGTATATTCTTGCTGCATTGTCATAGCTTAGGTGACCATAGGTGTTTGAGTTGATCTCTCTCTTAAGTTGATCTGGACTTTCTATTCCGTTCCATTGATCTACATTTCTGTTTTTGTGTCCGTAGCATACTGTTTTGATGACTGTGGCTTTGTAATATAGTCTGAAGTCAGGGAGCCTGATTCCTCCAGCTCCTTTTTTCTTTCTCAAGATTGCTTTGGCTATTTGTGGTATTTTGTGATTACATACAAATTGTAAAATTGTTTGTTCTAATTCTGTGAAAAATGCCATTGGTTATTTGATAGAGATTGCATTCAATCTGTAGATTGCTTTGGGTAGTATAGTAATTTACACAATATTGATTCTTCCAATCCAAGAACATGGTATATATCTCCATCTGTTTGTGTCATCTTTTGTTTATTTCATCAGTATCTTACAGTTTTAGTACAGGTCTTTTGCCTCCTTAGGTAGTTTCATTCCTAGGTATATTATTATATTTGATGTGATGGTAAATGGGATTATTTCCTTTATTTCTCTTTCTGATCTTTCGTTGTTAGTGTATAGGAGTGCAAGAGATTTCTGTTTATTAATCTTGTATCCTGCAACTTTACCAAATTCATTGATGAGCTCTAATAGTTTTCTGTTAGCATCATTCGAGTTTTCTATGTATAGTATCATGTCATCAGCAAACAGTGACAGTTTCACTTCTTTTCCAATTTGGATTCCTTTTATTTCTTTTTCTTCTCTGATTGTCATGGCTAGGACTTCCAAAACTACGTTGAATGACAGTGGTGAGATTGGACATCCTTGTCTTGTTCCTGATCTTAGAGGAAATGCTTTCAGTTTTTCACCATTGAGAATGATATTTGCTGTGGGTTTGTTATACATGGGCTGTATTATGTTGAGGTAGGTTGCTTCTGTGCCCAGTTTCTGGAGAGGTTTTATCATAAATCGGTGTTGAATTTTGTCAAAAGCTTTTTCTGCATCTATTGAGATGATCATACTGTTATTGCTCTCAATTTGTCAATGTGATATATCACATTGATTGATTGATTTGAGGATATTGACAAATCCTTGCATCCCTGGAATAAATCCCACTTGATCATGGTGTATGATCCTTTTAATGTGTTGTTGGATTCAGTTTACTAGTATTTTGTTTAGGATTTTTGCATCTATGTTCATCAATGAACAATAATTCGTCAGTGAAGAAAAAATATTTTTTTGTGATATCTTTGTCTGGTTTTTGTATCAGGGTGATGGTGGCCTCACAGAATGAGTTTGGGAGTGTTCCTCCCTCTGCTATATTTTGTAAGGTTTTGAGAAGGATACGTGTTAGCTCTTCTCTAAATGTTTGATAGAATTTGCCTGTGAAGGCTTTTGGTCCTGTACTTTTATTTGTTGAAAGATTTTTAATCACAGTTTCAATTTCAGTACTTGTGATTGGTCTGTTCATTTTCTATTTCTTCCCGGTTCAGTCTTGGAAGATTTTACCTTTCTAAGAATTTGTCCATTTCTTCTAGGTTGTCCATTTTATTAGCCTATAGTTTGCTTATAGTAGTATCTTATAATCCTTTGTATTTCTGTGGTGTCCATTGTAACTTCTCTTTTTCAATTCTAATTTTATTTGAGTCCTCTCCCCTTTTTTCTTGATGAGTCTATCTAAAGTTTATCAATTGTTTTTAATCTTTAAGAACATGTCTGTTTTTTCTTTTGCCCTACCCAGGTACGTGGGGAGTTTCTTGCCTTTTGGGAGTTCTGAGGTCTTCTGCCAGCCTTCAGTAGGTGTTCTGTAGGAGTTGTTCCACGTGTAGATGTATTTCTGGTGTATCCGTGGGGAAGGAAGGCGATCTCCGTGTTTTACTCTTCCGCCATCTTCAAGGTCCCCCCTCTCTGCTCTGATCTTTATGATTTAGTTCCTTCTACTCACGTTGGGTTTTGTTTGTTCTTCTTTCTCTAGTTGCTTTAGGTGTAAGGTTACGTTGGGTTTTTTTTTTTTTTTTTGAAATTTCTTGTTTCTTGAGGTAAGATTTTATTGCTATAAAGTTTCCTGTTTGAACAGCTTTTGCTGCATCCCATAGGTTTTGGATCATCGTGTTGCCATTGTCATTTTTCTCTAGGTATTTTTTGATTTCCTCTTTGGTATCTTCAGTGATCTATTGGTTATTTTGTAACATATTGTTTAGCCTCCATGTGTTTGTGTTTTTTAACAGTTTTTTTTTCTTGTAGTGATTTATAATCTCATAGGCTTGTGTTTCAAGAGGTTGCTTGATATGATTTCAATTTTCTTAACCTTACTGATGCTTGATTTGTGACCCAAGATGTGATCTATCCTGGAGAATGTTCCATGTGCATTTGAGAAGAAAGTGTATTCTGCTGTTTTGGGATGGAAATATCCTATAAATATCAATTAAGTCTATCTACTCTAATGTGTCATTTAAGGCTTGTGTTTCCACATTAATTTACTGTCTGGATGATCTTTCCATTGGTATAAGTGGGATGCTAAAGTCCCTGACTATTATTATGTTACTGTTGATTTTCCTTTTTATGGCTGTTAGCATTTGCCTTATATATTGAGGTGCTCCTATGTTGGGTGCATATATATTTATAATTGTTATATCTTCTTCTTGGATTGATCCCTTGACCATTATGTAGTGTCCTTCTTTGTCTCTCTTAACAGTGTTTATTTTAAAGTCTATTTTGTCTGATATGAGAATTGCTACTCTACCTTTCTTTTGACCTCCATTTGCATGGACTATCTTTTTCCATCCCCCCACTTTCAGTCTGTATGTATCCCTAGGTCTGAGATGGGTCTCTTGTAGACAGCATATATATGGGTCTTGTTTTTTTGGCGTTCAGCCAGTCTATGTCTTTTGGTTGGACCATTTAATCCATTTACATTTAAGGTAGTTAGCAATATGTATGTTCCTATTACCATTTTCTTAATCTTTTTGGGTTTGTTTTTGTAGGTCTTTTTCTTCTCTGTGTTTCCTGCCTAGAGAATGTCTTTTAGCATTTGTTGTAAAGCTGGTTTGGTGGTGCTGATTTCTCTTAACTTTTGCTTGTCTGTAAAGATTTTAATTTCTCTGTCAAATCTGAATGAGATCCTTGCTGGGTACAGTAATCTTGGCAGTAGGTTTTTCCCTTTCATCACTTAAAATATGTCCTGCCACTACCTTCTGGCTTGCAGAGTTTCTGCTGATGAATCAACTTAACCTTATGGAGATTCCCTTATATGTAGATTCCCTTATATGTTACTTGTTGCTTTTCCTTTGCTGCTTTTAATATTTTTTCTTTGTATTTAATTTTTGTTGGTTTGATTAATATGTGTTTCTCCTTGGGTTTATCCTGTATGGGACTCTGCACTTCCTTGACTTGGTGACTATTTCCTTTCCCATGTTAGGGAAGTTGTCAACTATATTCTCTTCAAATATTTTCCTTAGACCGTTTCTCTTTCTCTTCTTCTTTTGGGACCACTGTAATTCAAATGTTGGTGTGTTTAATGTTGTCTTAGAGTCCTCTGAGACTGTCCTCATTTCTTTTCATTCTTTTTCCTTTATTCTTTTCCACATCAGTGATTTCCATCATTCTATTTTCCAGCTCACTGATCTGTTCTTCTGCCCCAGTTATTCTGCTATTGATTCCTTCTAGTGTATTTTTCACTTCACTTATTGTGTTGTTCATCACATCACTCTTTGTTTAGTTCTTCTAGGTCCTTGTTAAAAATTTCTTGTATTTTCTCAGTCTGTACCTGCATTCTTTTCCCAAGATCTTGGATCATCTTAACTGTCATTACTCTGAATTAATTTTCCAGTAGATTGACTATCTCTACTTCCTTGTTCTTCTGGGGTTTTATCTTGTTACTTCTTCTGGGACATATTCCTCTACTATGTCATTCTGTGTAACATTCTGTGATTTCAGCTTCCATTCTGGAGGCTGCAAGGTTGTAGTTCTTCTTGCATCTGCTGTCTATACTCTGGTGGATGAGGCTGTCTACAAGGGAAAAGCAACAAGTAACATACAATGGAATCCCTGTAAGGCTATCAGCTAATTTTTCAGAAGAAATTCTGCAGGCCAGATATGAGTGGCAGGATATGAAAGGAAAAAACCTAAAACCAATAATACTCTACTCAGCAAGGCTCTCATTCAGATTCAACAGAGAAATCAATAGCTTTAAGCAAAAGCTAAAAAGAATTCAGCAGAACCAAACCAGCTTTATAACAAATGCTAAAGGAACTTCTCTAGAAAAGAAATACAAGAAAGAAAAAAAGAGGAAGGGGAAAAAAAAAGGCCTACATAAACAGACTGAAAACAATTAAGAACATGGTAATGGGAACATACATATTGATAATTACCTTAAAAGAAAATGGATTAAATGCTTGAACCAAAAGACATATATACTGGCTGAATGGATACAAAAACAAGACAGTATATATTGTCTACAAGAGACCCACTTCATATCTGTGGACACATACAGACTGAAAGTGAGGGAATGAAAAAAGGTACTTCATGCAAATGGAGATCAAGAGAAAGCTG
Source organism: Neophocaena asiaeorientalis asiaeorientalis (assembly GCF_003031525.2). NCBI lineage: Eukaryota > Metazoa > Chordata > Mammalia > Artiodactyla > Phocoenidae > Neophocaena > Neophocaena asiaeorientalis. The sequence continues at coordinate 757,173 of NW_020173215.1, read as the reverse complement.
GAGTAGCAATACTCATATTAGACAAAATAGACTTTACAATAAAGAGTGTTACAAGAGACAAAGAAGAACACCACATAATGATCAAGGGATCAATCCAAGAAGAAGATATAACAACAATTGTAAAATATATATGCACCCAACATAGGAGCACCTCAATATATAGGGCAAATGCTAACATCCATAAAAGGGGAAATAATAGACAGTAACACAGTAATAATGGGGGATTTTAACAACCCACTTACATCAATGGACAGATCATCTGACAGAAAATCAATAAGGAAACAATAAGGAAACACAGGCCTAAATGACACATTACACCAGATGGACTTAAATGATATTTATAGGACATTCCATCTGAAAGCAGCAGAATACATTTTCTTCTCAAGTGCACATGGAAAATTCTCCAGGATAGAGGACATGCTGGACCACAAAGAACCCCTTGGTAAATTTAGGAATATTGAAATCATATCAAGCTACTTTTCCGACCACAATGCTGTGAGATTAGAAATCAACCACAAGAAGGAAAACTGTAAAAAACACAAATACCTGGTGGTTAAACAATATGCTACTAAACAATCAATGGATCACCAAAGAAATAATACCCAGAGACAAATGAAAACAAAAACACAACAATCAAAAACCTATGGGATGCAGGAAAAGCAGATATAAGAGGAAAGTCTATAGCAATACAATCTTACATCAAGAAACAAGAAAAAATGCTGGAACCTACCAAAAAAGTTACCTTATACCCAAAGGCAAAGAAGAAGACACAAAAAGATGGTAGGAGGAGCACAATCACTATAAAATCAAATCCCATAGCTATCAGGTGGATGACCCACAAACTGAATAATTATACCACAGAAGTTCTCCCACAGGAGTGAAAGTCTTGAGCCACACATGAGGCTTCCCAGCCTGGGGGTATGGCAAATGCAGGAGGAGCCTGCAGAGAATATGGCTTTGAAGGGCAGCGGGGTTTGATCACAGGAACTCCACAGGACTGGGGAAAACATGAACTCCACTCTTGGAGGGTGCACATAAGATCTTGTGTGCACCAGGACCCAGGGAAAAAGCAGTGACCTCATAAGAGAATGAGCCAGACTTAGCTTCTAGTATTGGAGGGTCTCCTGTGGAGGCAAGGGGCAGCTGTGGCTCACTGCAGGGACAAGGACACTGGCAGCAGCAGCTCTGGTGAGTACTCATTTGTGTGAACCCTCCTGGAGGCCACCATTTCCACCACAAGACTTAGCCCCACCCAAAAGCCTGGAGACTCCAGTACTGAGATGCCTCAGGCCAGACAAACAACAGGGTAGGAACACAGACTCACCATCAGCAGACAGGCTGCTTAAAGTCTTCCTGAGCATGGCCCTGCCAAACAGAGTTGCAAGACCCAGCACCACCCATCAACAAGCAGGAACCAGGCTTTCCCAAGAGTAAGACTGTACAAACCTTGTAAACAGTTTCATCCACCAGAGTGCAGACAGAAGAAGCAAGAAAGAACTACAACCCTGCAGCCTCTGGAATGGAAACTGCAATCACAGAATGTTAGACAAAATGACACAACAGAGCAATATGTCCCAGAAGAAGAAACAAGATAAAACCTCAGAAGAACAAAGAAGTGAAGTGGAGATAGGCAATCTACTGGAAAAAATAATTCAGAGATTCAGAGTAATAACAGTTAAGATGATCCAAGATCTTGGAAAAAGAATGCAGGTACAGATTGAGAAGATACAAGAAGTCTTAAACAAAGACCTAGAAGAACTATAGAACAAAAAAATAGAGATGAACATACAATACCGGAAATGAAAAATACACTAGAAGTAACTGAGATAGAAGAAAGAACAAGTGACCTGGAAAACAGAATGGTGGAAATCACTGCCACAGAACAGAATAAAGAAAAAAGAATTAAAAGAAATGAAGAGAGTATAAGAGATATCTGGGACAACATTAAATGCATCAACATTCACATTATAGGGGTCCCAGAAGGAGAAGAAAGGACCTCAGAAAATGTTTGAAGAGATAATAGCCAAAAACTCCCCTAACATGGGAAGGGAAACAGTCACCCTAGTCTAGGAAGTACAGAGTCCCAGGCAGGATAAACCCAAGGGTGAACACACTGAGACACATAGTAATCAAACTGATAAAGACAAAGAAAAAATGTTAAAAGCAACAAGGGAAAAGCAACAAATAATATACAAGGGAACTCCAGTAAGGTTATCAGCTGAATTCTCAGAAGAAACTCTGCAGACCAAAAGGGATGGGCACAGTATATTTAAAGTAATGAAATGGAAGAATCTACATCCAAGCATACTCTACCCAGCAAGACTCTTATTCAGATTTGATGGAGAAACAAAATTTTTACAGACAAGCAAAAGCAAAGAGAATTTAGCACCACCAGTAGCTTTGCAACAAATGCTAAAGGAACTTCTCTAAGCAGAAAAGAAAAGGCCACTACTAGAAACAGGAAAATTATGAATGGAAAAGCTCACTGGTAAAGGCAAACATGAAGTAAATGTAGGAAATCATCTGTACACAAATATGATATCAAAACCAGCAATTGTGGGGCTTCCCTGGTGGCACAGTGGTTGAGAGTCCGCTTGCCACTGCAGGGGACACGGGTTCGTGCCCCGGTCCAGGAGGATACCACATGCTGCGGAGCGGCTGGGCCCGTGAGCCATGGCCACTGAGCCTGCACGTCCGGAGCCTGTGCTCCACAACAGGAGACGCCACAACAGTGAGAGGCCTGCGTACCGAAAAAACAAAACAAAACAAAACCAAAACCAAGCAATTGTGAGAAGAGGAGAGCACAAGTGCAGGATATTGGAAATGCATTCGACATTAAAAGACCAGCAACTTAAAATAATCTTGCATATATATAGAGTGCTATATCAAATCCTCATGTTAACCACAACTGAAAATCTACAAGAGCTACACACACAGAAAAGAAAAAAGGAATCCAAACACAACACTAAAGTTAGTCAAGAGAACAAAAGAGGAAGGGAAGAAAAAAGACCTACAAAAATAAATCCAAAACAATTGAGAAAATAGGAATATACATATCAATAATTACCTTAAATGAAAATGGATTAAATGCTCCAACCAAAAGACATAGACTGGCTGAATGGATATGAAAACAAGATGCATATATATGCTGTCTACAAGAGACCCACTTCAGATCTAGGGACACATACAGACTGAAAGTGAGGGGATGGAAAAAGGTACTCAATGTGAATGAAATTAAAAGAAAACTGGAGTGGCAGTACTCAAATCAGACAAAATAGACTTTAAAATAAAGACCATTACAAGAGTCAAAGAAGGACACTACATAATGATCAAGGGATCAATCCAAGAAGATACACCAACTGTAAATATATATGCACCCAACATAGGAACACCCCAATATATAAGGCAAATATTAACAGCCATACATGGAGAAATCAATAGTAACACAATAATTGTGGGGGGTTTTAATACCCCACTTTCATCAATGGACAGATCTTCGAGATAGAAAATCAGCAAGGAAACACAGGCCTTAAATGACACATTAGACCAGATAGACTTAATTGATATTTATAGAGCCTTCCAACCAAAAGCAGCAGAATACACATTCTTCTCAAGTGCACATAGAACATTCTCCAGGATTGACCACATGCTGGACCACAAAGTGAGACTCAGTTAATTTAAGATAGCAAGAAAAAAAACTGTAAAACTGGGGGCTTCCCTGGTGGTGCAGTGGTTGAGAGTCCCCGTGCCGATGCAGGGGACACGGGTTTATGCCCCGGTCCGGGAAGATCCCACATGCTACAGAGCGGCTGGGCCCGTGAGCCATGGCTGCTGAGACTGCGTGTCCGGAGCCTGTGCTCCACAACAGGAGAGGCCACAACAGTGAGAGGCCTGCATACCGCTAAAAATAAAACAAAACAAAACTGTAAAACTCACGAACACAAGGAGGCTAAAAAATATGCTACTAAAAAAACAGTGGATCACTGAAGAAATCAAAGAGGAAATGAAAAATACCTAGAGAAAAATGAAAATGAAAACCTGATCCAAAACCTATGGGGTGCAGCAAAAGCAGTCCTAAGAGAGAAGTTTATAGTAATAAAATCTTACCCCAGAAAACAAGAAAAAATAAATAACCTAGACTTAGACCTAAAGGAACTAGAGAAAGAAAAACAAATAAAACCTAAAGTCAGTAGAAGGAAAGAAATCCAAAAATTTAGAGCAGAAATACATGAAACAGAAATGAAGAAAGAAATAAAAAAGGCCAATGAAACTAAAAGCTGGTTCTTTGAAAAGATAAACAAAATGAGTAAACCTTTAGTCAGACTCATCAAGAAAAAAATGGGAGAAAAGATGTTAAAAAAAAAAAGAAAAAAATGGGAGAGAGATCAAATCAATAAAATTAGAAATGAAAAAGGAGATGTTACAATGGACACCACAGAAATACAAAGGATCTTAAGAGACTACTACAAGCAACCATATGCCAATAAAATAGACAGCCTTGAAGAGACGGACAAATTCTTAGAAAGGGACGATCTCCCAAGACTGAACTAGGAAGAAATAGAAAATATGAACAAACCAATCACAAGTACTGTAATTGAACCTGTGATTTTAAAAATTCCAACAAAAATCCAGGACCAGATGTCTTCACACAGACACAGGTGAATTCTATCAAACATTTAGAGGTGAATTAATACTTATCCTTCTGAAACCATTTCAAAAAATTGCAGAGGCTGAAAAACTTCCAATCTCACTCTGTGAGCCCACCATGATGCCAAAACCATCACCCTGATGCCAAAACCAGACAAAGATACCACACACACAAAAATTACAGGTCAATATCACTGATGAATACAAACGCAAAAATCCTAAACAAAATATTAGTAAACTGACTCCAACAATACATTAAAAGGGTCAAGTAGGATTTATCCCAGGGATGCAAGGATTTTTTAATATCAGCAAATCAATCAGTGTGTTACACCATATTAACAAATTGAAGAATAGAAAGCATATGATCATCTCAATAGATGCAGAAAAAGATTTTGACAAAATTCAATGCCCAATTATAATAAAAACTCTCCAGAAAGTGGGCACAGAGTGAACCTACCTCAGCATAATAAAGGCATATATGACAAATCCACAGCTAACATCACGCTCAATGGTGAAAAGCTGAAAGCATTTCCTTTAAGATCAGGAACAAGATAAGAGGTTCACTCTTGCCACTTTTATTCAACATAGTTTTGGAAGTCCTAGCCATGGCAAGCAGAGGTGAAAAAGAAATAAAAGGAACCCACATTGGAAGAGAAGATGTAAAACTGTCACTGTTTGCAGATGACATGATACTATACATAGAGAATCTTCAAGATGCTATCAGAAAACTACTAGAGCTCATCAATGAATTCTGTAAAGTTGTAGGATACAAAATTAACACACAGAAGTCTCTTGCATTTCCAAACAGTCACAACAAAATATCAAAATGAGACATTACAGAAACAATCTCATTTACCATCACATCAAAAAGAATAAAATGTCTAGGAATAAACTTACGTAAGGAAGCAAAAGGCCTGTACACTGAAAAGTATAAGATGCTGATGAAACAAATCAAAGATGACACAAACAGATGGAGATATACCATGTTCTTGGATTATAAGAATAAATATTGTCAAAATGACTCTACTACCCAGGGAAATCTACAGATTCAATGCAATCCCTATCAAATTACCAATGACATTTTCCACAGAGCTAGAACAAACAATCTTAAAATTTGTATGAAGACATAAAAGACCCCCAATAGTCAAAGCAACCTTGAGGAAGAAAAACAGAGCTGGAGGAATCAGGCTCACTGACTTCAGACTATACTACAAATCCACAGTCATCAAAACAGTATGGTACTGGCATAAAAAGAGAAATATAGTTCAGTGGAACAGGATAGAAATCCCAGAAATAAACCCACGCTCCTATGCTCAATTAAACTATGACAAAGGATGCAAGACTATACAATGGAGGAAAGAGAAGTCTCTTTGATAAATGGTACTGGGAAAACTGGACAGCTACAAGTAAAATGAAATAATAACATTCTTTAACACCATACACAAAAATAAACTCAAAATGTATTAAAGACAGTGTAAGACTGGACACTATAAAACTCTTAGAGGAAGAGATAAGCACAACACTCTTTGACACAAATTGCAGGAATATCTTTTTCAAGCCACCTTCTAGAGTAATGGAAATAAAAACAAAAATAAGCAAATGGGACATAATTAAACTCAAAAACTTTTGCACAGCAAAGGAAACCATAATAAAATGAAAATACAGCACACAGAATTGGAGAAAATATTTGCAAACTATGCTACAGACAAAGGATTAGTCTCCAAAATTTACAAACAGCTCATGTGGCTCAATAACAAAACAAACAAACAAACAACCCAATCAAAAAATGGGCAGAAGACCTAGATAGACATTTCTCCAAAGAAAACATACAGATGGCCAACAAGCACCTGAAAAGGTGCTCAACATCGCTAATTATTAGAGAAATGCACATCAAAACTACCATGAGATATCACCTCATACCAGTCAGAATGGCTTCAAACAATAAATGCTGGAGAGGGTGTGGAGAAAAGGGAACCCTTCCACACTTGGTAGGAATGTAAATTGGTACAGCCACAATGGAGAACAGGAAGGAAAGTTCCTTAAAAAAGTAAATAAAGAGCTAACATACAATCCAGCAATGCCACTCATGGGCATATATCCAGAGAAAAAGATGCTTTGAAAGGATATATGCGCCCCAATGTTCATTGCAGCACTGTTTACAATAGCCAAGACATGGAAGCAACCTAAATGTCCATCAACAGAGGAATGGATAAAGAAGATGTGGTACATAATCAGCCATAAAAAGAATGAAATATTGCCATTTGCAGCAACATGGATGGACCTACAGAATACTATACTTAGTGAAGTAAGTCCAACAGAGAAAGACAAATATTATATCACTAATATAAAAACAATACAAATGAAATTTATATATAAAACAGAAACAGACTCACAGACATAGAAAACAAACTTATGGTTACCTAAGGGGAAAGGGTGGGCGAGAGGGGTAAATTAGGGGTATGAGGTTTACAGATACAAACTACTATACATAAAATAGATAAGCAACAAGGATTTACTGTATAGCAGAGAGAACTATATTCAACATCTTATAATAACATACAATGGAAAATAATCTGAAAAAAATATATATATAACTGAATTACATTGCAGTACATCTGAAAATAACCAAATATCGTATGTAAATCAACTATACTTCAATTAGAAAAAGGAATACTGTCACCAGCAAAGTTGTCCTTCAGAATTGAAGTAGAGATAAAGAGTTTTCCAGACAAGCAAAGCTAAAGGAGTTTATCACCACTAAACTAGCCATACAACAAAGGTTAAAAGGACTTCTTTAAGCTGAAATGAAAGGGTGCTGATCAGTAATTGGAAAACAATTGAAAGCATAAATCTCACTGGTGAAGTAATCATATAGTAAAATTCAAAATAATCTTATATTGTAAAGGTGGTGAGTTAATCACCTATAGAACTAGTATGAAGGTTAATAAACAATAGTAGTAAAAATAACTAACATAAATAATTGTTAACACAGAAGAAGATGTAAATTGTGACATCAAAAAAATTAAATGTGGAGGACAGGAGTAAAAATGTAGAGCTTTAGAATGACTTAAAATTAAGTTATCATCAACTTAAAATACACTGTTTTAAGATGTTTTAAGTAAGCCTCCTCTAAGATCAGGATTTTGTCAGTATGCGGACCTCTCACTGTTGTGGCCTCTCCCATTGTGGAGCACAGGCTCCAGACATGCAGGCTCAGTGGCCATGGCTCATGCGCCCAGCTGCTCTGCGGCATGTGGGATCTTCCCGGACCGGGGCACGAACCCGTGTCCCCTGCATCAGCAGGCGGACTCTCAACCACTGTGCCACCAGGGAAGCCCTCACAACTTTTATTCATCCTGGTATTGGAAATTTTAGCTAGAGCAATTAGGCAAGAAAGAGAAATAAAATCAGAAGGGAAGAAGTAAAATTTCACTATTTGCAGATGACATATTATTTATAGAAAATCCTAAAGACTCCACCAGAAAACTGTTTGAACTAATTAATGAATTCAACAACGTTGCAGGATACAAAATCAGTATCTGAAAATTGTTGCATTTTTCTATGCTAACAACAAAGATTAGAATGAGAAATTAAGAAAACCATCCATTTACAACTGAATCAGAAAAATAAAATGCCTAGGAATAAATTTAACCAGGTGGGTGAAAGACCTGTACCCTGAAAAATATATGACATTTATGAAAGTAACTGAAAAAGGTACAGACAAATTGAAATATATTTTGTGCTCATGGATTGGAAGAAGTAATGTTAAAATACCTGTATTACTGAAGTAATCTCCAGATTCAATGCAATCCTTATCAAAATTCCAATGGCATTTTTTTTTTACAGAAAGAACAAAAAAATTCTAAAATTTGTATGAAACCACAAAGGACCACAAATAGCCAAAGCAATCCTGAGAAAGAACAAAGCTGGATGCATCATGCTCCCTGATTTCAAACTATATTACAAAGTTATAGTAATCAATATAGTGTTGTATTGGCATAAAACAGACATATAGATCAATCGAACAAAATAAGGAGCCCAGAAATAAACCCATGTATATATGGTCAAATAGATCATGACAAAGAAACCAAGAATATACAATGGGAAAGAATGGTCTCCTCAATAAATGGTGTAGGGAAAACTGTACAGCCACATGCAAAAGAATGAAATGGACCACTACCTTACGCCATACTAACTAACAAACAAACTACTAAGTACTAACTACAAAATAATACTACTAACAAACTAACTACTAACACATAAAAACTCAAATGGATTAAAGAATTGAATGTAAGGCCTGAAATCATAACACTCCTAGAAGAGAAACCGTAAACAAAATGAAAAGACAACCCATGGAATCGGAGAAAATATTTGCAAATGATGTGACTGTCAAGGAATTAATTTCCAAAATATACAAACAAGTCAAACAGTTTAATATATAAAAAAAAAATCCAATCAAAAAATGGGCAGAAGACTCAATAGACATTTCTCCAAAGAAGACATACAGATAGCCAACAGGCACATGAAAAGATACTCAACATAGATAATTTTTAGAGAAATGCAAATCAAAACCACAATGAGGTATCATCTCACGCCAATCAGCATGGACATCATCAAAAAGCCTACAAATAGTAAACTCTGGAGAGGGTGTGGGAAAATGGGAGCCCCCTTCACTGTTGGTAGGAATGTAAATTGGTGTAGCCATTATGGAGAACAGTATTGAGGTTCCTTAAAAAACTAAAACTCGAACCACCATATGATCCTGTAATCCCATTCCTGGGCATATATCCAGAAAAGACAAAAACTTCTAAGTCAAAACAATATATGCATTCCAATGTTCATAACAACACTATTTACAATAGCCAAGACATGGAAGCAACCTAAATGTCCATTGACAGATGAATGGATAAAGAAGATGTGGTGTGTGTATACACACACACACACATATATTTATATAATAGAATATTATTCAGCCATAAAAAAGAATGAAATAATGCTATTTGCAGCAACATGGTGGACCTATCATACTAAATAAAGTCAGAGGAAGAAAAATATAATATGATATCACTTATATGTGGAATCTAAAAATCATGATACAAACAACTTATTTACAAAACAGAAATAGACTCACAAACATAGAAAACCAACTTATGGTTACCAAAGGGGAAGCAGGGGCGGCGAGGGGAGGGTTAAATTAGGCATTTGGGATTAACATATACACACTACTGCATATAAAATAGATAACCAACAAGGACATACTGTATAGCACAGGGAACTATATTCAATATTTTATAATAACCTATAATGGAAATGAATCTGAAAAAAGAATACATATATTCATATATATATATAACTGAATAACTTTAAAAAGAAAACTCCTAGAAGAAAGCATAAGTGGTAAGCTCCTTGGCATCATTCTTGCCAAGTGGGACTATATCAAACTAAAAAACTTCTCCACTGTATCAACTAAATGAAAAGGCAATCTATTGAATGGGAGGAAGTATTTGCAAATCATATGTCTCACAAGGGGCTAAATTCCAAAATATTAAAAACTCATACAACTCAATAGCAAAAAAACTCCAAACAATCTGATTAAAAAGTGGGCAGAGGCTCTGGATAGACATTTTTCCAAAGATGACATACAGCTAACCAACTGGTACATGAAAAGATGCTCAACATCACTAATCATCAGAGAAATGTGAATCAAAACCACTATGAAATATTACCTCACACCTGTTAGAATGACATTATCAGAAAGAAATAATTATTGGCAAAGATGCGGTAAAATGGGAACGTTTGTGCACTGTTAGTGGGAATGCAAATTGGTGCAGCCCCTGTGGAAAACAATGTGAAGGTTCTTCAAAAAAATTAAAACATAACTACCATATAATCCAGCAATTCCACTTCTAGTTATTTATCTGAGGAAAATGATAATGCTCTCTCAAAAAAGATATATGCACTCCCACATTTTAAAATACATCTCTATTGGAGTATAATTGCTTTGCAATACTATGTTGTTGTACAACAAAGCAAATCAGTCATATGCATACATATGTCCCCATATCCCCTCCCTCTTGATCCTCCCTCCCACCCACCCTATCCCACCCCTCTAGGTGGTCACAAAGCACCAAGCTGATCTCCCTGTGCTGTGCGGCTGCTTCCCACTAGCTATCTATTTTACATTTGGTAGTGTATATATGTCGACGCTACTCTCACTTTGCCCCAGCTTCCCCCTCCCCCCCCTGCATCTTCAAGTCCATTTTCTACGTCTACATCATGTAGATCTCCACATTTTTTACAGTATCATTTACAACAGCCAAGACATGAAAGCAACCTTAGTGTCCACTGATGGATGAATAGATTCATTCATATAAGTTAATATAAATATATATAGTATATATACACACTATATATATCAAATACATACACACACATATATACAACGGTGTTGTATTCCACCATAAAAAATGAAATCATGAATTTGTGGCCACAGGGGTGGACCTTGAGGGTATTATGCCAAGTGTAATAAGTCAGACAGAGAAAGACAGAAACTGTATGATCGCACTTATATGTGTAGAATCCAAAACAAATGAAAACAAATCTGAGCTTATGGACACAGAGAACAGTTGTTAGTTACCAGAGGTGAGGGGTGGGAGGTGGGTAAAATGGGTGAAACAGCAAAGGTACAAACTTTTATTATAAAATAAATTATGAGGATGTAATATACCGCATGGTGACTATAATTAATAATACCCAATTGTATATTTGAAAGTTGCTGAGAGAGTGGGTCATAAAAGTTCTAATCACAAGAAAAAGCACTATGTCTAGTGGTAGAGGTTAACTAGTCTTATTGTGGTGATTAATTTGCAATATATACAAATATTGAATCAGTATGTTGTACACCTGAAACGAAAAGAATGTATGTCAACTATATCCCAAAAAGTCAATGTTAGCTAATATTTATATTATTCTTTGCAGATATTATTTCTTTTCCTTTTCAAAAGCAAAAGAAATTAACCTTTATGATGTTTTCTTTGTCTTGGTGTTCAATTTCATTATGATTTGTCTAGGTTTGGATTTACTTCTATTTATCATTTTAAAAGTTTGTTTTTCTTCCATATCCTATGAATTCATATCTTTATATCTTTATTTTTATAATTCTCAGCTATAATCTTTTCAAATATTCTCTTCCTCACTCTCTATTGTATCTTTCTGACACCCCAATTATATGACACTTCAATTTTAAAGATGTTAGAACTTATCATTATAAATTAAATGTCTTTTAAACTCTAATATTTTCTAAGCCCTTTCTTCTCTGAGCTAATAATTTTTTTTCCAGTTTAATAATTCTTTCTTCAGCTGTGCCTAATCTGCTCTTTATCCCCTGAGATTATATTTTTAACTTTTTTTTCCACTCCTAGGGGTTTGATTTTTTTCGAAGCTTGTCTCCATTTTTGTTGGCGATTTATTTTCTTGATGAGCATTTGAGTATCTCTTTTACTTCTTTATACATTTAAACACTTCTATTATTTTTTGTTTTCTGGCCAATAATTCTAATATCTGAAGTCTTGGGTGGGTGTTGGAGGAGGTAATCAAGAGGACATGACCTCCAGTTGGCTCTCAAGCTGGACACAGTAGTCAGAGGCTTCTCACCTCTCTCCCTGTGCTTGGAATGTACACTGTCCCCCATTCCCACAATGGGAACCATTTTCAAGGATGCAGCCTTGAGAGAACAACGTGTTATTGAGACTTTCTGGATGGCATGTGTGACTGACCTTCTACATAAACTTTCAAAATTCGGTGGGTCAGTGCAGAGATCTCCTTGTCTTGCAGCTGCTCAAGAGAAGCTTCATATGGAAGTTCCCTGCCCTCTGTGTATGGGGACCAGTTTCACATTTCATCTGGGAAGCTCTTGAAGCAATTGCAAACTAACTGTGGGGGACAGGAATCTCTGCTGGTTGTTGTTTCTGCTGTTTCTTGTTTATGGAATCTTGAAAGGATTGAGGTATGTCCCTTCAGAAAGACAAATATCATATGATATCACTTATATGTGGAATCTAAAAAATATGATACAAATTAACTTATTTACAAAACAGAAATAGACTCACAGACTTCAAAAACAAAATTCTGATTACCAAAGGGGAAACATGGTGGGGAGGGATAACTTAGGAGTTTGGGATTAACATATACACACTAGTGTATATAAAATAGATAATCAACAAGGACCTACTGTATAGCACAGGGAACTTTATATTCTGTAATAACCTATTGGGAAAAGAATCTGAAAAAGAATGGATATATGTATATATATCCACTGAATCATTGAATTACTTTGTGGTACACCTGAAGCTAAACAATATTGTAAATCAACTATACTCCAGTATAAAAAATATTTAATAATTTAAAATTAGACTAAGAAACCTATTAGAGTGTATCACTAATATAAATCAAGAACAAAGAAACATAGCAAAGTCTCAAGCACAAATATTAGGTATAAAAACGTAATACTTGAACTAAAAGACCTAATACGTAGGCTGGATAGCAGAATGGATATGACTGAGGAACAAATCATTAAATTGGAAGATCTGATAGAGGAAATATCCCTGAAGGAGAGAACAAAGACAAGCGATTTTTTTCATTTAGAAAGACTAATACTCAGATAATGGGAATTTTAGAAAGAAGGAGAAATAAAATTGAAGAACTCATTAAAAAAAACGTTCTTGGAATTAGAAAAAAAGATGAAGACCTCAGATTGAAGACATCACAGAATGACAAAGAAGATGATAAGGGCAGAGCCACATGTAGGCAAATGGTAGTAAAATTTAACAACATCAAAGACAAATTCCAAAAGCTGATAAAGAGAAGATTACATACAAAGGAATGAGTATTAAATTTCCATCAGATTTCCAACAACAACACAATGAAAGGAAAAGAAGAAATATACCTGTAATAACCCAGAATGAAAAGTCTAGAAAATAATATAATGAGAATTGGGAAATAGGGGAGACAAAAGGATATGAGATTAAACGATTATTTTTGCCTTATGCTATCAGTATATATATATATATATCAACATTTCTTTTTAGATATAAGAAAGGATATAAAAGAAATGAAAATGGGAGACTAAAGAAATATGTCCATTCGTAATTAATGCTTCTCTCCTTAAAGCAACAAAACACAGTGAAATTTCCTTCCCTCTCATTCTTCTTAGGCCTCTAAGCTTGCAAGGACAGTGAAATGAGAATGAAAGTGACATGCATCACTTCCAGACAAACACATTTCATTTCTGTGAGAAACTGCAATTTCCTTTCCCCAGCCTCGGTAACTGACGAAGCCTATGTTGAGATGGAGTCTTGGTAAGCCTGGGAACCTGAGTGCCTATGATGAGCAGAGCCCTACTATCAAATTGTTAGTAGCAAATAAACTCTGTATGCAGCAAATGAGGTCTTGGAATTGATTTTTATGGCATTGTAACTGAGCCTCTGCTTACTGACAAAGATGTATGCGTATATTTCTAAGACATTTCTCACTTATTTATTGCTATTCCTTAAGGGCTTATCTGAGAAAAGAAATTGTAAAGTCTTGCCAGATCCTCTCTCTAGTTACCTGACTTCAGAGACTGACTGATGGACTGTTGGGTTATGTCTAGCAACACTTCAGATGCCTTTCCAAAGAGTATGTGAGTCCTCCCCGAGCTAAGGAGTGCTAATAAACCTCTACTTTTAATAACTAAAGTGCAAAAATGATTGCTTTTGTGCTTAGAAACATGATATCATGTGCTTTATCCAATTGGTCTTTGAAAGAGGTCATCCGAAGAGCTGTATGGCAGGGCCCTCTAGAGGGAACCCTGAACAAGAAACAGGGAACTGGGTTATTTCCAGACTGAAGAAGTACAAAAGGCGGGACAGGAAGCATTCTTGGGAACTGTTGACCAGATAAATATTGAAAAGAATGACCACCAGAAGATTCTGTTGCTGATGAGATTACTTGTGCTAAGAGAAGCTGCTGAGAGATATTGCTGGAAACATCAAGCTAGAGCTGTGCTTCTCAAACTTGAATGTGCAGGTGAATCACCTGGGAATCTTGTTAAAATACAGACTAATTCAGTACCTCTGGGCTGGGGTGGGGCAGGATTGAACACTTCTAACAATCTCCCAAGTAATGCCAAGGCTACTGGTCCTCGTTCTGCACTTTTAGGAGCTAGTGTAATTGTTCTCGCTCATGACTGCACATTCAAGTCAGCTGGAGAGCTGTAAAAATGATAATGTCACCTCTAGATATTCTGATTTAATTAGTCTGGAAGTGGCCTAGCATCAGGAGCTTTAGAGGCTCCCCAGGGGATTTGAATGTGCGACCAAAGTTAAGAACGAATGAGAGAAACCTTTGGGCTCCTTCCAGTGGGCATAACATCAAGGACATAGTTGACCCCACCCAAGATATTGTTGACCCTATAATTCTTTCTCACAAGAGTCCTCAACCAACTACTGGCATCCATAGAGGAGAGGAGAGTTTCCTAGCACTTCAGAAATAATGATAATTACAGTTAGGAATAACATTTCCTGAGCACTTCTTATATGCCAACAAATTTACAAATTACATTAATTCTCCCATTTACTCATTACCAAATGTTATAGGGTAGGTACCATTACCTACTTAATAGATGACAAAATTGGGGTTTAGAGAGACCAACTTGCTTGAAGCCACCTAGCAATTAAATTATGAATCTAGAAATAGTACCAGGCAAACTAATGCCAGAGGCCATATATTTAATCACCATACTGCTCAGTGCTTTGCAGTAAGAAAAAAATGCATAATCATTTTCTCTATCAAACTCCATGGAGACGAGTCCATAAACTGTAAGTGGGAACTTAAATGATCTATAGAGAAACTCTAAATACAAACCAGGCCACTGTTTGAAAAAATAAGAAATTTCACATATTAAGCACCTATCATGACCCAAAGGTTTATCCTTGTACAGAATATGTGTAATTTAGCCTCCCTCCAGACACTTCCTCCCTGTCTCTCCACCTCATTCTATATGACTTTTCTAGAATCATCTGTTCTTAGTTACATGGGGAAAACATACACCTGTGTGAGAATGGGTTATAGGCCACTTTTCCAGGTTTACCTTTTTCCTACCAGTCTCAGGTATCTGTTCATTGTATAGCTTCTCCCTGCCTAGAACTTCTCATTATGCTGTTTGGGGAATCTGGTGAGCCCTGAGGGACAGTACAGGAAAGGGCACACCACCCTTTACTTAGGAAGGCACAGTGTTTACTGCTCCTCCATTAATTTTCAGAGTACCAATGCCCAACACAGGGCTGGACGAGAAACAGACTTTATCAGATAACTACTGAAGAATAACTAGAGAAAACTGCAACGCAGGGGAAAACAACATTTGATGCTAAATATTGGGTTGGCCAAAAAGTTCATTCGGCATATTGCAGAATTTAACCAAGAGCCTCCTCTGCTGAGATGCTACCACCATTCCTGAGAAGACCGAGCTATACTGTTTTATTTGACAATGCTGCTTTTCTTGCTAGTACCCTGGCTTTGAGGCTACAGCTTGGGGAGACAAGACACATCAAACAGTCTCTGTGCTGTCATCATTGAAAGATGATATACTTTAATTTTACTAGGAAGCTGTATGGCTTTTTTTCAGAGAGACAAGGATTGAAGCTTCTTCCTATTATTTAATACCTCTGGGACCTTGGACAACTTACTTATCTTTTCCACTTTCATATACAAAAGTGTGTTAATAATTTTACCTAATCAAGAGGAAAATGTCATCAGAATCGCCAAATAATATGTCCTTTGCATGTTTCCCTCCCCAACAACAATTTGTCATACAACCACAGACAAAAGTGTCTTCCTGGGAGTTTTGGGATCCAGGTAGGAAACAGTGAAACCCAAGTGCAGTCCAAGAACAGAGAGAGCCATTTTGTTAAGTAGGCTCATACCAAGGTAGCTGACTCACTGACCATGGTCCCAGCTACAGAAACAGAAACAGCTCTCTACCCATGGGAAACTTGGCTATAGCTCTGTTTGTCTTGGTCCTGTCACCAGCATCATACACAAAGGGACCCAAGAGGAGTCATGCCCACTCTGTATCTGTTAATAGACGTACAGTCCTTGGTCCCAGATGTGGAAACTGAAGTGACCTGTGAACCAACTCCAGCCCCCCTTGGCTATAGTCTGGGAGACCCAGAGGTAAGCCCACCAAACTTGGTCAGACTGTAGATACTAAAAGGGCCTTGTAAATGAGTAAAGGCCATTTAGATAAGATAACTAACATCATACTCACTGGTGAAAAGCTGAAAGGTTTTCTTGTAAAATCAGGAGCAAGACAGGGATGCCCACTGTTACCACTTGTATTAAACAGTATCAGAAGTCCTAGCCAGAGCAATTAGGCAAGAAAAGAAATAAAAAGCATCCAAATCAGAAAGAAAGAAGTAAAATTGTATCTGTTTGCAAGTGACATGATCTTATATATAGGAAACTCTAAAGACTCCACCAAAAAACTTTTAGATTAAATGAAGTCAGTAAAGTTGCAGGATACAAAATCAACATACACAAAATCAGTTGCTCTTCTATACATAACAATAAAATAACTGAGAAGTAAATTAAAAAATCCCATTTACAATAGAATCATAAACAGCAAAGTAAGTACTCATACATTCTGGGAAAAAATAGCAATGTAGGAGATCCCAACTTCCCCATCCTCCCACCATGATCAGTGATTAGACAGCTATCCACAAAGAAAAACAGCTTCCAGAGACCTCTAGATTCCACTTAGGAAGTTTTAGCAATACCACGGAACAAAAAAAACAGAGTAATTGCACGAGAAGAAAAGAAAGAAAACTTCATTTTGCCTGCATTATACTATCCCCCAAGTTGGCATCATGCAGCACCAAGAAGAAACTTCCCAGCTAGAAAGAATTCCTTTCACCAAGAAAGGAAGAGTGGGGTGAGTCACTAGCTTCTGTAGCCTTTCCTAGCACATCATTAATGTCTAGCTTTGGTTTTACCCCACCCAGATAAACAGAGCTGGCCAGGAACAAGAAAGAAAAGCCGAGGCTATCATTAGCAAACGCATAGCAAGAGTGATTATGGTTCACAAAGACCTGCTCTGCAGACAAACTAGCAGCTTCTGCAACTGGCAGTCAAGGGTCAGCTACGTAGATCTTACCAGTTGCCCCATAGGTATTTATGTTTGCTAATGCTAACCTTACCTCAGTGCCTCCCTACCCCCTCCCCACCCCGTACGCTCTCTCAGCCTTCACACTACCACTAGAGCCCAGGTTCACAATGACAGCCATCCAAGCTCTCTGTGCCTGTGCAAGTATAAAATATCAGATACCCGGGTCCTTTCCTGTCCCCCACCAGAGCCTAAGAGGTATGCTGGCAGCTAACTCAGCCTTCTCCAGCTGCATGAGTGCAAGAAACCATCATAGTGCCCCCTATATTCCTTATCCCCACCAGCATGTCCACACTTGGGGCTAGTCCCTTAAGCTGTGCATTGCATGCCACTGGCCTGATGCCCAAAATTGGCCTCCACTGCAGCGTGAGTGCACATAGGAGAAAGTATGCAGCCATGAGTGAACACATCAACAGCCACGGCCCCCACAGGAGCTTGTGGAATTGCAGATACACAGGGCCAACTATAAACTTATATGCAGATTTTTAACTGCACAGTGGGTCAGTACCTCTAACCCCTGCATTGTACAAGGGTCAACCATATAGGTGCAAAAATTCTTAAATGTTAAAATTCTAAAATATTAACAAACCAAATTTAATAGAACATTAAAAGAATCATTCACCATAATCAAGTGGATTTTATTCCTAGGATGCAAGGATGGTGTAACATCCAAAAAATTGATCAGTGTGATAAATCACATTGACAAAATGAAAGATAAAAATTATTTGATCATCTCAATAGATGCAGAAAAAGCATCTGACCAAGTACAAAATTCTTTCCTTATAAAAACCCTCAACAAAATGGGTATAGAAAAAAAATACCTCCACAAAATAAAGGCCATGTATGACAAACTCACAGCCTAGATTATATTCAGTGGTAAAATGTTGAAAACTTCTCCTCTTAGATCAGGAACAAGACAAGGGTGCCCACTCTCACCACCCCTACTTAACACAGTACTGGAAACCTTAGCCAGATAAATTGGGAAAGAAAAAGAAATAAAAGGCTTCCAAACAGGAGAGGAAGAAGAAGCAAAATTGTCTTTTTTTGCAGATGATATGATCTTACATATAGAAAATCCCAAAGTCTGCACAAAACACTGCTAGAACTAATCAACAAATTCAGTAGGGTTTCAGGATACAAAATCAACATATAGAAAAACACCTGAATATATATAACAATAATATATTCAACAATCAATAAAATTTCAGAATAAAGAAATACTCCCAGCCACAATAGCATCAAAAACAATAAAATACTTAGGAATAAATCTAACCAAGGAGGTGAAATTCTTTGAATTGAAAACCACAAGACTTCAATGGAAGAAACTGAGGACACAAACAACTGGAAAGATATCTTGTGTTCATGGACTGGAGGAATTAAGGTTGTTAGCATGTCCATACCACCCAAAGCCATCTATAGATTCAATGTACTTCCAGTGGCATTTTTCACAGAAAAAAAAATCCTAAAATTGTATGGGGCCACAAAAGACCCCAAATAGCCAAAGCAATCCTAAGAAAGAAAACAAAGCTGGAGGCATCACACTTCCTGATTTCAAACTATACTACAAAGCTATTATAGTCAAAACAGTATGGTACCATTTGGAACAGAGTTGAGAGCCCAGAAATGAACCCATTCATATACAGTCAACTACTATTTGACAAGAGAGCCAAGGATGTTCAGTGGAGAAATGTCTCTTCAATAAATGATATTGGGAAAACTGGATAACCACATGCAGAAGAATGATATCGGCCCCCTACCTTTCTCCACTCACAAAAATGAACTCAAACTGGAATAAATACTTAAATTTAAGACCTGAAACCATGAAAGTCCTAGAAGAAAATGAGAAAATCTCCTTGGCATTGGTCTTAGCAGTGATTTACTGAATGTGACAGCACTATCAACAAAGCAAAACCAATAAGGGGGACTATGTTAAACTGAAAAGCTTTTACACATAAAACAATCAATGAAATGAAAAGGCAACCTATAGAATGGGAGAACATATTTGTAAATTATATATATGATAAGGTAATATCCAAAATATATAAAGGAATCACAATTGAATAACAAAAAACTAACAATTCAGTTGTTAACAAAAATGGGCAGAGGAACTGAATAGATAGTTTTCCAAGGAAGAGGTAAAAAATGGCCAACAGGTGCATGTGTAGGTGTTCAACATCACTAATCACTAGGTAAATACAAATCAAAACACAATGAGATATCACCTAACTCCAGTTAGAATGCCTCTCATTAAAAAGACAAGAGATAGCAAGTATTGGTGAGGGTGTGCAGAAAAGGGAACCCTCTTGCACTGTTGGTGGAAATATAAATTGGTATAGCCACTATGGACAAGAATATGGAGGTCCTCAAAAAATTAAAAATAGAACTACAGTATGACCCAGCAATCCCACTTCTGCATATATATCCAAAGAAATTGAAATCAAGATCTTGTAGATCTGCACTTCCATGTTCATTGAAGCATTATTCACAATAGAAAAGCCATGGAAATAATATGTGTCCTTCAACGGATGATTATATAAAGAGGATACACACACACATACACACACACACCTTGAGGGCATTATGTTAAGTGAAATAAGTAAGAGAAAGACAAATACTGTATGATATCACTTATATGTAGAATCTAAAAAAGACAAACTCACAGAAACAGAATAGAGTGGTGGTTACATGAGGTTAGCATGTGGTGGAAATGGGGAGATATTCATCGAAGTGTGCAAACCTCCAGTTATAAGATTAATAAATTTGGGGATCCAAGGTACAGCACGGTGATTATAACTAATAATACTGTACCATATACTAGAATGTTGCTAAGAGAGTAAATCTTAAATGTTCTCACAACAGAAAAGAAATGGTAATTATATGATGGGATGGAAGTGGTATCTAATAATATGGTGGTAATCATTTTGCAATCTATAAATGTACCAAGTAAATGTGTAAACTTACACAATGCTATATGTTAGTTATATGTCAATAAAGCTTGAGGAAAAACAGTAAAATACTTAGGAATAAATTTAACCAAGGAGTGAAAGATCTCTACACTGAAAACTATTAGACATTGATGAAAAAAAATTAAAGAAGACACAAATAAATGAAAAGATAGCTCAAATTCATGGATCAAAAGAATATTGTTAAGATGCCCATACCACCTAAAGTCATCTATAGAACGCAATTTCTATCAAAATTCCAATGGCACTTTTTGCAGAAATAGAAATAACAATCCTAAAACTCATAAGAAACCACAAAAGACCCTGAATAGCCTAAGTAATCTTGAACAAGAAGAACAAAGCTGGAGGCATCACACTTTCTGATTTCAAACTATACTACAATGATTTAGTAATCAATAAGTATGTTAACGTCATAAAAACAGACACATAGCCCCATGGAATAGAGAGCTCAGAAATAAATCCATACATATATGGTCAACTAATATTCACAAGGGAGCCAAAAAATACTCAATGGCAAAAGATAAAGTTTTCAATAAATGGTTTTGGGAAAACTGGATATTAACATGCAGACCCCTATCTCACACCACTCACAAAAATAAACTCAAAATGGATTAAACACTTAAACGTAAGACTTGAAACCATGAAACACCTAGAGGAAACAGTGTAAAATCTGCTTAACATTGGTCTTGGAGCAATGTTTTGGATATGACACCAAAAAAACAAGAAACAAAACAAAAATTAACCAACTACTGCATTAGTTTGATGTTTGAGAGACTACGTCAAATAAAACACTTTTTCATAGCAAAAGAAGCAATCAACAAAATGAAAAGGTAACCAACATATTGGGAGAAAGTATTTGTAAACAATATATCAGATAAGGGATTAATAATAAAAATATAAGGAATTCTACAACTCAATAGGAAAAAAATCCAATTAAAAAATATGCAGAGTCTGGAGACAAGATGGCTAAGAAGAAGGACTTGAGCTCACCTCTCTCATGAAAACACCAAAATTACAGCTAACTGCTGAACAACTATCAACAAAAAATACCAGAGCCTACCAAAAAAGATATTCTACATCCAAAGACAAAGAAGAAGCCATGAGACAGCAGGAAGTGACCATTCACAATAAAATCAAATCCCATACTTGATGGGTGGGTGACCCACAAACTGGAAAATAATTATATCACAGAGGTTCTCCTACAGGAGTGTGAGTTATGAGCCCCACATCAGGCTCATATCAGGCGAAAAGGTGAAAGCATTTCTTCTAACATCAGGAAGACAAGGATGTCCACTCCCAGCACTTTTATTCAATATAGTTTTGGAAGTCCTAGCCACAGCATGCAGAGGAGAAAAAAAGAAAAAAAGAAAAAAAAAAAAAAAAGGAATCCAAACTGGAAAAGAAGAAGTAAAACTGTCACTGTTTGCAGATGACATGACACTATACATAGAAAATCCTAATGATGCTCCCAGAAAACTACTAGAGCTCACAAATGAATCTGGTAACATTGCAAGATTTAAAATTAATACACAGAAATCTCTTGCATTTTTATACACTAAAAACAAAAGATCAGAAAGACAATTTAAAGAAAAAAATTCCACTTACCACTGCATTAAATAGAATAAAATACTTAGGAATAAACCTACCTAAGGAGGCAAAAGAACCGTACTCCAAAAACTGTAACTTGCTGATGAAAGAAATCAAAGACAACATAAACAGATGGAAAGATATACCATGTTCTCAGACTGGAAGAATCAATACTGTTAAAATGCCCACATTCCCCAAGGCAATCTAGAGATTCAAAGCAATCACTATCAAATTATCAATGGAATTTTTCACACAACTAGAACAAAATTTTTTTTAATTTGTATGGAAACACAAAAGACCCCGAATAGCCAAAGCAATGTTAAGAAAGAAAAATGGAGCAGGAGGAATCAGGCTCTCTGACTTCAGACTATACTACAAAGCTACTTTAATCAAAAGAGTATGGTACAGGCACAAAGACAGAGTTATAGTCCAATAGAACAGAATAGAGAGCCCAGAAATAAACCCACATACCTATGGTCAATTAATCTACAACAAAGGAGGCAAGAATATACAATGGAGGAAAGACAGTCTCTTCAACAAATGGTGCTGGGAAAAACTGGACAGGTACATGTAAAAGAATGAAATTAGAACATTTTCTAACACCATACACAAAATAAACTCAAAATAGATTAAAGACCTAAATGTAAGGCTGGATACTATAAAACTCTTAGAGGAAAACATAGGCAGAACACTCTTTGACATAAATTGCAGAAATATCTTTTGGATCCACCTCCTAGAGTAATGGAAATAAAACCAAAAATAAACAAATGGGACCTAATGAAACTTAAAATCTTTTGCACAGCAAAGGAAAACATAAACAAAACAAAAAGATAACCCACAGAATGCGAGAAAATATTTGCAAACAATGCAACTGACAAGGGCTTAATCTCCAAAATTTAAAACAGCACATGAAGCTCAATATCATAAAAACAAACAACCCAATCGGAAAATGGACAGAAGACCTAAATAGATATTTCTCCAAAGAAGACATATAGAGGGCCAAGATCACAGGAAAAAATCCTCAACATCACTAATTATTAGAGAAACACAAATCAAAACTACAATGATTAAAAAAAAAACTACAATGAGATATTACCTCACACCAGTCAGAATGGCCATCATCAAAAAGTCTATAAACAATAAATGCTGGAGAGGGTGTGGAGTAAAAGGAACACTCCTACACGGTTGATAGGAATATAAATTGGTACAGCCACTATGGAGAACAGTATGGAGCTTCCTTTAAAAACTAAAAATAAAGCTACCAAGTGATCTTTCAGTCCACCTCCTGGGCATATATCTGGAGAAAACCACAATTCAAAAAGAAACGTGTGGGGGGACCTTCAAGATGGTGCAGGAGTAAGATGTGGAGATGACCATCCTCCCCACAAATACATCAAAAATACATCTACATGTAGAATAACTCCTACAGAACACCTACTGAATGCTGGAAGAAGACCTCAGACTTCCCAAAAGGAGTGAGCCAGAGCCCCGTAATAAGCTGCTGCTTTAACCCCATCCTGTCTGGGTGGGAACAGAGGCCTGAGGGCGACCTACAAGCAGAGGTGGGGCCAAAACCAAAGCTGAACCCCAGGAGCTGTGCGAACAAAAAAGAGAAAGGGAAGTTTCTCTGAGGAGCTCAGGAGCATAGGATTAAATCCCCACAATCAATGTGAGGTACCCTGCATCTGTGGAATACCTGAATAGACAATGTATTACCCCAAAATTGAGGTGGTGGACTTTAGGAGAAATTGTAGACATGGGGTTTGCTGTCTGTGACTGAGTTGTTTCTGATTTTTATGTATATCTTAGTATAGTTTTTAGCACTTGTTATCATTGATGGATTTGTTTATTGGTTTGGTTGCTCTCTCTTTTTAAAAAATTATTACTTTTTACTTTAATAATTGTTAAAATTTTTATTTTAATAATTTTTAAAAACATTTACTATTATATTTTTCTTTCTTTTTTTCCTCATTTTTCATCTGAGCCATGCAGCTGACAGGGTCTTGGTGCTCCAGCCTGGTGTCAGGACTGAGCCTCTGAGGTGAAAGAGCTGAGTTCAGGACACTGGACCACCAGAGACCTCCCAGCCCCACGTAATATCAGTTGGCAAAGAGCTCTCCCCAAAACCTCCATCTCAATGCTACACCCAATGCCAAACAACTGGCAAGACAGGAACACAACCCCACCCATTAGCAGAGAGGCTGACTAAAATCACACTAAGTTCACAGACACCCCAAAACACATCACTGGATGTGGCCCTGCCCACCAGAAAGACACGATCCAGCCCCACCACCAGAACACAGCCACCAGTCCCCTCCACCAGGAAGCCTACACAACCCACTGAACCACCTTAGCCACTGAGGGCAGACACCAAAAACAATGGGAACTATGTACCTGCAGCCTGCGAAAAGGAGACCCCAAACACAGTTACTTAAACAAAATGAGAAGACAGAAAGTATGCAGCAGATGAAGGATCAAGGTAAAAACCCAACAGACCAAACAAATGATGAGGAAATAGGTAGTCTACCTGAAAAAGAATTCAGAATAATGGTAGTAAAGATATCCAAAATCTTGGAAATAGAATGGAGAAAATATAAGAAACGTTTAAAAAGGACCGAGAAGAACTAAAGAGCAAACAAACAATGATGAACAACACAATAAATGAAATTTAAAATTCTCTAGAAGGAATCAATAGCAGAATAACTGAGGCAGAAGAATAGATAAGTGACCTGGAAGATAAAATAGTGGAAATAACTACCACGGAGCAGAATAAAGAAAAAAGAATGAAAAGAATTGAGGACAGTCTCAGAGACCTCTGGCACAACATTAAACACACCAACATTCAAATTATAGGGGTTCCAGAAGAAGAGAAAAAAAAGGGTCTGAGAAAATATTTGAAGAGATTATAGTTGAAAACGTCCCTAACATGGGCAAAGAAATAGTCAGTCAAGTCCAGGAGTGCAGAGAGTCCCATACAGGATAAATCCAAGTAAAAACACACCAAGACACATATTAATCAAACTATCAAAAATTAAATACAAAGAAAAAAATATTAAAAGCAGCAAGGGAAAAGCAACAAATAACATACAAGGGAATTGCCATAAGGTTAACAGCTGATCTTTCAGCAGAAACTCTGCAAGGCAGAAGGGAGTAGCAGGACATATTTAAAGTGATGAAAGGGAAAAACCTATAACCAAGGTAACTCTACCAAGCAAGGATCACATTCAGATTTGACAGAGAAGCAAAAATAACACACAAGCAAAAGTTAAGATAATTCAGCACCACCAAACCAGCTTTACACCAAATGCAAAAGCAACTTCTCTAGGCAGGAAACACAAGAGAAGGAAAAGATCTACAATAACAAACCCAAAACAATTAAGAAAATAGTAATAGGAACACACATATCGAAATTTACCTGAAATGTAAATGGATTATATGCTCCAACCAAAACACATAGACTGACTGAATTGATACAAAAAGAAGGCCCATATATATACTGTCTACAAGAGACCCATCTCAGATCTATGGACACATACAGACTGAAAGTGAGGGGATGGAAAAAGATATTCCATGCAAATGGAAATCAAAAGAAAGCTGAAGTAGCAATTCTCATATCAGACAAAATAGACTTTAAAATAAAGACTATTATAAGAGACAAAGGAGGACACTACGTAATGATCAGGGGATCAATCCAAGAAGATATAACAATTGCAAATATTTATGTAACCAACATAGGAACACCTCAATACATAAGGCAAATGCTAACAGCCATAAAAGGGGAAATTCACAGGAACACAATCATAGTAAGGGACTTGAGCACCCCACTTTCACCAATGGACAGATCATCCAAAATGAAAATAAATAAGGAAACACAACCTTTAAATGACACATTAAACAAATTTCACAATTTGTATGGAAACACAAAAGACCCCAAATAGCCAAACAATCTTTTGAAAGAAAAATGGAACTGGAGGTCACATATATACAATGGAATATTACTCAGCCATAAAAGAAATGAAACTGAGTTATTTTGTAGTGAGGTGGATGCACCTAGAGTCTGTCATACAGAGTGAAGTAAGTCAGAAAGAGAAAAGCAAATACCATATGGTAACACATATATATGGAATCTAAATTTTAAAAAAAAGGTTCTGAAGAACATAGGAGTGGGGCAGGAATAAAGACTCAGATGTAGAGAATGGACTTGAGGACACGGGGAGGGGGAAGGGTAAGCTGGGATGAAGTGAGAGAGTGGCATGGACATATATACACTACCAAATGTAAAATTGATAGCTAGTGGGAAGTAGCTGCATCGTGCAGGGAGATCAGCTCAGTGCTTTGTGACCACCTACAGGGGTGGAATAGGGAGGGTGGGAGGGAGATGCAACAGGGAGGTGATATGGGGATGTATGTATACATATAGCTGATTCACTTTGTTATACAGCAGAAACTAACACAACATTTTAAAGCAATTATACTCCAATAAAGATGTTAAAAAAAAAAGATACATACACCCCAATGTTCATTGCAGCACTATTTACAATAGCCAAGATATGGAAGCAACCTAAATGTCCATTGACAGAGGAATGGATATAGAGAAGGTGGTACATCTATACAATGGAATATTACTCAGCCATAAAAAAGAATGAAATAATGCCATCTGCAGCAACATGGAATGACCAGGAGATTATCATACTAAATGAGATAAGTCAGACAGAGAAGGACAAGTATCATACGGTATCACTTATATGTGGAATCTAAAGAAAATGATACAAATGAACTTATTTACAAAAGAGAAAGAGACTCACAGACTTTGAAAACAAACTTATGGCTACCAAAGGGGAAAGGTGGCGGGGGGATAAATTAGGAATTTGGGATTAACATATACACATACTGTATATAAAATAGATAACCAACAAGGACCTACTGTATAGCACAGGGAACTCTACCCAATATTCTGTGATAACCTATATGAGAAAAGAATCTAAAATAGAATATATGTATGTGCATATCAAATCATCATGTTATACACCTTAAATTTACACAATGATTTACGTCAATCATATCTCAGTAAAACTGGAAAAATATAAGTATACCTCTTTAGATCCAAGGACTAAGGGAGAGATGTGTATAACTTGCCTGGCGTATAGTTGTCAAACTTAAGTATCAGGGTCCTTCTTCGTCCCTTCTAATTTATGGGATATTTCTAATTTTTTTCTGGGATGTGTACATGGAACTTTTGGCTTGTTTTCTTATAGCAACATCCTGATGTGAAATCAAGTCATGCTAAACAATTTGTTGTAATTATCCTTTTTAATCCTCACAACAGCCTTATGGAATTGATATAAGCCCCATTTCACAGGCAAGGAAACTGAGGCTAAAGTGACGTGCTGCAAGTTATTCAGATGGTATGAGGTTCTGCACATAGAACCTGGTAAAGGAGAGAGGCACAAGACAAGTAATAGCAAAATGGAAAATTTTAAATTAATGTAGAAAAAATACAATAGCCCTTTTAACTGTGGGCTCCTTAGGACTAGAAGCTATACAATATGGTAAAGTTTCCTTAATTAGACCAAAGCAATATTTGTGTGTGCATCCTTTAAATTTTGACATCTGGCATTCAGTCATGCCCTTGTCTGAGGAAAGAACAGAAAAATGTGACCTTGAAGAAAAACTTGAATGTAATTAAAGTTAGCAGGACATAGTAGAGTTTGTAAGTAATGTATCAAATATGTTGTACAGGTATTTTACTAAACATCCCCTCTTAATAAGCATTTTTTAAAGTTTTTTTTAATATCTGATTTTTACTTCTAAAGAAACAGAATCAAACTCTAACTTTAAATTCTCTTCAGAAAATCTATTTCATGCCAGTTACCCGAGGCCTGGGTGCCTCTGGCCCAGGCTCTTGGTAGAACATTTACCTGATAATGGTTTTCACAGGGAGGATTCTAGTCATCTGGTCAAGAATTGTCAGAAAAACTTCCTCAAATCATGTCAGAATGAAGTAATTATTATAAGTGCTGCTTCTGCTTGGTTATCCAAGACAGGTATTTCAGAGCTGATTCCTCACAAATGTTATTTAAAGAACAATAATGTACACTTTCTGAACATTTATCCTTTCTCCACAGCCCTTTTTCTTTGTGTCTACAAGAGAGAAATGTCCGTTTTATAAAAAAGATTTGGCACACAGTTTGTTTTAATAATGGCCCTTGTTTGTTTTCATGGGGATCCTTTTCTCTCTCTAATGTTAATTTAGAAAGGGATATTTCTTAGCAGAACATCCATTAAAGTACATGATTTATGGTAGGATCATCATTCTTTCATGGAACCATCCAGTACCTCCATGAAGTTGATCTGATCTATGAATCTTTAATACGAATAGGCTTACTTTCATTTATCCTAAATTGAGCTTTGGGAAAACTCATTAAACTGTATAGAAGAGATATACAAATCACTGATCTGTCAGTTTTCTGTCTGTGAAATGGGGAGAGTTGATGGTATTTGCCTAATTTCTATAGATACTGTCATTAGGGAGTATATAAGTTTCTTTTTGCTGCTCTAACAATTTGTTACCAACTTAGTGGCTCAAATTTGTTAACTTACAACACAGATTTATTAATTTACAGTTCTGGAGGATGGAAGTGATATTGGTCTTGAAGGGCTAAAAGCAAGGCGTAAGCAAAGTTGTGCTCTTTTTGGAGGCTCTAGGGGAGAATCCATTTTCTTAGCTTTCCCGGCTACTAGAGTCCACATTTATGTTGTGACGCCTTCCTCCACCTTCAAGGCCAACAGTGTAGCATCTTCAAATATCTGATTTCTGTCATCCCTTTCCTATTCTGACTCTGACACCCTAGCTTCCCTCCTGTAAGGACCCTTGTGATTTCACTGGGCATACTCAAACAATTCAGGATAATCTCCCATCTGAAAGTCCTTAACTTCGTGGCATCTACAAAGTCTCTTGCCATGTAGAGTAGCAGATTCACAGGTTTCAGGGTTAGGATGTGGACTTCTTTGGAGGGCCATTATTCTGCCTGCCACAGGGAGGTACTGATTAAATGTCTGTGACATTAACCTTTACTTACACACAACAAAAATATGTATGTTTGCACAAATTAACACATTTAGTGTACTGGCTTGTTGTGGAGGGGGAATGCATATAGCACAGCCTTTTTGGAAGCTACATGGTTTCAGTAATATAAAGGACAGATGCTAAAGAGAACAGTTTATGGAACAGATTTTCTTAATGGGTCAGCAAAGCCAGCACATGAAAGTTTCCCCTTCCCAGGGCTGAGAAAGTATCACAAGGGATCTGGTGAACCATCAGATGGTGAACCATCACATGTATGCAAAAAGCATACAAAAAGAGACTAAATTTCATGGGGGCATGTGACTGCATTTTATTACAGTTCAGAAGTCCCTTATGTTTGAAGGGTTTTTTGCCTGCTTTTTGACTTGCCAGAAAAGTTGTCCTGTAGATTACACATGTTACACAACATGTCAACTCACTGAATATTTTCTACTCACTGTAGAGTCTGTGCCTTTAGACTTTAAGAGATAGAGGAATTCTAGACATGTTTTAATCCAATTGTGGATTAGACACACCGAGGCTAATTAACCTGCCCAAAGTCATACAGGCAGCATCTGAGTTACAACCAGCACTCTAACTTGACACCCACTCCAGGGCTCTAACTTCTATGCCAGGGTACTTCTTACTTCTGTCTGCAAATAAGATGGCAGGTGGCTAAATCTGGATATAAGAGTTTTACTTTCATAATAAATAGAGGGGAATTAGTGCTAGTTCCTGAAATTCAGAGACTCTTTTATTTAGGAATGATGATATTTAAACTAAAAGGAATATAATATTTTCACACTAAAATTTATATTCCACAGGTCTAATAAGAATCGATCAACTATTAGTGCAATTATTTTTGCATCTACAATCATTTGGTAAAACAGTTATTGTTCTTATAATGCTTCTTTTACTTAAATAAATTTTTTAATTGTTTTTTTTTTCCTTTTGGTAGAGTTCTACCTACTTCTGAGTTAAAATAAAATCCAAACTTCTCTTAACTTGTAAGGAAAACTGGGCAGTATTCTATTGCTTACTGAGGGAAATCATAAATTCTTTAATATTCCCCTCAGGGAGAAATGTCAACTTTCTGGGATCTGAGAGATTATTTTAAGCACTTTATCTTTATACACCCAGAATGTCCCCAGGCTTCCTAAAACAGAGTTTACAAATGAGGCCCCATTAACTGTACAGATCTGAATTTCCTTGGTTCATTAGTCCCCATATGCTGCCTAGCCTCCATCCCATCCCTGAGGCCACCCTTACATTCCATCCTGGTCTCTCTCCAGGGTGGGTCTCAGTTGTGCTCCTCTACCGCCATCTCCTCTCAGAGCAGAAGGGAGAGAGCTTCCCTCCCACACTCAAGCCTATGTTACATTTGGTTGTTTTAGTCCCCAAAGAAGCACTTGGTTATCCCTAATTTGATAAAGTTCCCTAGAAGTCTGTTAGCTTCTGCTTTCTCTCTACAAGATCTCTCTTGTCCTGTGGGTTGAAGAATAGAAATGATTAGGTTTCTCCATTTCCCAGTCTCTCCATCCCAGGAAACAGCATGGGTCTTAACTGCATGCATATCATCAACTAATGTGGAGAGGTAATGGGGGGATGGGGTGCTGTCAGGCTATCAGGCTCAGCTGGTACCTCACTGCCTGTTAACTTATGGTCATGCTGAGTGACTTCTAACTGGCAGGAATGTCTTCCCAACAGGTCCCTTTTTAATTTTATTTTAGCTTATTATTTAACTAACCTCACTTTTACCCATGACTGTCAGAATTAAACAAAATCTGTTACATAGGAAACATTAAACCTTTTATGTTAAAAATTACTTCATTGAAAATGCTTTCAAAATAAGGGAAATCCAAGACAAAAATGACCAAATATCCCATGCTGAATTAAAAGCCGTGTTTTCATTTGCCCAGGTTACCATCCAGTGCATCTTTTAGTGCGTCTGTAACTTATTTTTAAACATGGAAAAAGGTGTGGAAGGAAAACCCTCTGTGCAATCAAGATGTACTTTGAGGGACTTCCCTGGTGGCACAGTGGTTGGGACTCTGTACTCCCAACACAGGGGGCCCGGGTTTGATCCCTGGTCAGGGAACTAGATCCCACATGAATGCTGCAACTAAAAGTTCACATGTCACAACTAAGGAGCAGGTGATCCACAACTAAGACCCGGCACAACTAACTAAATAAATAAATAAGATGTACTTTGATTATAATATTAATTTGCAGATTGTTTTCAAATAGGATGAGTCATTTCTTTGAAAACTTTCTTTTTTCTCTCAAATTCTGGCTCCCAAAGACATGAAACATACAGATGCCTTATGAACTTTTTCCTCTTTTTTTCAACCACCCAAGTATAAATATTTTTCTTCATCGCTCTTCAGGCAGACTCACGAAGGACCTACTTTTGGCAGCAAGGCTGCGGCGTTGGTATTGTTTCCCGGCCTCCGAGCACCTTCTTTGAGCCCCTGGCTCCTCTTGTTTGTTCAAAGGTCTTGGTGTAATAAGTAATATTTAAAAAGTGATATTTCCTGCTGTAGCCTCCTTCATTCTGTCTTCCTGTATTACATGCTATTTTGAGATTACAGCATGTTCTCTGCAGCTGCCTCTCTCAGATTTTGTTCTGTTTCTCTCATGAAAGCTTTTAGGTCGGCCTTCATCTATGTGCTCATGGCTCATAGGGAGAAGTGACTCCTTTGGCTGATTTGTCTGTCTCATATTTTGTTGTAATGTTCCAATTCTGCTTTGCTTGAGATTTCAAGTCTCTCAGACACATTACTTGTTTCTTTACAGGAGAGAGGAGTTTTGAGTTCGGTAGAAAAGAATGAGAAAGGAGAGAGATTCATTTGTCCTTATAACCCAGATTCAAATATTTTTAATACCTGGCAAGCACTGGTCAGATAAAGAAGATATGGTCTAATATGTGTAAAATAGATAACTATGGAGAACCTGCTGTAGAGCACAGGGAACTCTACTTCACTTTGCTGTACAGTAGAAACTAACACAACATTGTAAAATAACTATACCCCAATTAAAAAAAAAAGAGAGAAGAAGATATGGTATTGTTTTCCCATAAGGTACAATCTGAGGTGGGGGTGAGGGCAGGTGCAGATCAATGAACAGAATTTAGTAACTGGGAAGGAAAGGGACACGTACGTTGCTTTAAGAACTCAGACAGGCTCTGGTCCTTGGGAAGTCTGCTGAGACTGACATCCAAGTGGAGATCTGACAGCTGTGTGGGAGTTAGCTTGGCAAAATCAAAAGGCTTGTTCCATGGGAAAGAAAGATTTGATGTAAGGGAAAGCAGGCTCAATTCAAATTTCTAAAAGGAGTGCATGCAGTGAGGCTCAAGCTTGTGAGAGTAGAGTGGTAAGCAAAGAGGGGTCTTCTAAACAATGTTCAGAAGAGGGACTTTTTCCTGGGGGAAAATAGTCTCTAGGAGAGAGATAGGAAGTGTTATAAGTAGGGAAGTGACAGGATCACTGTGTTATTGCCTTGAGAGTAAATACTGGGTGTGGGAGGCTACAGGATAGGAAGCTGTTTTACATAATCTAGGTAAAATATGTTGGTGGTCTGAACCGAAATGTAGTGGCAGTGTTGGGGAGCAGTGAGTATGTTGGAGAGATATGTTGGCAGTAAGATTGACAGGACTTAAGGAATAATTCTGAATGTAGATGAGGGAGAGGGATTTTCTTGGATGACATATGGGTTTCCAGCTTCAACAAATAGGTAGATGTTGACACCTTTCATTGGGTCAGAGAACACATGAGGAAGGGTGGGTTTGAATTCAGTTTGAAAAACAGTGTGGTTTTCTGTGTGTGAAGGTTAGGAGTGGACATAAATATATAAGGATACAGAGCTCAGGACTGGAAGTACAGGTGGGGAATTATCAACAGCAATTGGTACAGATCCACAATTCCAAATCTCAGATGCTCTGAAAACTGAAAATATTTTGTTCAGAAGTTTCTTGCAAATGCATTTGTAAGCGAAGTCTGACAAACTGATTTAAACTTTAAAATATCTTTATTAACCCCAGGATTATTTATACCTGTTGCTGTGGAAATGTTAATGTATTCAATTATGGGGTACTGTTTAAATTCTGCCGTTGGTATTGGTAATAGTATAAGCAAGTGCCTTAGCTTTCTAAAATCTAAAGAGAAAATCTAATTCTGAACTATCTGGTCTCAAGTGCTTGTGGACTATAATTGAAGTCCTGTGAGTGGGTAAGATCCCTGAAAGATTATGGGAGCTAATGAGTCCTGTCATGGATGTGGTGAACTGTCACTCCATATCTATTCCAAACTCTGCTCTGCTTTACAGAAACTTGAAAGTGAGAAACTCCAGTTTCTCCTTGGAAGCTGCTGTTTGGGATGTAATTTCACAAGACAAAAGCACCTCTGCAGGATTTGGAAGATAAAAGTGAGGTGGAGACTGCCCCCTAAGGTGCTACTGGTGAGCAGGCCCACAGAGGGTGGGAGAGTCTGGCCTTGGTGGTAGCGACCTCAATGTGCTGTTCTCCCTTTATGGGAGTTCATGACTACGGTAATGGAGGAAGTAACAAACATCAACTACAACCTTGTGAACAGTTGTAAAATAGAGCCTGTGGTAGCTACTCATATGTATTAGTATAATATATTCAAGCATTATAAAGTATGTATAAAGCACGTGTTCTGTGTATGCTTTTCCTTTGTCTCCTTTCTTTTTTCCTTCCCATTTAATATATGGTGTATGGGTGATGGCCAACTTTATAATTTTGTCCATAAGTATAGCCTATCAAAATAGTACTGTGACTAAACTAAAACAGAATTGAGTATTCATCCAGGGTGGATGCAGTAACTCATGGGACTTTGGGTCTCTTCTTCATGAGAGATGAGCTTCTTTTAATGTGTATGAAGCATAGTTCCATCATTTTCAGTGGGAGTATGTTGTTCCTAGTGTTGTTCTGTTTTTCAGCTTTATTGAGGAATAAGTGGTAAATTAAAATTGTATGTATTTATGGTGTTCAATGTTTTGATATATATATATATACATTGTGAACTGATTACTATAATCAAGTTAATTAATACACCCATCACCTCACTGGTTACCTTTTTTTGTGGTGAGAACATTTAAGATATACTCTCTTAGTAAACTTCAAGTACATAATACAATACCATTAACTCTGGTCACCATGGTGTACATCAGGCCTCCAGAACTTATTTGTCTTGCATAACTAAAACTGTGTACACTCTGACCAACATCTCCACATTTCCCTTATCCCTCAGCCCATGGCAACCAACATTCTACTTTCTGCTTCTATGAGTTCAACTTTTGTAGATCCCACATACAACTGAGATCACGCAGTATTTGTCTTTCTATACCTGTCTTACTTCACTTAGCAAAATGTCCTCCAGATTCATCAATGTTGTCGCAAACGTGAGTAATTGACAGGATTTTCTTTTTACAGTGGGGTAATATTCCATTGTGTATATATGCACATACATACAATTTCTTTTTTAAAAAACTTAAAGTACAGTTGATTTATAATATTGTGTTAGTTTCAAGTATACAGCAAAGTGATTTGGTTATTTTTCCAGATTATATTCCAGTATAGGTTATTACAGGATATTGAATATAATTCCCTGTGTTATACAGTACATTCTTTTGCTTATCTATTTTACATATAGTAGTTTGTATCTGTTAATCCCATACTCCTAATTTGTCTCTCCCCCCACTCCTCTTTTATAACCATAAGTCTGTTTTCTATGTGAGTCTGTTTCTGTTTTGTATGTATATTTATTTGTATTATATTTTAGATTCCACATATAAGTGATATCATATAGTATTTGTCTTTCTTTCTCTGACTTACTTCACTAAGTGTTATATTCTCTAGATCCATTCATGTTGCTGCAAATGGCAATATTTCATTCCTTTTTGTGGCTGAGTAATATCCCATTGTATATATATAACACATCTTCTTACACAATCATCAGTTGATGGGCACTTGGGCTGCTTCCATGTCTTAGCTATTGTAAATAGTGCTGCTATGAACTTTGGGGTACATGTATCTTATTGAATTAATGTTTCCATTTTTTCCAGATATACACTCAGGACTGAGATTGCTGGCTCATATGGTAGCTCTATTTTTTAACTTTTTAAGGACCCTCCGTATAGTTTTCCATGGTAGAGGTTTACATTTACATTCCTGACAATGGTGTATTAGTGTTCCCTTTTCTCCACGCCCTGTGCAGCATTTATTATTATCTATTATTTATAGACTTTATGAATTATAGCCATTCTGACCAGAGTGAGGTGATACCTCATTGTAGTTTTGATTTGCATTTCTCTAATAATTAGTGATGTTGGGCATCTATTCATGTGCCTGTTGGCCATCTGTATGCCTTCTTTGGGAAAAAGTCCATTTAGGTCTTCTGCACATTTTTTGGTTGGGTTGTTTTCTTTCTTTCCTTTTTTTATTTTTTTTTTTGATATTGAGCTGTGTGAACTGTTTGTA
The DNA here is from genome assembly GCF_003031525.2 of Neophocaena asiaeorientalis asiaeorientalis. Lineage (NCBI taxonomy): Eukaryota > Metazoa > Chordata > Mammalia > Artiodactyla > Phocoenidae > Neophocaena > Neophocaena asiaeorientalis. The sequence goes on along the minus strand of NW_020173215.1, from coordinate 721,219 downwards.
TATTGGAATATTAACCCCTTGTCAGTCTCATCCTTTGCAAGTGTTTTCTCCCAATCTGTAGCTTGTCTTCATTCTGTTGATGGTTTCATTTACTGTGAAAAAACTTTTAAATTTAGTTAGGTCTCATTTGTTTATTTTTGCTTTTTTTTTTTTGCCTTGGGAGACTGATTAAGAAAATATTGTTACAAATTTTGTGAGAGAATATTTTGCTTATGTTCTCGTCTAGGAGTTTGATGGTGTTGTGTCTTATATTGAGGTCTTTAAATCATTTTGAGTTTATTTTTGTATATGGTGTGAGAGAGTGTTCTATTTTTAAATTTAATTAATTTTTTTATACAGCAGGTTCTTATTAGTTATCTATACATATTTGTATAATATGTTATTTATACATATTTGGGTATACATGTCAATCCCAATCTCCCAATTCATGCTACCACCACCCCACCCACACCCCACCGCCACCCTGCCTTCCAACCTTGGTGTCCATACTTTTGTTCTCTGCATCTGTGTCTCTATTTCTGCCTTGTAAACCAGTTCCTCTGTACATTTTTTCTAGATTCCACATATATGTATTAATATACGATATTTGTTTTCATCTTTCTGACTTACTTCACTCTGTATGACAGTCTCTAAGTCCATCCAGGTCTCTACAAATGACCCAATTTCATTCCTTTTTATGGCTGAGTAATATTCCATTGTATATATGTACAACATCTTTATCCATTCATCTGTTGATGGGCATTTAGGTTGTTCCCATGTCCTGGCTATTGTAAATAGTGCTGCAGTGAACACTGGGGTGCATGTGTCTTCTTGAATTATGGTTTTCTCTGGGTATATGCCCAGTAGTGGGATTGCTGGGTCATATGGTCATTCTATTTTAAGATTTTTAAGTAACCTACATACTGTTCTCCATAGTGACTGTATCAATTTACATTCCCACCAACAGTGAAAGAGGGTTCCCTTTTCTCCACACCCTCTCAAGCATTTATTGTTTGTAGATTTTCTGATGATGCCCATTATAACAGGTGTGAGGTGATACCTCATTTTAGTTTTGATTTGCATTTATCTAATAATTAGTGATGCTAAGCATCCTTTCATGTGTTTGTTGGCCACCTGTATATCTTCTTTGGAGAAATGTCTATTTAGGTCTTCTGCCCATTTTTGGATTCGGTTGTTTGTTTTTTTTAATATTGAGCTGCATGAGCTGTTTATATGTTTTGGAGATTAATCCTTTGTCCATTGATTCATTTGCAAATATTTTTCCCATTCTGAGGGTTGTCTTTTTGTCTTGTTTGTAGTTTCATTTGCTGTGCAAAAGCTTTTAAGTTTCATTAGCTCCCATTTGTTTATTTTTGTTTTTATTTCCATTACTCTAGGAAGTGGATCAAACAATATCTTGCTGTAATTTATGTCAAAGAGTGTCCTTCCTATGTTTTCCTCTAAGAGTTTCATAGTGTCCGGTCTTACATTTAGGTCTTGAATCCATTTTGAGTTTATTTTTGTGTATGGTGTTAGGGAGTGTTCTAATTTCATTATTTTACAAGTAGCTGTTCAGTTTTCCCAGCACCACTTATTGAAAAGACTGTCTTTTCTCTATTGTATATCCTTGCCTCCTCTGTCATAGATTAGTTGACCATAGGTGTGTAGGTTAATCTTTGGGGTTTCTATTCTGTTCCATTGATCTATATTTCTGTTTTTGTGTCAGTACCATATTGTCTTGATTACTGTAGTTTTGTATTATAGTCTGAAATCAGGGAGTCTGATTCCTCCAGCTCCATTTTTTCCCCTCAAGATTGCTTTGGCTATTTGGGGTCTTTTCTGTCTCCATACAAATTTTAACACTTTTTGTTCCAGTACTGTAAAAAATACCATTGGTAAATTGATAGGGATTACATTGAATCTGTAGATTGTTTTCATTAGTATAGTCACTTTCACAATATTGATTCTTCCAATCCATGAACATGGTATATCTCTCCATCTGTTTGTGTCATCTTTGATTTCTTTCATCAGTGTCTTATAGTTTTCTGAGTACAGGTCTTTTACCTACTTAGGTAGGTTTCCTCCTAGGTATTTTTTTGTTGTTGCAATGGTGAATGGGATTGTTTTCTTAATTTCTCTTTCTGATCTTTCATTGTTAGTGTACAGGAATGCAAGAAATTTCTGTGCATTAATTTTGTATCCTGCAACTTTACCAAATTCATTGATCAGCTCTAGTAGTTTTCTGGTGGCATTTTTAGGATTATCTATATACAGTATTGTGTCATCTGCAAACAGTGACAGTCTTACTTCTTCATTTCCAATTTGGATCCCTTTTATTTCTTTTTCTTCTCTGATTACTGTGGCTAGGGCTTCCAAAACTATGTTGAATAATAGTGGCGAGAGTGAACATCCTTGTTTTGTTACTGATATTAGAGGAAATGCATTCTGTTTCTCACCATTGAGAATGATGCTTGCTGTAGGTTTGTTGTATATGGCCTTTATTATGGATGTAGGTTCCCTGTATCCCCACTTTCTGGAGAGTTTTTCTCATAAATTGGTGTTTAATTCTGTCAAAAGCTTTTTCTGCATCTGTTGAGATGATCATATGGTTTTTCTTCTTCAGTTTGTTAATATGGTGTATCACATTGATTGCTTTGAGTATATTGAAGAATTCTTGCATCCCTGGGATAAATCCCACTTAATCATGGTGAATGAGCCTTTTAATGAGTTGTTGGATTCTGTTTGCTAGTATTTTGTGGAGGATTTTTGCATCTATATTCATCAGTGATATTGGTCTGTAATTTTCTTTTATTGTAGTATCTGTGTCTGGTTTTGGTATCAGAGTGATGATGGCCTCGAAGAATGAGTTTGGGAGTGTTCCTTCTTCTGCAATATTTTGGAAGAGTTTGAGAAGGATGGGTGTTAGCTCGTCTCTAAATGTTTAATAGAATTCACCTGTGAAGCCATCTGGTCCTGGACTTTTGTTTGTTGGAAGATTTTTAATCACAGTTTCAATTTCAATACTTGTGATTGGTCTGTTCATATTTTCTGTTTCTTCCTGGTTCAGTCTTGGAAGGTTATACCTTTCTAAGAATTTGTCCATTTCTTCCAGGTTGTCCATTTTATTGGCATAGAGTTGCTTGTAGTAGTCTCTTATGTTGCTTTATATTTCTGTGGTGTCCATTGTAACTTCTCCTTTTTCCTTTCTAATTTTAGTAATTTGAGTCCTGTCCCTCTTTTTCTTGATGAGTGTGGTCAAAGGTTTATTTTCTCAAAGAAGCAGCTTTAAGTTTATTGATCTTTGCTATTGTTTTCTGTGTTTGTATTTCATTTATTTCTGCTCTGATCTTTATGATTTCTTTCCTTCTGCTAACTTTGGGTTTTGTTTGTTCTTCTTTCTCTAGTTCCTTTAGGTGTAAGTTTAGATTGTTTATTTGAGATTTTTTTTGTTTCTTGAGGTAGGATTGTATTGCTATAAACTTCTCTCTTAGAACTGCTTTTGCTGTATCCCATAGGTTTTGTATCATCATGTTTTCATTGTCATTTGTCTCTAGGTATTTTTTGATTTCCTCTTTGATTTTTTCAATGATCTCTTGGTTATTTAGTAATGTATTGTTTAGCCTCCATGTGTTTGTGTTTTTTACTGTTTTCCCCCTGTAATTTATTTCTAATCTTATAGTGTTGTGGTTGGAAAAGATGCTTGATATGATTTCAATTTTCTTAAATTTACCGAGGCTTGATTTGTGACCCAAGATGTGATCTATCCTGGAGAATGTTCTATGTGCACTTGAGAAGAAACTGTAATGCTCTTTATGGATGGAATGTCCTATAAATATCAATTAAATCTATCTGGTATATGGTGTGAGAGAGTGTTCTATTTTTAAATTTAATTAATTTTTTTATACAGCAGGTTCTTATTAGTTATCTATACATATTTGTATAATATGTTATTTATACATATTTGGGTATACATGTCAATCCCAATCTCCCAATTCATGCTACCACCACCCCACCCACACCCCACCGCCACCCTGCCTTCCAACCTTGGTGTCCATACTTTTGTTCTCTGCATCTGTGTCTCTATTTCTGCCTTGTAAACCAGTTCCTCTGTACATTTTTTCTAGATTCCACATATATGTATTAATATACGATATTTGTTTTCATCTTTCTGACTTACTTCACTCTGTATGACAGTCTCTAAGTCCATCCAGGTCTCTACAAATGACCCAATTTCATTCCTTTTTATGGCTGAGTAATATTCCATTGTATATATGTACAACATCTTTATCCATTCATCTGTTGATGGGCATTTAGGTTGTTCCCATGTCCTGGCTATTGTAAATAGTGCTGCAGTGAACACTGGGGTGCATGTGTCTTCTTGAATTATGGTTTTCTCTGGGTATATGCCCAGTAGTGGGATTGCTGGGTCATATGGTCATTCTATTTTAAGATTTTTAAGTAACCTACATACTGTTCTCCATAGTGACTGTATCAATTTACATTCCCACCAACAGTGAAAGAGGGTTCCCTTTTCTCCACACCCTCTCAAGCATTTATTGTTTGTAGATTTTCTGATGATGCCCATTATAACAGGTGTGAGGTGATACCTCATTTTAGTTTTGATTTGCATTTATCTAATAATTAGTGATGCTAAGCATCCTTTCATGTGTTTGTTGGCCACCTGTATATCTTCTTTGGAGAAATGTCTATTTAGGTCTTCTGCCCATTTTTGGATTCGGTTGTTTGTTTTTTTTAATATTGAGCTGCATGAGCTGTTTATATGTTTTGGAGATTAATCCTTTGTCCATTGATTCATTTGCAAATATTTTTCCCATTCTGAGGGTTGTCTTTTTGTCTTGTTTGTAGTTTCATTTGCTGTGCAAAAGCTTTTAAGTTTCATTAGCTCCCATTTGTTTATTTTTGTTTTTATTTCCATTACTCTAGGAAGTGGATCAAACAATATCTTGCTGTAATTTATGTCAAAGAGTGTCCTTCCTATGTTTTCCTCTAAGAGTTTCATAGTGTCCGGTCTTACATTTAGGTCTTGAATCCATTTTGAGTTTATTTTTGTGTATGGTGTTAGGGAGTGTTCTAATTTCATTATTTTACAAGTAGCTGTTCAGTTTTCCCAGCACCACTTATTGAAAAGACTGTCTTTTCTCTATTGTATATCCTTGCCTCCTCTGTCATAGATTAGTTGACCATAGGTGTGTAGGTTAATCTTTGGGGTTTCTATTCTGTTCCATTGATCTATATTTCTGTTTTTGTGTCAGTACCATATTGTCTTGATTACTGTAGTTTTGTATTATAGTCTGAAATCAGGGAGTCTGATTCCTCCAGCTCCATTTTTTCCCCTCAAGATTGCTTTGGCTATTTGGGGTCTTTTCTGTCTCCATACAAATTTTAACACTTTTTGTTCCAGTACTGTAAAAAATACCATTGGTAAATTGATAGGGATTACATTGAATCTGTAGATTGTTTTCATTAGTATAGTCACTTTCACAATATTGATTCTTCCAATCCATGAACATGGTATATCTCTCCATCTGTTTGTGTCATCTTTGATTTCTTTCATCAGTGTCTTATAGTTTTCTGAGTACAGGTCTTTTACCTACTTAGGTAGGTTTCCTCCTAGGTATTTTTTTGTTGTTGCAATGGTGAATGGGATTGTTTTCTTAATTTCTCTTTCTGATCTTTCATTGTTAGTGTACAGGAATGCAAGAAATTTCTGTGCATTAATTTTGTATCCTGCAACTTTACCAAATTCATTGATCAGCTCTAGTAATTTTCTGGTGGCATTTTTAGGATTATCTATATACAGTATTGTGTCATCTGCAAACAGTGACAGTCTTACTTCTTCATTTCCAATTTGGATCCCTTTTATTTCTTTTTCTTCTCTGATTACTGTGGCTAGGGCTTCCAAAACTATGTTGAATAATAGTGGCGAGAGTGAACATCCTTGTTTTGTTACTGATATTAGAGGAAATGCATTCTGTTTCTCACCATTGAGAATGATGCTTGCTGTAGGTTTGTTGTATATGGCCTTTATTATGGATGTAGGTTCCCTGTATCCCCACTTTCTGGAGAGTTTTTCTCATAAATTGGTGTTTAATTCTGTCAAAAGCTTTTTCTGCATCTGTTGAGATGATCATATGGTTTTTCTTCTTCAGTTTGTTAATATGGTGTATCACATTGATTGCTTTGAGTATATTGAAGAATTCTTGCATCCCTGGGATAAATCCCACTTAATCAGGGTGAATGAGCCTTTTAATGAGTTGTTGGATTCTGTTTGCTAGTATTTTGTGGAGGATTTTTGCATCTATATTCATCAGTGATATTGGTCTGTAATTTTCTTTTATTGTAGTATCTGTGTCTGGTTTTGGTATCAGAGTGATGATGGCCTCGAAGAATGAGTTTGGGAGTGTTCCTTCTTCTGCAATATTTTGGAAGAGTTTGAGAAGGATGGGTGTTAGCTCGTCTCTAAATGTTTAATAGAATTCACCTGTGAAGCCATCTGGTCCTGGACTTTTGTTTGTTGGAAGATTTTTAATCACAGTTTCAATTTCAATACTTGTGATTGGTCTGTTCATATTTTCTGTTTCTTCCTGGTTCAGTCTTGGAAGGTTATACCTTTCTAAGAATTTGTCCATTTCTTCCAGGTTGTCCATTTTATTGGCATAGAGTTGCTTGTAGTAGTCTCTTATGTTGCTTTATATTTCTGTGGTGTCCATTGTAACTTCTCCTTTTTCCTTTCTAATTTTAGTAATTTGAGTCCTGTCCCTCTTTTTCTTGATGAGTGTGGTCAAAGGTTTATTTTCTCAAAGAAGCAGCTTTAAGTTTATTGATCTTTGCTATTGTTTTCTGTGTTTGTATTTCATTTATTTCTGCTCTGATCTTTATGATTTCTTTCCTTCTGCTAACTTTGGGTTTTGTTTGTTCTTCTTTCTCTAGTTCCTTTAGGTGTAAGTTTAGATTGTTTATTTGAGATTTTTTTTGTTTCTTGAGGTAGGATTGTATTGCTATAAACTTCTCTCTTAGAACTGCTTTTGCTGTATCCCATAGGTTTTGTATCATCATGTTTTCATTGTCATTTGTCTCTAGGTATTTTTTGATTTCCTCTTTGATTTTTTCAATGATCTCTTGGTTATTTAGTAATGTATTGTTTAGCCTCCATGTGTTTGTGTTTTTTACTGTTTTCCCCCTGTAATTTATTTCTAATCTTATAGTGTTGTGGTTGGAAAAGATGCTTGATATGATTTCAATTTTCTTAAATTTACCGAGGCTTGATTTGTGACCCAAGATGTGATCTATCCTGGAGAATGTTCTGTGTGCACTTGAGGAGAAAGTGTAACCTGCTGTTTCGGATGGAATGTCCTACAAATATCAATTAAATCTATCTGGTCTATTGTTTCATTTAAAGCTTCTGTTTCCTTCTTAATTTTCCGTCTGGATGATATGTCCATTGGTATAAATGAGGTGTTAAAGTCCCCCACTACTACTGTGTTACTGTCCATCTCCTCTTTTATAGCTGTTAGCATTTGCCTTATGTATTGAGATGCTCCTATGTTGGGTGCATATGTATTTATAATTGTTATATCTTCTTCTTGGATTGATCCTCGGTCATTATGTAGTGTCCTTCCTTGTCTCTTGTAACATTCTTTATTTTAGTCTATTTTATCTGATATGAGTATTGCTATTCCAGCTCTCTTTTGATTTCCATTTGCATGGAATATCTTTTTTCCATCCCCTCACTTTCAGTCTGTATGTGTCCCTAGATCTGAAGTGGGTCTCTTGTAGACAGCATATATATGGGTCTTGTTTATCTATCCATTCAGTGAGCCTGTGTCTTTTGGTTGGAGCATTTAATCCATTCACATTTAAGGTAATTATCAATATGTATGTTCTGTTGACATTTTCTTAATTGTTTTGGGTTTGTTTTTGTAGGTCTTTTTCTTCTCTTGTGTTTCCCACTTAGAGAAGTTCCTTTAGCATTTGTTGTAGAGCTGCTTTGGCGGTGCTGAATTCTGGTAGCTTTTGCTTGTCTGTAAAGCTTTTGATTTCTCCATTGAATCTGAATGAGATCCTTGCGGGGTAGAATAATCTTAGTTGTAGGTTCTTCCCTTTAACTGCTTTAAATATATAATGCCACTCCCTTCTGGCTTGTATAATAGTTGTTGAGAAATCAGCTGTTAACCTTATGGGAATTCCCTTGTATGTCATTTGATGTTTTTGTCTTGTTGCTTTTAATAATTTTTCTTTGTCTTTAATTTTTGTCAGTTTGATAACTATGTGTCTCAGCATGCTTCTCCTTGGGTTTATCCTGGCTGGGACTCTCTGCGCTTCCTGGAATTGGGTGGCTAATTCCTTTCCCATGTTAGGGAAGTTTTCAACTATAATACCTTCAAATATTTTCTCAGGTTCTTTCTCTCTTCTCCTTCTGCGACCCCTATAATGTGAATGTTGGTGCATTTAATGTTGTCCCAGAAATCTCTTAGGCTTTCTCTTCATTCTTTTTCTTTATTCTGTTCCATGGCAGTGAATTCCACCATTCTGTCTTCCAGGTCACTTATCTGTTCTTCTGCCTCAGTTATTCTGCCATTGATTCCTTCTAGTGTATTTTTCATTTCAGTTATTGTATTGTTTCATCTCTGTTTGTTTGTTCTTTAATTCTTCTAGGTCTTTGTTAAACATTTCTTGCATCTTCTTGATCTTTGTCTGCATTCTTTTTCTGAGGTCCTGGATCATCTTCACTATCATTATTTTGAATTCTTTTTTGAAAGGTTGCCTATCTCGATTTCACTTGATTGTTTTTCTGGGGTTTTATCTTGTTCCTTCATATGGTACATAGTCCTCTGCCTTTTAATTTTGTCTATCTTTCTGTGAATGTGGTTTTCGTTCCACAGGATGCAAGATTGTAGTTCTTCTTTGGGAGTGTTCTAATGTCATTGATTTACAAGTAGTTGTCCAGCTTTCCTAACAACACTTGTTGAAGAGACTGTCTTTTTTCCTTTGTGTATTCTTGCCTCCTTTGTTGTAGATTACTTGACTAAAGGTGTGTGGATTTACTTCTGGGCTCTCTACTCTGTTCCACTGATCTATATTTCTGTTTTGTGCTGATATCACTCTGTTTTGATTATTGTAGCTTTGTAGTATTGTCTGAAGTCTGGAAGTGTTATGCCTCCAGCTTTGTCCTTTTTACTCAAGATTGCTTTGGTAATTCTGGACCCTTTTTGGTTCCTTGTAAATTTTAGGATTATTTGTTCTAGTTCTGTGAAGACTGCCATGGGTATTTGATAGGAGTTACCTTAAATCTGTATATTGTTTTGGGTAGTCAAGGCATTTTAACAATATTAATTCTTCCAGTCCAAGAGCATGGGCTATCTTTCCATTTCTTTGAATAATCTTCAATTTCCTTTTTCAGCACATAGGTCTTTCATCTCCTAGGTTACGTTTATTCCTAGGTATTTTTTTTTAATGCAATTTTAAATGGGATTGATTTTTGTTTTTACTTTCTCTTTCTGGATATTTCATTGTTAGTGTCAAGATATGCAAAAGATTTCTGTGTATTAATCTTGTATTCTGCTATTTTGCTTAATTTATTTACTAGTTCTAATAGTTTTTGTGGGGAGACTTTAAGTTTCTCTATATAGAGTCATCTGCAAATAGTGACAATTTTACCTCTTCCCTTCCAATTTGGGTACCTTTTATTTCTTTTTCTTGTCTGACTGCTGTGGCTAGGAATTCCAAGACTACGTTGAATAGAAGTGGTGAAAGTTGGTATCCTTGTCTTGTTCCTGAATTTCGCAGGAAGGCTTTCAGTGTTCACAATAGAGTACTATGTTGGCAGTGGGTTTGTCACAAATGGCCTTTATTAGGTTCAGATATGTTCACCGTATCCAATTTGGTGATAGTTTTTATCATGAATGGATGGTGAATTTTGTCAAATGCTTTTTCTGCATCTATTGAGATGATCATGTGGTTTTTGTCTTTCTTTTTGTTAATGTGGTGTATCATATTGATTTGTGTATGTTGAACCATCCTTGTGACATAGGAAGGAGTCTAACTTGATTATGGTGTATGATACTTTTTACATTTGTTGGGTTTGCTTTGTTAGTATTTTGTTAAGGATTTTTGCATCTTTATTCATAGAAGATATTTGCCTGTGATTATCTTTTTTTTGTAGTGTCTTTGTCTGGTTTTGGTATCAGAGTGACGGTATCTTCATAGAATATATTTAGGAGTGTTTCCTGCTCTTCAATTTTTTGGAATAGTTTGAGAAGGATAAGTTCTTTTTTGTATATTTGGTAGAATTCCCCAGTGAAGCTGTCCAGTTGTGGACTTTTGTTTGCAGGAATTTTTTTAACTTACAGATGAGATTTCACTTCTAGTGATCAGTCTGTTCAAATTATCTGTTTCTTTTTTACTCCGTTTTGACATCCTGTATGTTTCTAGAAACTTGACAATTTCTTCCCAGGTGTCCAATTTGTTGACATATAACTGTTCATCATGTTCTACTATAATTGTTTTGGGTATTTCTGTGGTATCAGTTGCTTTTTCTCCTTTTTCATTTCTTATTTTGTTTATTTGGGTCCTCTCTTGTTTCTTCTTTGTGGTCTGGTGAAATGTTTGCTAATTTTGTTTATCTTATCAAAAAATCAGCTCTTGGTTTTATTCATCTTTTCTATTTTTTTTTACCTTGATTATTTATTTCTTCTCAGATCTCTATTATTTCCTTCCTTCTGCTGACTTTGGTCTTTGTTTGTTCTCCTTTTTCTAATTCTTTTAGATGGTAGGTTAGATTATTTATTTGAAAATTTTCTTGTTTCTTGAGTAAGGTCTGTATTGCTATGAACTTCTCCCTTAGGACTGCTTTTGCTGTAGCCCACAGATTTTGTAGCACTGTGTTTTCATTTTTGTTAATCTCAAGGTATTTCTGATTTCTTCTTTGTTTTTGTCACTGAACCATTGGTTTTTTAGTAGCATATTGTTTAGTCTTCATGTGATTATTTTTCTCATTTTTCTTTCTGTGGTTGATTTCTAGTTTTATACCATGTGGTCAGAAATGATGCTTGAAATAATTTCTATCTTCTTGAATCTGTTGAGGCTTATTTTGTGACATAGTATGTGTTCTATCTTAGGTAGTGTTCCATGTGTGCTTGAGAAGAATGTGTATTCTGGTTTGGGGGGATGTGGTGTATACATCAACTAAGTCCAATTGGTATATTGTGTCATTTAGGACCTATGTTGCCTTATCGATTTTCTGTTTGGATGATCTATCCATTGATGTCAGTGGGGTGTTAAAGTCTCCTACCACTATTGTATTATAGTTGGTTTCTCCCTTTATGTCTGTTAGTATTTGTTTTATATATTTTGGTGCTCCTATATTGGGGGCATATATGTTAATGAGTGTAATATCTTCTTATATTGATCCCTAAATCATTATATAATGTCCTTGTCTTTCTTCATGGCCTTTGTTTTAAAGTCTATTTTGTCTGATATAAGTAGTGCTATATTCCTGCTTTCTTGTCATTTCCATTTGTATGAAATATATTTTTCCATCCCCTCACTTTAAGTTGTGTTGGTCTTTTGCCCTGAAGTCTCTTATAGGCAACATATTGCAGGTTCTTTTTTTTTTTTTTTTAATCCAATCTGCCACTCTGTGTCTTTTGATTGAAGCTTTTAGTCCATTAACCTTTAAAGTTATTATTGATAGATATGTACTTATTGCCATTTTAATCATCATTTTCGAGATGTTTTTGTAGTTCTTCTTTGTTCATTTCTTATTTTTCCTTTTGTGGTTTGATGATTTTCTTTTGTAATCCCTGTGTTCTCTTCTTTTTGGTTTTTGTGAATCTATGTATATTTTTTATTTCTGGACCATGGAGTTCTATTATGTTGGCACATAACTATACCTACTTGCTTTACACTGGTAGTCATTAAGTTCAAACACAGTGTAACAGATCTACATTTTTATACTCTCCTCCCCAAAGTTTTGTGATTTTGATGTCCTATTTTACATCTTCATTCCTACCCTTTTGCTGTGTGTTATGGTAATAATTACTTTTACAATTTTTTGACTGTTTTAAAAACTATGTACTGGCTTATTTAAGTAATCTTCAATCCTCTTATATATTTGCCTTTCTTACTGTGATTTTCCCTTTCCCATAGATCCTTTTTTCTCTTCTATTTTTTTTCTTCTTTTCTATTTAGAGGAGATTGCTTAATAATTCTTTTAGGGTAGGTTTAGTATTGCTGAATTCTTTTAGTTTTTGCTTGTCTGAGAAATTCATTGTCTCTCCTTTTATTCTAAAGGATAATCTTGCAGGCTTTCCCCTTTCAGGACTTTGAATATGACATGCAACTCCCTTCTGGCCTGCAACATTTCTGCAGAGAAGTCAGCTGATAGACTTATGGGGCTACCCTTGTAATTGACTGTTTTTCTCTTGCTACCTTTAGAACCCTCTCTTTATCTTTCACTTTTGCCATTTTAATTATGATATGTCTTGGTGTGTGTCTGTTTGGGTTCATTTATTTGGGACCCTCTGTGCTTCCTGTACCTGGATATCTGTTTCCTTCTTTAGGTTTGGGAAGTTTTCATCCATAATATCTTCAAATACATTTTGATCCCTTTCTCGCTCTCTCTTCTCCTTCTGGAACCCCTATTATGCATATGTTGGCACATTTTATATTATCCCATAGATCTCATATGTTGCTTTCATTTTTTAAAATTTGCCTTTCTGTCTACTGTTCTGATGGGGTGGTTTCCATTATTCTATTTTCCAGATCTGTTATTCATTATGCCTTCTTGTCATTTAATTGACTATTCATTGCTTCTAAACTGGATTTTATCTCAGCAATTTAATTGTCTAATTTTTTTTTCCTTGACTGCATTGGGTCTTTGTTGTGTGCTCTGGCTTTCTTTAGTTGCAGCAAGTAGGAGCTACTCTTCCTTGTGGTGTGCGGGCTTCTCATTGCGATGGCTTCTCTTGTTGTGGAGCATGGGCTCTAGGAGCACAGGCTTCAGTAGTTATGGCACACAGGTTTCAGTAGTTGCAGCCTGAGGGATCTGTGACACACAGGCTTCAGTAGTTGTGGAGCACAGGCTTAGTTGCTCTGCAGCATGTGCGATCTTTCTGGACCAGGGCTCGAACCTGTGTCCCCTGCATTGGCGGGAGGATTCTTAACCACTGTGTCACCAGGGAAGCCCCTAATTGTCTAATTTTGATCAGTTCATCTGTATAGTTTCTAGTTCCTTGTTACAGTGATCTGCCTTTCTATTAATAATCTTAATAGACCTAACCCCTGAGTACTCCTCAGTGTGCTGACAATAGTCATCACCACTCCACCTGGACCACAGCCTAGGCCCTCCATGTTGTCTCTGTGTAGCTAGATGAATCCCCTCCCAGGGCCTGTCTACCAGAGATTCAGTGCTTAGCCACCATGCACTCCTGTCAAGCTGTTCATGTGCATTTTGACAACATTCATGTTGCTACACCCACCACCCTTTGCAGGTACAGACAATGGTCTCTGAGACCCTGTCCACATCACACCCCAGGCACCCCGGTCTGTCTATGCACAGCTAAGCAAAGTATCTGCCAGATCTTTTTGCAGTGTGGAATAAGCAGAGCTGGGGTGTTTGCCCCCTTTGATTGTGAAGGGTGGCAAGGTGGAAACTCCCAGTGCAAGGCTCTTTCTGTCCTGATTGTCAGCAAGCTAGCAGATGTGCAATTCTCATGAGTAGATTCTAGGTTTCTCCAGCACTTTTGTCTGACTTAGTGGATTTTCCGGCAGGCAAGGGGGCCTGTCTCCTCCACACTGGTTTTTCAGTTAACGCTTAGGCTAATTCCATATCTTTGCTATTGTGAATAATGCTGCAATGAATATGAAAGTGCAGATATCACTTCAAGATACTGCTTTCATTCCTTTTGGACATATACTCAGAAGGGGTATATATTACTGGATCATATGGTAGAATTTTTAATTTTTTGAGGACCCTCTGTACTGCTCTCCATAATGGCTGTACCAACAGTGCACAAGGATTCTTTTTTTCTGCATCCTTGTCAATAATTTTTATCTTTTGTCTTTTTGATAATAAACATTCTACCAAGAGGTAATAACTCATTGTGGTTTTGATTTGCATTTCCCTGATAATTAGTGATTTGAGCACTTTCATATACCTATTGGCCATTTATATGTCTTCCTTTTAGAAATGTCTATTTGGGTCCTCTGCCCACTTTTAAATTATCTGTTTAGGCTATATGTTTGTTTGTTTGCTATTGAATTGTTGCTAGCATTTAAGTGTGGATGGAAGAATGTATCTGGGTATTGAGTAACCAATGGAATATAGATCCAACTCATTCTATTCTAATATGCGATCCTTACTTCAGAGGCTAGAAGGCCAAAACTACATTTTCCATACTCCTTTGCATTTAGGATTCTGGATACGATTTGGATTCTACCAGTTGGATGTCCCTATGTGAGATTTAGAAAGTAAATGTAAAGTGAGGGTAATTCTGCTGCTGTGTATGCTGCTTCAGTTTTAAGAACCATCTGGAAGTGGCATCTTTCCCATTCTGGAGTCAGTAGATGAACCAGTGGCACCTTCACAATTTGACAAATGGCTTCCTGGTTTAAGGGACAGTCTTTTGTTTTGTGTCCTTGAAGATGTTCCTGAAAGTTCAACCTTGAGTCTGTTTCTTAGACTTTCCCAATGACTCTGTAGGTAATTTAATACCCTGTAGCAAATCCCTTACTGCTTACACTAGCTAGAGAAAACTGTGTTTTCTGCAGTGAATTCCAAGTGACAAAATTGCTCAGGGAAAACCCTGAGAGAAAACAATTTATGACTCATGATAAGAGGAGAGAACTCCACAAAAATGAAATGGAGTAAACAGAGAAGAGAAAGGGGAAAAACAGTGTAACGTCATGGAAAGCAATAGGAAAGAAATCAGCAACAGATTTAACATAGGCCATGCCATGGACAGTAAGAAAAATCATTTATCTACCATTGTTGTCAGAATAGGCAAACTGAGGGCATTTTTGTTTGTTTGTTTTTACCCTCTAGTGTTTCTAGTGAATATATGACAAAATATGGCACAGGCTTATCACAGAAATCAGAATAAAGCCAGCTTTGTGGAATACTTCGTGGAACCCTTCTTCTAGAGAAGAGAAATAGGAAGAGAGGCTTGTTCTATCAAGAGAGAATTGAGAAAAGATAGGCTCTAGGAAACTCACTGCTCCATGGCTCACTTATCCATTTGGGGTCAGGGCAGTCTGTAGCTTTGGGAAACCATGTTTCTTGATATTCTCACTGCTCAATAGCCATCCACAAAGGCAGCTCACTCAAATTTCTTTGGTATTGGGCAAATATGCACAACTAAAGATATGCTGGCCTCTTGTTTTCACTCTATTCTGACCAATTAAAAGATTATCACTACCATATACTTTGCTTTCAACATGATAGAAACAACTCATAGTCACATAGGTGTTAGCAATCTTGTGTATTTCTTTCATACTCTTCAACTATTTCACCTCTCACAGCACCCCTTATTCCTCTACATTTTTGTCTCCATCAGGTTGCCATTATATTACTTAGAGCTTACTTGGGTTGCTGTATATATCAGTTAAAAGCCTTTTTAAAAAATATAGAGACTTAGAAACTTTCCCTTCCAATCTTTAATATGAATCTTTTAATGATTTCATTTACCTGCTACTTTTGTTTCATAGTAATGGCTATTTTGTCTTTGGTATCTTCTTCTAGAGAGGATCATAGATACCACAGTATTAACTCCTGTACTACCAAAAAGCCTCTATGTAACCTACAATATCAAAAGCACACTATTATAGTTACCATTTACTAAGATGAAGTCAAGGTGGGACTATCACAGTCACTGTGAAGTTTACAGATAATTATGATGGCACATCTTCTACTGTTCCATATTTTTAGCATTTAGAATAATGTCTAAACCAAAAAGGCACTTGTTAATTATTTGACATCCATTGACTTCCTCTCATAAAGATTATTTTAGCTTCATGGTCTATCTATTTGCATTTTTTAGTCCTTTACCAGGACAATGTCATCCTCGAGCCTATGGAAATTATGCTTTATTGTGTTTTTCTTCTTCTAGGCCATTTATTCAAATGCTTGATGGAAATGACCCCAGATGAAACTGGCAGACTGTGCTATTAGCATTTAGAAAAGTACTCATTTGCTCCTTTTGTTTTCTATTTCTTGGACAACATTCTATTTCTTAGGTTACGGTTAGGGTCTTAGAATTCATTATTAAAACATCCCAATGCTAATTTTTAAGGAAGGCCTTAATTAGGGGAACTTATCAATTTTTGCTAGTCTGAATACAATACATAGTCTAGATTTCACTTGCCCACATGATTATTCTTCAGATTTCTACTATATTAAAATAGGCATTGTGGGAAAAATCACATTGTCTCTCACTTATTACTTTAGATAAATGAAACTAAGATTAGTCTACTAAACATGGCATTCACAGAAACAACTCAATAGCAGAGGGACAGCATAGCAGGTGCTGTATTTTGGTGGGTGATAATAAATTCAATACCGATGTTTTTGATAATTCTTCAGGAAGAAGTATAATCCAAAGGTGTGTCATTTTACACAGATTGAGTAGAAACTGCTACAGAAATGTACAGATTTGAATAGAATTACTCAAAGGCATACAGTACAAAAAAAGAAAGATTGTTAGACAAAAAAGCCAAATGATGAAATATAACCACTGTGCCATCTTGAAATAGCTATGTGTTTTGATTTTTGAAACTTCTATAAAAAAGAAGCCTATAAATATAATACAATGTCTAATTTATCTCTTCCTCCCCCCTTTCCCCTTTGGTAACCATAAGTTTGTTTTCCATTTCTGTGAGTCTATTTTGTGGGTATAATCTATTCTTTGTATTGAGGGAAAGACAACTTTAAGGGTAACAGGAATATTTTTTTCTATTATGGGTAATCAGGCCACAGGTTTGCATCAGTAAGCCTTCTGTCATGCACACTCCCTCTTTCTCTCTCCCATGAACATGTATGCACACACACACACCATCCCCCCCACATACACACTCTGTCTATTATTTGATATCCACACCCATCCAACCAATCCTACTTGATCCTCAATGTTGGCACTGTAAGTTGGTCTATTTTTTCTGTCAGGACATCTAACATCATTTCATTTCTAAAGCTTTCCTAGAACTGAATCACTATGTGAATTAATGCTTTGAGGCTCTGTAGGTATGTGTACCTGCAAATCATCTTATTCACCCCAAAAGGTAGATGTTCCTCAACAATTCTTTGGGAAACACCACCATATTCTCTTTATGCACACATCTATTAAATTGTGTCTTTTCAGTGAATTTAAGCCACAGGTGTGGACTTGGAATCTTGCTCCCCACCACCACCCCAACCCATGTTGTTTTAACACCGTACCCAATATTGTTTTCTGGCTCCTTACCTGCCCTGTTCAGGTCTTCTCATACATTTCTATGCAAGTGCAAGAAGGGCTCTGAAAACAAATTTTGACACAATAATGTCTAAGTAGGCATTAAACAAGTACCCTTCATGAACACTGTCTAACTATTTAGTGTACTTTTCAGCTGCCAGAGGAAACCAGGAAACACGACAACATGGTTAGGCATAAACAGGATGTTTTTAAAATAATTGCTCTTCTTTTTAAAAATTGTTATTTTAGAAAATAGGTTTTATAGGAATTATCAGGTACTTTCTGTAAGGAATAATTTAAGACTTTGGAATAAACTAAAGAAACTACTAGATATCCTTTCAGTGGAATGCTGGAGCCTCCAGGAGATCTGATTCTGTAAAGGACTCTGCACCTTTCATTGCTTTTGAACTATTTTACAACTCTCTAAATTGTAAATAGCTGATAACCATATAATTCTTCTAATTCTACCCGTGGAAAAAGCCACTTTGGGTCCATTTGTAAGTTAATTTCAACATTCCCTTACTTCATATAATTTAATGGGTCTGACTTCTCCTTTGAACAAGCTGCAACATTGATCTGGTTCCCTTTTTATTTAATGAATTAAATAAAATCTTTTGATATGTCCATTTTATATCTTTAAGAGAGTCATGATTTTACTATCCTCTCTTAAAATTTCTCTTTTAACTCTACAGTATGGAAATTTAAAATCAAAGTTTAATATTTTAGAAGACTTCTACTGGTGTGGGTGTTTTTCCATCTTAACTGAAATAATATGAAAACACAGTTGCTACTATCTATTTAATAGCACAATTACTACTGTGATTAAACACATATGCACATAAACACACAAAACTCTTATTTGGCCTGCTAAGAAGCAAAGAAAAAAATGCATGATTATTATAATAGCTTATTGTGTTTTTTTGAGGAATATAGTGAGTGAGGTGATTCCATACATCCATCTTTGGCTGTTGATATTTTATACATAGGAAACCTACCCAGAGCAAACCCTCATCCAAAGGTGTCACATGAGATGTACTGTTAATAGTGAAGACCGCTTAAGGCAAAATCGTGAGGTGGTGAGGTTTAATTTGATGTATTGTGTTTTTATGCAACACCTACTGATGACTTCCTGTCACCAAGCATATCACTTTTCCTTTCTTTTATTGAAGACATGTTTCCAAGACCAGTATATATTTGCCTAGGAAAAGTGGAAAACAGAAAGAGTTTGGGCTTTTGTTTGAATCTGGCCTTGGTTCAAATTCCTGCTATGTCAGTAGTGACGTGAACTGGGCAACGAAATACATGTTCTGACCTCCAGTTGACAAGGAAGTAACAACTGTCAGAAGAGCATAGTATTAGATGCTGCTTATATGATGCCTAGCTCAGTATGTATGCATTCCCTTCCTCTTCTCACCCATGATGTTCACAGTTTTATGGAGGGGCAAGTAGCAAATACACTACAGCCATGCCTCATATATATTTGTGGGTTCTGTTCCAGACTACCTCAATATAGTGAATATTGCAATAAAGCAAGTCACATGAATTTTTTGGTTTCCCAGTGTATATAAAAGTTATATTAACACTATATTGTAGTCTTTTAAGTGTGCAATAACATTATGTCTAAAAACATAATGTACATACCTTCGCTAAAAACAATTTTGTTGGAAAAGTGGTGCCAATAGAGTTGTTCAATGAAAGGTTGCCACAGATCTTCAATTTGTAAAAACAAATCTGCAAAACATAATAAAGCAAAGCACAATCAAACAAGGTATGCCTGTAAATGTGGTTTTGTATATGGAAACTCTTGTGAATACTAAAGTTTGACAAACCCTGATCAATTAGAGAGAGGAACAAGAGGAAAATCTATATGCAGGGTTAGGGTATATTGAGTTAAACAGGATTGTCTGGTTTATGACCATATACGCACCCAAACCTAAATTTTTCATTCCCTGTCTACATAGCCATTCACATGCTTGTCTTACAGTTTTATCCCATTCTACTTTACCATTAAGCCCCTATCATCTTAATACATGTTCAAATATTTCTTTTAAGAATTAAATGGGCTAATGTATTTGAAAACACAAGCCCAGGATGTGGCATATGGAAAGTGTTCAATAAAATTTGTTGGATTTGGAACTAAGTCTTGCTTTTTTATTAAATCCACAAAGATACTATTCTTTTTTTTAAATTTTCATTTTATATTGGAGCATAGTTGATTAACAATGTTGTGTTAGTTTCAGGTGTCCAGCAAAGTGATTCAGTCACACATATACATGTGTCAATTCTTTTTCAAATTATTTTCCTATTTATGTTATTACAGAATATTGAACAGTGTTCCCTGTGCTATATGGTAGGTCCTCATTGGTTATCTATTTTAAATATAGCAGTGTATACATGTCAAAAGACACTATTCTTTGAAACAAAGTGGAGTAAAACATGGCCAAATGCTTCCTGAATTTCCAGCTTTGCCATTTTTCATCACAGTCCTTCTGAATAGCTAAAAGTCACACACATTTGGGTTTCAGTCTCTAGACCCCGGCCAGCTCTTAGCTGATTGCTGACCAGTCCCACTACGCTCTTAGTCACTGAGGTATTAAAATAACTGTTAATATATTCTCCCTTCAGGGATCTCTGATCTTAAATGGTGAAAGAGGATCTTATCATTGCTCTAGTCTTGAGAGCCCAAGTGGCTGGCAAGAATCTCCTTCTCTCATTTTACTTCTCTCAGGCCTGCCTCTTAGGTTAGTAAATTTTGTGATGGACAAAATACAAAAAACAAAATGAAGACATGTATAGATTCCTGACAGTAATGAGTTGTTAGTTAGATGGAAGGCGGGTTTTTTTGAGATTTTTATTTATTTATTTTTTGTGAAAGGCAAAATTACTGAAAACATTCTAAGTTTAAATTATTAATCTTAACACTTCTTACTTTTATGGAACACATTCTAAACATCTTCTCAGATCAGATGGAGAGAGAAGTAGGAATATATAATTATTGCTATTTTTAGTATAGAAAGAAACTAAATGGAGGAATGAAAGGAAGCTTTAAAGATGTTTTTACTGACTTTATTTTTTATTTATCACATCTTTAAGCAATGCATACCAATGAATCATAAATAAATAAAATTTTCACCAATGTGTACAGAACTGTACCAACTATTCCCTTTTGGCCTTTAGTCTCAATAGAAATTAATTATTCCAATAATAATTCAAGGAGAGGGGGGTTAAGTAGACTTCATTTTAATATTGTCTTTGGATTCTCAAACATACTGAACTGTTATTCAGAATTTTATCAGAGCTGAGTCCCCTATGTGAGAAAAGCAAAGATTATGTAATCACAGGAGTTCAATTCTTCCCACAGCAGAAGAAAGAACTGCATTTAATTTCTGATCACTCTTTTAATATTCCCCACAGTTCCAAGTACATTGGGAATACAGTGAGACCCTGATTAATAGATCTTTTAGGAATGAAATTCATTTATCAAAAAGTTTTAAAAATAGTTCAACTCAAAAATCAATACATTATTTAATCAAAGTTGCACAATCCACGGGCCTGAAGGGTCAAAGCCCTGTATAGGTTCAAGTAGCCACCCCCAGCTGAAGGTTCACAAGTTTGAACTAGACAAAGTTGCGATTTCCAAATTTTATCTTCCATTTGTACATTTTCTTGAATCAACTTTTTAAAAAATTCATTGCCTTTTTTATGATTTCCTCTACTTTTCTAAAATAGGAAAGATTCTGATATCCTTCATTCAAATATTGACCTTTATTTCCCTTTTATGCCTTTAATTTTTAATTCTATACAATCTATGTTGGACATCTATAATCAGGTAGACCTTTGGTGGAGCTGACAAGAGTCACTGAATCACATTTGTACACTTAGATATCAATTCCCAGGGGGTTCAGAGAGTTAAAGTGTCTGTTTTCCTTGGGTTTTGAAATTTGGAGTCTTCTTTTCCCACCATAGCTCTATCTTCTTTTTAGATCTATTCCCAGCCTCTTTCCCACTTCCCATCTGAGCAGGGAGGCAGGGTGGCGAGATGGAAAGAGTTTTGGGAGCCACACAAACCTGGCTTGAGCTGGGTTATGAGACTTGGTTTTTCAGCTGAAAAGAAAACAATACATACTTTCTGGCTTGAGACAGAGGGAATGTATGTAAAGCCTTTACATTATAGACACTGAATAAATGTCAGCTGTTACTGCACATAATACAGACACTCCTTTACACAATGTAACCCATCTCTCCACCCTATGATTGCCAACTCATATTTTGTTTCCCAAAACACTTGATATTAATTCAATTAGTATTTAATGCAACTTTTCTGAACCCCTAGAAAGTAGTATAATCTAGTAGTATTTTACCTCTGGTAATTGAATTTCTGACCAATAAATATATCTTTGGAATTATCTTTTTCATTAACAGAGACATGAGTATATTCACTATTCTTAAACACTGACTGATTATCTGAATTCAGTAAACAATAGATTTTGCTGTCTTCAGGCAAAAGTTGATAAAATATCTTTTGGGAAGAGAGATGAGAAGAGGTTCTTTTGGTCTCTTTCTAGATTATAGAGCCGGAAGAGATGTTTGTTTTAAAAAACACACTTTTTCTCCAGATGTAGAAATAGAAGGCTTAGGAGCTGAATTGCCTACACCTGGAAAGCTAGCAGTTCTCAGAAAAAGCCAGGTGATCTGATTCCTTAGTTTGCTCCCAGTGGGAGCGTTGACCACAGGCAAACACTGTGTCCACTGCAGCTAGTTCTTTCCCCCTGTTTAGTTGCTGGAAGAAAGTTTCCAAGTGTGACCTAGAGATCAAGATGAGGGTAGGCTTTAGGCCATCTCTGATCCTTATCTTTGTTATATGCTCCAAAATTCTGCATAGACATCCTTCACCTCTGAGAATCAGAAATTAATTTCTCTAATTTGGGAAACTAAAGAATTCATTGGTCTCCTTTTGCTCCTTCAGAGCTGTCTGTTTTTACCTTCTTTCTTCCCTGGCTGCCTTGATTATTCTTTTAGACAAATGTCATGGCACATGTGGACACTTGTGGATGTGAGAATGTTCTTTTCTTCTTGTGGCCATGAATGGTTATATTTGCTTTATTTTGATTCTTAGTAGTGGGCTGCCAGGTCTAAACTGTGTTTACATTTTACCTGCAAACTCCCAAGAGAAAGCACAGCTATTTCTTAGGGCAAATGTAGCTGTATATATATGTTTTCCATTTTTCTATGCACAAAAGGTTATAATGCATTATAAGTTTGACATCTAGCATAAGAATCTCTGTGGTCCACAAAAATATCAAGTGCAATGAAAGAAAGATTACGATGATGTGGAAGACCTAGGTTCTAGTCTTATCTTTTTTTTTCTGTGAACTTATTTCTAACATATGGTTTTATATCATTTCTGACATCTTATAACATCTGGGTTTAATCATAAAACAAGTTGACTGGACTTAATAAATTGTTCTCAAACTTGTTCAGACAGCAGTTTCTGTAAATCAGTATAATTTTGAGGAATACGGATCTACTTAATTCCATCAAACTAATGGGTTACAAATTTACAATTAGGTTATATAATAATAAGTCACAACCACTAAAAGTATGTAATGCACCCATTCAATTAACATAACACTTAACAGTAAATGAAGAAACGATGAAATGACCAAAAGTTTATGAAAAAAATGATAGGAAAAAACACTTAAAATTCCAAGTATTTTAAACACTGACTAAATATTCTCTTTATATTGGAGAAAATGCCAGAGTCCAACATTAGATTTAAACTCCTTTTCCAATGTGATGAAGACTAGGATTCTTAAAAAGAACTGTTTATGAATCTCTGGGTGTATCTACAAGCTCTAAGATATCTAAAATACCTCTTGATAATAGGTTACTTCTTGGGCTTCCCTGGTGGCGCAGTGGTTGAGAGTCCGCCTGTCGATGCAGGGGACACGGTTCGTGCCCCGGTCCGGGAGGGTCCCACGTGCCGCGGAGCGGCTGGGCCCGTGAACCACGGCCACTGAGCCTGCGCGTCCGGAGCCTGTGCTCTGCAACGCGACATGCCACAACAGTGAGAGGCCCGCATACCGCAAAAAAAAAAAAAGGGTCACTTCTTCTGATTTTAATTGTTTTCCAGTTGCAGATACCAGGTGGGTATTTTTAAACTTACTATAAACTCTAACTCACATGGAATAACCATTCAAAATGGAAATTTGTTTCAGGTACAAATTATACTCTAGACCAAAGCTTCTGGAACACAGTGCTTTTTCCAGTGGTACTCCGATGTCTCCATGGAAACACTCCTTCCCACAGAGGAGACCAAAGATGCACCCCAGGGTCTGGGTATTTTGAGGCCCATTGTAGGTACATGATATCTTTGAAATCTGGATCCTGTCTTTAGAATTATGTAAAAAATTTTCTTATAAAGTTTAAAAAATTACTTATCAACAGTAAAAAACAACAACCCTACAGTTGGAACTGAGTTCAGATGGCTGTACTCTCTCCTGAGACCCACTGCTCTGTGGGTGGTGGTGGGTAGGGGTGCACATCCTTCGCTTTGCCATCCTCATCTCGGCTCATGACTTCTTTTTATCTATCTAGCACAGAACCACCATCAAAATATCACTGCAAGGACAGAGAAAATTTCAGTTGACCTACAATAAAAGCACTGGTTGCCCTGTTACAGACTAATTTTTCCCTGTGAGCAGGGAAAATTACAAGTAAGATTTTGTTAAATGCCAGGTTTTGTGTCCATATTAAACACTAGGCTGCCTGCAGCCATGTGTTGACTCAGCTCCTAACTGCACGTTACATAACCTCAGGATAGCAGCTTTTAGTGGGAATGGAAATATAATGTAAATTCTTTTAAACAGGAAGGAGACCCTCCTTTGCAATGCCTGAATCCTGGATGAAAGGAAACTGGTAAAAGACAAAAAAAAAGAGAGAGAGGTGAAAGAGTATGTTAATTAATACATGCTCTTTTTCAAGGTAGTATTTATGAGGCAGCTCAAGCTGCTTTTGAGATATTTTAACCCTCCTGAAAACATTCTGAATATTCAGATAGTTGAAATTACAAATATCCTGTATTTTGAATCAGATAATTGCCTCAAGTTTTCATTTTACTCTCATTGTTCAAATCAACACCAAATGTCTAAGATACATTGTGTTATTTCCAAATATGAGAAGCAGAAATGAGGGGAAGCATTGCCTATTTATATCTGTTTTGCAAGTTCAAGATTAAGTTAATAGATACATAAAGAGAAGTATGTCTTAGATTAGTATGCCTCCACCTCTACCCCCAAATCTCTCACTTCTTTGGCCTTTTATAGGAACTATCCTCTCATTCATTCCTTCAACAAATAATTTTGAAGTTTCTATGATCTTTCAGAGACTGATGTTAGGTACTGGAGAAACAGGTATACAAGACGATGCCCCATCCCTTGAGAAGTAAACAGGAGCAGAAAGGGCACATACAACACCAGTAGTGATTAGTGCTACATAGAAAAATAAAGCAGGATAAGGTGATAGAGAGTGCCCAGGCAAGACTATTTAGAGTGTTCCGAGAGAGCCTCATTAAGACATGCTATCCTTGACATCAGTCTTGGCAATGATTTCATGGACTTGACACCAAAAGCAAAGGCAAAAAAAGTAAAAATAAAGAAGCAGGACTACATCAAACTAAAAAGCTTCTGCACAGCAAAGGAAACGATTGATGAAATGAAAGGGCAACCTATGGAATGGGAAAAAAATATTTGCAAATCATATATGTGACAAAGGGCTAATATCCAAAAGATATTAAGAACTCATATAGCTCAATAGCAGAAACAAACAAACAAAACACAAACAATCTGATTTTAAAATGGGCAGAAGATCTGAATAGACATTTTTCCAAAGAAGACATACAGATGTCCAACAGGTACATGAAAAGTGCTCAACATCACTAATCACGAGGGAAATGCAAACCAAAAACCATAATGAGATATCATCTCATACCTGTTAGCATAGCTATTCATCAAAAAGACAAGAAATAACAAGTGTTGCGAGGATGTGGAGAGAAGGGAATACTTGTGCAATGTTGGTGGAAATGTATAATGGTACAGCCACTATGGAAGACAGTATGGAGGTTGCTCAAAGGTTTAAAAATAGAACTACCATTTTAATCCAACAATTCTACTTCTGGGTATTTATTCAAAGAAAACAAAATCACTATTTCAAAAAGATATCTGCATACCTATGTTCATTGCAGCATTATTCAGAACAGGCAAAACGTGGAAACAAGCTAAGTGTCCATCGATGAATGAATGGATAAATAAAATGTGGCATAGACATAGACACACACACACACACACACACACACACACACACACACACAAATATATACACAAACACTGGAATATATTTAGCCATAAAAAAGGAAATTCTGCCATTTATGACAACACGTATGGAACTTGCGGGCATAAATACTGTATGGTCTCACTTAAATGTGGAATATAGAAAAAGAAACCATTGATATCAGATACAGGGAACAGATTGGTGGTGATGGAGGCAGTAGGGGTGGGTAGGGGTGGGTGAAATGAGTGAAGTTGATCAAAAGGTATAAACTTCCAGTTACAAGTCCTGAGAATGTAATGAAAAAACATAAAAATAAAGACATGCTATTTGAGCAGCAACCTGAAATAAGTAACGGAGAGAACCTGGTGGAGATTTGGAGGAAGGATGTTCCTGATTCCAGGGGATCACACTTGGTATAATCAAGAAAGAGCAAGAACTCTCTGTGGCTGAAGCAGAGTGATCAGGGAGACTGGTGGTAGGAGATGAGTTTGGAGTGGTGGGCAGGGGCCAGACCCTTCAAGGCCTTGGAGGCCTTTGGTGAGGACTTCGGATTTTGTTTTAAGTATGATGGGAAAGTACTGGAGAAGTTTGAAGAGGGAAAAGATATCATTCTATTTACATTTTAAAAGACAACTTTGGTTGCTGTGCAGAAAGAATAGACTATGCAGAAGCAGGGAGACAAGTTAAGTGGTTGTGCCAAGTCTAGACAAGAGATGATGGTGGCTTCAAGTAGACTGGAAGCTGTGAAGATGGTAGAAAATGGTTGGATTTTGGACATATTTGAAAGTAGAGTTCACAGAGGAGTTGTGTAGGGGGTTGAATGGTGGCCCCTAAAAAAGATATGTCTACATCCTAACCCCTGGAACCTGTGAATATGACTTTATTTGGAAAAAGGGTATTTGCAGATGTAATTAAGGATCTCTAGATAAGTTCATTCTGGATTATTTGGGTATGCGCTAAACCTAATGACAAGTGTCCTTGTAAGAGACAGAAGAGGAAAAGCCACAGACACAGGAAAGAAGGGGAGGAGGCCATATGAAATTGGAAGCAGAGAGTGGAGTTATGCAGCCACAAGCTAAGGAATGCCTGGAGTTTCCAGAAGCTGGAAGAGACAAGTAAGGATTTTCCCCTATGGCATTTGGAGGGTAGGCAGCCTTGCCAACACCTTGATTTCAGACTTCTGTCCTCCAGATCTATGAGACAATTAATTTCTGTTATTTTAAGCCACTAAGTTTGTGGTAATTTGATACAGTAGCCCTAGGAAATAGGCTGGTAAATTGGAGACAGTGTGTGAGATGAGTCTGTAGCTCAGGAAGAGGCCAGGGCTAGAGATGTACATTTTGTACATGTCTGTATATTATTACATTGAAGGCCATGACTCTGAAATCAATCAGCAGGAATCAGTGTAAATAAAGGAGAGAAAGGAAGTGATGTCATTGAAGCTAAGGAAGTGATGTCATTGAAGCTAAGGAAGTGTGTCAGGGAGAGTGCAACCAACTTTATCAAATGTTGCCAAAAGGTTCAGTGAGATGAGGACCAAGACTTGGCCACTGGATTTGCTGAGACTGCTCATGGTCTTGTCAAGGATGGTTTCAGTGGCAAGGCAGCAAAGAATTTTAAGAAACTTCCCAAGGTGACCCTGCTAAAGGAGTTCCAGGGCTCAAGGAGACAGAAAAGTTTAAACATTGTCAAATCTTATAGGTTCCATTCTGCTTTGTTATGCAGCTTGACAAGGGGTGTACTCAGATAGAACTGGAATAAATGTTACTTATCTAGTTTATTGATATAATAGTACTCATCATCATTACGATCGTAGCTATCATTTACTGAATGTTTACTATGTGCTAGGCCCTGTGTTGAATGATATAAAAATATACATATGTAATCTTATCCTTCCATCAACCTTGAGAAGTAGGCTTTATTCCCATTTCACAGATGAACAAATGAAATCAGCTTTGGCACTTAATACTTATTGTAGTTACAACATCTAACATCAAATTATTCCATATCTAAGGCCTAAGGCATTTTACATTACTTTTGCTTAGGGAATTGTTACAATATCTTTTGCCAGAGACATGGTGATATTCTTTACTTCTCTTCCACTTCCACTTGGGGTTTCTATAACTCCAGAGCAAAGATATTGAAGACCAAGGTACATCTGAAATTTTTACATCTCTACTTGACAGGTGATATAACTGACAAGATGTCAAAACCCACAAGGAGAAAATAATGTTATGGAGTAATTATTATGTATCAGGCACTGTGCTAAACACTCTACATGCATGAATTAATACACCTAGTGCTCAATGAGGCTTGGAGTGTTTAAGTGATTTAGCCAAGGACCCATATCTAATAAGAGGTGAGGCTAAAGTTTCAATCCACTTTGGTCTAGTTTTAAAATCCATTTCCTTTACCACAAACTGCTTAAATACCCTACACATTGGGATATTGGTTGTTACCATGAGAAGAGAGTATGAAATTCGGAAGGAACCTATAATGTATCTGGTCTTATCCTACCTTTCTAGATTTTGTTTATGTTCCCTTATATGTACCCTGTGTTTTAGATAAATGTCTTACATTTTCCTGCCTGTTAAGGTTTTGCTCACCATCATTCCCTTTGTTTTAATTCTGTTTATACCTGAAATACCGGCTCAAAGTCTAACTCCTACATGTAGTCTTCCTTGATCTCTCTCAGGGCTGTCCTTCCTTAATAGTTCATAGTTCTCGGGCTTCCCTTGTGGCGCAGTGGTTGAGAGTCTGCCTACCGATCCAGGGGACGCAGGTTCGTGCCCCGGTCCGGGAGGATCCCACATGCCGCGGAGCAGCTGGGCCTGTGAGCCATGGCCGCTGAGCCTGCACGTCCAGAGCCTGTGCTCCGCAACGGGAGAGGCCACAACAGTGAGAGGCCCGCGTACCGCAAAAAAATAAAAAATAAATAGTTCATCGTTCTCTTACAGAAATTATCCCTAAGTGCCTTGTACTGAGATTATGTCCATATTTTTTTTATCTCTGCTCTAGTCTGTAATGTTCTTTAGAGGCAAAGGCTGTCTTCCTGACCTTTGCATATTGTCAACAGTATCTTTTCTTTAAATGATACTCAATTTGTGGACTTCATTATTTTGAAAAAATAGGAAACTTTTATAAGTTATGATTAAATGCAATCATGCTTTTACAGATACCTTTCTTATGGTTTTAACCATAGGGTCAGCTCTTTCAAAAACAGATTATGCCAATGACTCTCAAATTTTATTGTGCATAGGAGTAAACAGTGGATCTTGTTAAAAGTGAAGATTCTGATTCTGTAGGACTTGAGATTCTATATTCCTAACAAGCTCCCAGATGATGTCAATGCTGTTGACTCACATACTGCTTCTTGAGTAATGAGAGATTTTTAATCCTAATGAAACACAATAAATCATTGTCAACAATTAAGGATGTTTCATCTACCTAACTAGGTAATACCCTACATTCCAGACAGGCTAGCCAAATTCCCTTTATTCCCAAGGCCACACATTCTCCAAACCTATACCTAGACAAGGAAAAGAGAGAAGGTTATCTTTAATCCACTAAGTAGATGTTCAATTGCTACCTGGAGGACTTTAATAAGGAAAAAAATTCTTTCTCCACTGACTTAGCACCACCTAATTTCTGTGTGCACTGTATTTTCATTTTTGGAATAAGAAAAATTAATTCAGTTGGGAAAATTCTTAAAATCTTGGATTTAGGTTGCTAACAAAGTTTTATGAGTAAAAAGGATTTGAAACTTTAAAATTTATATAGTGTTTAGGGATAGATACTAAGTATTATATGTTTCTCAATTTAGTCTTGGAAAAAGCATAAGTGAAGTTTTAAAATGTTTACTTTAATACTAAAATGCTTATAAGACTGTTTTTTTTTAAGATAAGCAATCCTGGCAAATAATAGCCTTTCTCAGGAATCTGGCAGATTTCTTTTCCTTGGCATTATCAGGCGAGTGACTGACCAAGACTTAGAAAGCATTTTGTGCTGCTCAGTGGAATGCAATAATATATTAATACATTGAGCAAAAATCTAGACAACATTCAGTGGAAATATTTCCATCTCTTGCTTTTATTTTAATTTTCTCTTATTAAAATTTTTTCCTTAGGGGACATCTAAACCAAAGATGTTCTGAGAATTCTGCATATAGTTTTTCCTAGTTCTTAAATATAAGAGTTTTAAAATATATTTTGAATATATAAGAATGTTTAAGGTAGCACTTAGATATCAATATGTGACGTGTTCTCAAAGACACAGAATGGCAACACTGCAATCTCAGATTTGTAATTATGAAATTATGAGAGTCTCACTGTAAGATTAGATAGGATAATGGTAGCTGCTTAAATCTGAATTGCTCTCTCTCTCTCTCCCTGTCTCCCTGTCTCTCTCTCTGAAGTTGGCCTATAGCCCCACAATTAGGTAATTTGCAGCATAACTGGGAAAAATTCTACGAACTTTATTTTTAAAGAGGAAATAATCATCTAAGATCAGCATAGTTGGTTCTGGAACTCAGAACAGAGTGAAGTTAGTAGGAAATACAAAGAAGAGAGGTGAATACAGGTGGAATTGGGTCATGGTGGTAGTGGCACACATATAGTGTCAATTAGGGTTCAGCTCCAGAGGTAGAAGGTTCACCTCAAGTCAGAAAATACTGGAAATATATCTAAGCCCTGGTAAATCTGAAAAGGAACTACTAAGGACTCAAAAGGAAGGAGCTCAGGAAGTATATGGAACTAGAGGCAGCAGTCTTGAGAAGTAATTCCCAGCACATAAGAAACATTTCCAGGGGTGGCCATAACAACTCTTCCATCTCTTGTGCCTTTTTTTTTTTTTTTTTTTGCAATGTGACTTTGCATTTTTCCCACTAAGAGATGGAGTTTTGAATCCAGGTTCCTGTTGTGACTTTCTGTGAGACATAGATTGTGGAAGAAGTGAGACTATGTAACTTCTGAAGCTAGGCCTTAAGAGTCCTTGCAGCTTGCACTTGTGACCTGTTGGAACTCTGAGCCACCATGTGAAGAAGTCAAGCTACCCCACTGGAAATTACATGAACACAAAAGGACATGAAGTTGAAAGGTCTTGAGAGGAGATAATTCCTGGAGGATAAAATGCCACAAGGAGGATAAAGTGCCACTAGGAAGATAAAGTGCCATAAGGAGGATAAAGTGCCACAAGGAGAAAGTCCCCAACCCTCCAGTCATCCTAGCAGAGGTTACCAAAGCCATCTTGGATCTTCAATCCCAAATTGCATTGGCATGAGTGAGCCCAGTGGATACCATGTGAAGCATAGACAAGCTGTGCCAGCTGAGCTCTTCTCTGCTAACTCACAAAATCATAAGCAAATATTATTTTTAGCCATTAAGTTTTGGGGTGATTTATTATGCATCCATAGATAACCATTACAGAAGGGTACCACTCCTTCCCTGGAAGAAGGAGATAGCCCTGAATTGTTGATGATGAAAGGAAAGAAAAAAGGTGAGTAAAAATAAAATATCCTACTAAACCAACATAGAATTGAAACTAAGAAAAATACAGGATAGCAACAACAGCAATAAAAAAAAACTTTAAACTGTTTATTTAGAAAACTTCACTCCCTGTAGCAACATTAGAGAACACTCATGAAGTAAGGAACTGAGTTAGTCATCCAAACTCCCCTTTTGCTATTGCTATTCCAGGAAAATGTAACACAAATAAACATGAACAGAAGACAAAAGACACTCAACATCTAATAGAAATTCCAATAATTATAAAGCAGAAAATGATTACCAAGATACTTTGGTGCATTAAAACCTAAAAGATGAAAAATATGAGGCACATAAACACTAACACGACTTTCCAAAATGAATTTAATGTCATTGAACAAGTAATCGCTGATATGAGAAAACAGCATAAATCAAAAGTTCGAAGTCTGAAAATAGAAATGGAAAAACAAGAGGAAAATATGAATGGATGCTAAACAAACTCAGGACAAAAACTGAAGGAAAAAACAAAGACATCTCAGGAATGGACAATGAATTACAGGGTATCCAAGGAAGAATAGATATGCCCAAAACAATAGCAAGGGACAGAGGATGAGAAGAAAAAAAAAATGATTAAAAAAATTAAACTATAATAAAGGTATGTGATAATATATTCAAAATACTAAAAATTATCAACCAAGAACACTATGCCCAGCCAAGCTGTCCTTCAGAAATAAAGAAAAAATAAAGGCTTACCCAAACAAATGAAAGCTTAAGGAGTTCATCACCCCTAGAACAGCCTTGAAAGAAATCCTAAAGGGAGTTCTTTGAATGGAAGTAAAAGGATACTAATTAACATTGTAAAAACATATGAAGGTAGTGTAAAATTTACTGGTAATGGTGAATATATAGTCAAAGTCAGATTGTCTAATGTGGTAATGATCTTGCATAATTCACTTATAACTCTAGTTTAAAAGTTAAAAAATAGCCATAACTACAGTAATCCATTATTGGATATGCAATATAAAACATATGTGAACTGCAACATCAATAACCTAAAATGTGGAGGAAAGGAGAATTGTAAAGTTTAGGAATACTCTCAAAGTTAAGTTGTTATCAGTTTAAAATAGGGTATTATAATCTTAAGATATTTTACATAAGCCTCATTATAACCCAAGGGGGGAAAAGTCATGTAGTAATTATACAAAAAGAATATAATAAAAAGTCAAAATACAGATAATGAAAGTCATCTAATCATGAAAGAAACCAGCAGGATAAGAAGAAACAATGAATCTACCAAAGAAACAAAATGACAATAGTACAGCCTTACCTATCAATAATTACTTTGGACGGCAGAGTGGGCTCTCACGTGGAGGTGGGGAAGTTTGGCCTTCGGGAATGATCACTAAGACTCACAAGGGAGACCTGGGCCTTGGGCCCCCAGAGAAAAAGAAGAAGAAGAAAAAGAAGGTAGTTAAAGAACCGGAGACTCAATACTCGGTTTTAAACAGTGACAGTTATTTTGTGGAGGTTTGTCCCACAAGAGCCACATCACCCTCGAAGAATATGGTCCAAGAGCAGTCATCCGAAATGCCTCTAATGAAGAAAAAGAAGGGTCACAGCACCGTCTGCGAGGAGCCCCTAGAACCTGAGACCATGTTACGTGCCAGACGGATTGAGCCATCGCCCAGCCCCAGGAAGCAGGCACTTGGTCCATCTGAGTCCCTCGGTAGGGAAAAGAAGAAGAGAAAGTCCGTGTCCCCTGGCTCAAGGGTGAAGACTTCCCCAGACCCCAGGCAGGGTGAGGGGGTGACCAGAGCTGGTAAGAAGCTCAAAAAACACAAGAAGGAGAAGAAGGCACAGGGAGCTACAGCCTTCTCAGCCAGGGACCCTTGGTTCTGTGAGGCCAGGGATGCTTTGTACACTTACTCAGCTGGGAAAGGTGGCGTCCCTGAGCAGGCAGCCTCGGGACAGAAATGGAAGCAGGGGAGCCCCAGGGAACACAACATGAAGTTGAAGAAGAAAAAGAAAATCCACCAGGAGGGAGATATCCCCCTGGGGCACCCTGAGCTCTCCAGGTCTGTAGAGAGCAGCCGTAGGAAAGGAAGTAAAAAGAAGTCAGTCAAAGTTGAAGCTCCAGAATACATCCCAATAGGAGATGACCCCAAGGCCACTGTGAAGAAGAAAATGAAGTCCAAGAAAAAGGCAGAGCAGGCAGACACTGAGGAGCCAGCTCTGAAGAGGCAGAAGAGGCAGGAGAGCAGAGTAGCAGGAGAGCCTTGGGAGGAGCAGCCAGACACGGACTTGGAGGTAGTGTTGGAAAAGAAGGGCAACATGGACAAGGTGCACATAGACCAGGTGAGGCGAAAGGCCTTGCAAGAAGAGATCGATCGTGAGTCGGGCAGGACGGAAGCTTCTGACACCAGGAAGCAGACGGGAACTCAGTTTGGCCAATGGGATACTGCTGGCTTTGAAAATGAGGAACAGAAACTGAAATTTCTCAAACTCATGGGTGGCTTTAAAAACCTGTCTCCTTCATTCAGTCGCCCCCCTAACATGGTCGGCGGGCCCAGCATAGCCCTCAGCAAGAAGGTGGCCGACACCCTGCAGCAGAATCTACAGCAGGACTACGACCGGGCCATGAGCTGGAAGCACAGCCGGAGGGCCGGCCTCGGCTTCTCCACGGCTCCAGACAGAATCTTTTATATTGACAGGAATGCATCCAAGTCGATCAAGTTTGAAGGTTAAACTCTCCTGTCTTGTCCCCCAAAACGGTTCTGTTACGCAGATGAAAGCCATAGGACAGTTGTCTCCAATCGAACTCCTGCAGAGATAAAGGACAACTATGTTGATGTGCTTGGACAAAGTGGGGTGAGGGCAGCTCGTTTCAGGAACCAGGAGAACATGTGAGTGGCTGAAACCTACTGTTTTCTGTGTGAAGCTTCCATCCCTGTTGAAGACAGTGAGTAGCAATAGCAGTAGCTCACACTCGTCTAGTGCTTACTGTGTGCCAGGCACATATGTCTCCCTTGCATTAATGTATTTAATCTTCATGATTCTGAAACAGATGCTATTATTATCCCCATCTTATAGATGAGGAAACTGAAGTTCAGGAATGAAGTAATAACATTGCCTGGGGTCACCCAACCAGTGAGTGCCAAGTGCAATTTTGTGCCCCAAGACCGATGTCACTGTTCACCACACTGAATGTCCCGTCTAGGGAATTTCACCCAGAATACTCATTGGGGATTAAAATGTCTCAACTGAGGAAACAGAAGCTTTTTACATGCCTAAAACTCAAACAGGAAGCAGGATTAATGTAAACAGGGAGAAGCAAGCTCATTTTCCCTCCCCCTTCTTGGAGTAGCCACAGGCAAAGAGGCCTCTGGATTGCCACCAAGCAGATGTGGCTGAGCTTCCTCTGCTGCTGGGAAATGTGTTTCTAAACCCATCTTGCCTTTTGCGTCTGACGTCCTTCCATCCCCAGTGGCAAGCTTGCATTTCATCTTTCTGCTTTAACTGGATGCTGAACAGGCATTTTAGAGAGCAGGTGGTTAGTCCTCCACGTGAACAGAAGGCACATTAATTCCCAGGGACGTGTTTATTGGATTCTTTTCAATCACGAGGAGGAGAATCCCAGGCGACTTCCCTGGAGGAGGTCGAATGGCAGGAGGCACAGACGTGGGGAGGACAGGGCGTTGCCTCATCAGCCTTCGAAGTGTTTCCAAGCCTTGAGGCTACGGCCAGCCTCACAAAGCTCCAGGTATAGCCACCCGAGTGACATGTGACCACCTTCTCCGCATTCACCTAGCATTTTACTTCCCAAAATATCAGTTGTGATTGGGCCTTTTTCACACCACTTGGCTTGAACTCCTACTACAGAGATCCTGTCTCAGGCAGGCCTGGACAGCCAGGAAATTCAGTCTCACACGTGGCAGGGAGTGCTGTCCTGTTGTGGGGGGTTGATTCAGCTTCCCATGAAGGAAACGAATGTTTCCTCTCTGCTCCATCATCCTCAGTGTTGGCTTCATCAGGCTGGTGGAAAGATGGCTGTAGCAGTTCCAGGCAGCGTATCAAGATACTAGACCATTACAGAGGAAGAAGAAAAACCTTCTTGTGGTTCAAGGAAACTTCCAGAAGCCCTTTTGTCATAACTCATTGCCCAGCAGTGGGTCATGTACCCATTCTTGAGCCAGCCCCTGGCATGTGGAGGGAGACTCTCAGGCCAGTCAGGAAGGAAGACTGAGGTTCGGGTGCTGGTGAGATGAACATGGGTCCACTACTGCCCCATGGGGCAGAGGTGAGGCAGGCCTGCCTGGGCCCTGACCAACAAGCATCAGCCAGGTCTAGAGTCCTACAAGTCTGTGTTAGCAGTGATTCAGGTGGGCCACTTCCCTCAGAAGGTGAACTTGGCCTTTCACGCATTCAACCTTGAGATGTGTAACGGAAGAGGCCTACACGGTAAGATTCTGCATTTGAATTAGCTCTTCAGGGCACATCCCCTTCCAACAGGGGAATAAACCTTTCCCAGTCTTGATCCACACTACAGGAACTTGCCCAGTGTAAAAGGAACCAACCAGTGCTTCTCTAATCGTTTTTATCTTGCTGAGAGTTCACACTACAGTTTGGGCCTGCTCGGCTGTCAGGAAGGATTGTGCTCAGCCATCCACCAGATGCTTCCGGAGAGTGTCTGAGCGATTGTCCCTGACCTATCCCCACAGTGGTAGCTCTCATTAGGGTGTGGTGGTCAGGTCTTTCCCGCTTGCTGTTCAGTATCTTCAGTCTGTGTGTGATAGGATTTGACTTTCTAGCTCAGTGTGGCTGAATGAGTTCCACTTGGCTTGGGAAGGTTTATTAAAGTCTGTTCCTGAAGCAGGGTCTAAGCAGAGAAGGCTGGGCAGCCAAGACAGCAAGATGCCAAGTGTCAGGATTGAACTTAGCGTTGTCTCGGCTGCTCTCATAGGTGCAGACCACTGTTGCTCTAGTGACAGCTCCTGCCCTGCAGTTAGCTGGGCCTCCGTCCTTTTGTAAATTAAACAACATTGTCTTGAGTCACCTATCCCCCTTTTTCCCCATGTCCTGGGCCCTCCTCAAGCTGTCTGCAAGTTTTTGTGGTGTGGTTTCCCATGTTTTTCCTCATTAGTTGACTCCGTGTAGCACACAGCCTGTCTCCACTGGAACAAGGCGGTTTTTGGGTTTTTACTCAGAATCTGGGAGAGAAGGGTGGGAGGTCTGGTATTTAAGCACAGCCAAGGTCTTAGCTGAATATGTAACAACCCTGTTCTCGAAATTGTCGGCTGTTTCTTCCTTGGGGGTTGCTCACTGACTGAACCCCCCTCCTATGGCAAGGTCCTTCCCTCCTTGTAACTGCCTTTATCCAGCCATTCCCCAGACCTCGTGATTCTTAACCACTTTTTTAATCCTTATGGTGATTCCT
>NW_020173215.1:677387-684475 GCF_003031525.2 Neophocaena asiaeorientalis asiaeorientalis | reverse complement strand
GGTGCTTTGCCTTAGCCCACTAGGCCCCTCCCTGAGGCCACCTTTCTGTAACTAGACTGGCCCATCAAAAGTATTTGCCAGGTAGACACAGTTAGTTCTCCCCTTAAAAACTGTGTGTTCAGCTCTGTGAACTTAGAACAGTTCAGGTTTGTGGTTGGAATAATGCCCCCATGCCCCCCCCACCGTTCAAGTCCTAATCATTGGAGCCTGTTAATATGTTGTGATACAAAACAAAAGGGAGTTTAAGGTAGCAGATGGAATTGTTTGCTAATCAGTTGACCTTAATATGTTTAGACTGGGCCTACCCAGATAATCCAGGATTAGAAGTAGAAGAGGGGACAGAAGAGTGAAGAGACTGGCAAGAAACACTCAACAAGCTGTCACTAGTTTGAAGATGAAGGGACCACCAGCCAAGGAATGCAGGTGACCTCTAGAAGCTGGAAAAGGCAAGAAAACTGATTCTCCCCTAGAGCCTCCTGAAGGAATACAGCCCAGCTGACACCTTCATTTTGCAGGTAAGCCCACTGGACTTCAGACCAGTAGAGCTGTAAGGTGGTAAAATTGTGACGTTTTAAGCCACTAAGTCTGTAGTAATTTAAAGCAGCAATAGAAAATTAATACAGGCCTCATGCAGAAGTTTTTCTCACTTTCACCTTATTTCTTAAAATTTTTTGAATTTTTTTTTGTGTTGTTGTTCCATCATCCTTCATGTAGTAGTAGTAGTAGACCATCTCATGTAGGCCATGGTCTTCAGAGACTGGCTAATTGATTTAGTAACAGGCTGAGGAAACCACACAAGAACACAGAAAATCTAAGCTTCCACCTGGGCCAGGTAACATATGGTTCAGAGGCTGCTTTGGTGTAACGGATACCTGACCAAATGTGAAAGTCCAAGTCCAGGTTAATGGAAGAAGAGCATTAGGAATTCACTGACTCAGGCTTGGGTGCTGATGATGTTTGATGTGTACAGCCTCAAAGTAGATGACTTAAAAGTGCATAATTTATAAATTTGCTGACTGATTTTCATTTGAATAGTATCATATAGTAAAAGTGGTATAGGAAATAATTTTAATGAAAATAATTTTGTGAAATAAAGGCCACTTGGGAACATTTGAGCAATACCAAAAAGAAAATTACTTTGAACATAAATGGATTAAATTCTCCAATGAAAAGACATAGAATAGCTGAATGGATAAAAAGAAAAAAACAAGATCCAGTGATATACAGTTTACAAATACTCACTTTAGCTTTAAAGACACATAGATTGAAAGTGAAGGAATGGAAAAAGATATTACAAGCAAATGGTAACCCTAAAGAAACAAGGGTAGCTGTAACCATATCAGACAAAATAGACTATAAACTAAAAATGGTAAAAAGAAACAAGGTCATTATATAATGATAAAGGGGTAAAACAAAAATATTACAAATATTTATGCACCCAACAACAGAGCACCTAAATAAATATATAAACCAAATGGAAACAAAACTAAAATGAGAAAAAAACCCAGCAATACAATAATAGTTGGGGATTTTAATACCCCATTCTCAACAATAGATAAACTATCCAGACAGAGAATCAGTTAGGAAACAAGATTTGAACACTATTGACAAATGAACCGAATAGACATATACAGAACAGTCTATCCAACAACAGAACACTCATTCTTTTCAAGCATACATGGAACATTTTCTAGAATAGACCATATATTAGGCCACAGACAAGCCTTGGCAAATTCAAGAAGATTGAACTTATACCAAGTATCTACTCTGACCACAATAGCATGAAACTAGAAATCAATAACGGGAGGAGGAGGGGGATCAAGATGTTGGAGTAGGATGACACAGAGCTCACCTCCCCCCACAAACACATTGAAAATACATCTACATGTGGAACAATTCTCATGGGAAATTAAGCAGAAGTGGAAACTGGCAGAAGAACTATACAACCAGGAGATGGTGGGATGGGGAGAGTGGGAGGGAGGGAGACGCAAGAGGGAAGACACGTGGGAGCATATGTATATGTATAGCTGATTCACTTTGTTATAAAGCAGAAACTAACACACCATTGTAAAGCAATTATACCGCAATAAAGATGTTAAAAAAAAAAAAAAAAGAAAGAAAGAAATAACTTTGAGAACAGAAAATGAAATAGAATTTACAAACTTAAGAGTTTGTTCTTTGAAAAGATACATATAATTGACAAAACTTTAACTAGACTAAACAAACAAACAAAAAGACAAAGGATCCAAATAAACAAAATTATAAGATGGCAGAGTAGAAGGATGTGAGCTTACCCCTTCTTACAAAAACACCAAAATCACAACTAACTGCTGAACAACCATTGATAAAACAAAACAAAACAAAAACACTGGAAACTGCCAAAAAAAGGGACCCTACACCCAAAGAAGTAGAAGCCACAATGAGACAGTAGAAGGGGCCCAATCATGATAAAATCAAATCCCATACCCACCAGGTGGGCAACCCACAAACTGGAAAATAATTATACCACAGAAGTACTCCCACAGCTGTGAAAGTCCTGAGCCCCATGTCAGGCTTCCTAGCCTTGGGGTCTAGAAATGGAAGGAGGTGCCCCTAGAGAATCTGGTTTTGAAGACCAGTGGGGTTTGACTGCAGGAATTCCACAGGACTGAGGGAAACAGAAACTCACAAACTCCACTCTTGGAGGGCACACTCATGGCCTAGTGCACACAAGGACCCAGGGAAAAAGCAGCAACTTCATAAGAGACTGGGCCAGACATACCTACTAGTACTGGAGGGTCTCCTGCTGAGGTGGGGGGTGGCTGTGGCTCACTGCAGGGAAAAAGACACATGCAGTAGGAGTGCTGGCAAGTACCCACTGGAGTGAACACCATGGAGGCCTGCCGCCCCCCAAGAACTAGCCTCACAGAACAGCCTGTAGGCTCCAGTGCTGGGATGCCTCAGGCCAAACAACCAAAAGGGTGGGAACACAGCCCCACCCCAAAGCAGACAGGCTGCTTAAAATCTTCTTGAGCCCACAGCTGCCCAATAAGCACACCCTTTGACACTGCCCTGCCCACCAGAGTGACAAGACACAGCTCCACCCACCAGTGGGCAAGAGCAAGACCTTCCCAACAGTAAGCCTGCACAAACCTCATAGACAGTTTTTTCCACCAGAGGGCAGAAAGCAGAAGCAAGAACTACAACCCCGTAGCCTGCAGAATGGAAAACACAATCACAGAAAGATAGACAAAATGAGATGGCATAGGAATAGGTCCCAGATGAAGAAACAAGATAAAAGTCCAGAAGAACTACGTGAAGTGGAGATAGGCACTCTACTGGAAAAATAATTCAGAGTAATGATGGTGAAGATGATCCAAGATCTCAGTAAAAGAATAGAGGCACAGATTGTGGAGATACAGGAAATGTTTAAGACCTAGAAGAACTAAAACAGAAATGAAAAATACAATAATGGAAATAAAAAATATACTAGAAGGAATCAATAGCAGAGTAACTGAGGCAGAAGAACGGATAAATGAGATGGAAGACAGAATAGTGGAAATCACTCTCACGGAACAGAATAAAGAAAAAAGAATAAACAGAAATGAAGACAATTTAAGAGACCTCTGGGACAACATTAAATGCACGAAATTCACATTATAGGAGTCCCAGAGGAGAAGAGAGAGAGAAAGGACATGAGAAAATATTTGAAGAGATAGTAGCTGAAAAATTCCCTAAGATGGAAAGGAAACTGTCACCCAAGTCCAGGAAGCGCAGAGTCCCAGGCAGGATAAACCCAAGGAGGAACATGCCAAGACACATAGTAATCGAACTGATAAAAATGAAAGACAAAGAAAAAGTATTTAAAACAACAAGGGAAAAGCAACAAATAACATACAATGGAACTCCCATAAGGTTATCAGCTGATTTCTCAGCAGAAACTCTGCAGGCCAGAAGGCATGATAAACTTACCTGCAGGCATGATAAATTTAATGTGATGAAAGAGAAGAACCTTCAATTAAGAATACTCTACCCAGCAAGGCTCTCATTCAGATTTGATGGAGAAATAAAAAGCTTTACAGTCAGGCAAAAACTAAGAGAATTCAGCACCACTAGACCAGATTGACAACAAATGCTAAATGAACTTCTCTAAGCAGAAAAGAAAAGGCCATCACTGGAAACAAAATTATGAATGGAAAAGCTTACCAGAAAGGCAAATATAAAGTAAAGGTAGGAAAACATCTGAACACAAATATGATATCAAAACTAGCAACTGTGAGAAAAGGAGAGCACAAATGCAGGATATTGGGAATGCATTTGAAATTAAAAGACCAGCAATGTAAAATAATCTTGTTTATATGTAGACTGCTATATCAAATCCTCATGTTAACAGACTGAAAATCTACAACAGGTACACACACAAAAAAGAAAATGGAATCCAAACACAACATAAAGTTAGTAATCAAATCACAATAGAACAAAAGAGGAAAGGAAGAAAAAAGACATACAAAAACAAATCTAAAACAATTAAGAAAATGGCAATAGGATCATACGTATTGATAATTACCTTAAATGTAAATGGATTAAATGATCCAACCAAAAGAGCTAGACTGGCTGAATGGATACCAAAACAAGACCCATATATATGCTATCTACAAGAGACTCACTTCAGATCAAGGGACACATACAGACGGAAAGTAAGAGGATGAAAAAAGGTAATCCATGCAAATGGAAATCAAACAAAAATTGCAGTAGCAATACTCATATCAGACAAAATAGATTTTAAAATAAAGACTGTTGGGGCTTCCCTGGTGGCACAGTGGTTGAGATAAAAAAAAAAAAAAAAAAAAAAAAAAAAAGAAAAAGAAATAAATAAAGACTGTTATGAGACAAAGAAGGACACTACAGAATAATCAAGGGATCAATCCAAGGAGAAGATATAACAATTGTAAATATATATGCACCCAACATAGGAGCACCTCAATAAATAAGGCAAATACTAACAGTCATAAAAGGTAAAATGGACAGTAACACAATAACAGTGGGAGACTTTAACAGCCCACTTCCACCAATGGACAGATCAGCAGAGAGAAAATCAACAAGGAAACACAGGCTTTAAATGACACATTAGATCAGATAGACTTAACTGATATTATAGAGCATTCCATCCAAAAGTAGCAAAATATACATTCTTCTCAAGTGCACATGCAGCATTCTCCAGGATTGATCACATGCTGGGCCACAAAGTGAGCCTCAGTAGATTTAAGAAAACTGAAATCATATCAAGCATCTTTTCCAACCACAACACTGTGAGATTAGAAATCAACTACATGAAAATAGCTATAAAAAACACAAACACCTGAGGCTAAACAACATGCTACTGAACAATCAATGGATCACTGAAGAAATTGAGTATAAACAAAATGCTACTAAACAACAAATGAATCACCAAAGAAATCAAAGAGGAAATCAAAAAATACCTAGAGACAAATGAAAACGAAAGCACGAAGATCCAAAATCTATGGGACGTGGCAAACACATTCTAAGAATGAAGTTTATTGTAATACAATCTTAACTTAGAAACAAAACAAAACAAAAAATCTCAAATAAACATACTAGCTTTCCACCTAAAGCAACTAGAGAACGAAGAACAATTAAAAAAAATAAGAAAACCCCCGAAGTTAGTAGAAGGAAAGAAATCATAAACATCAGAGCAGAAATAAATGAAATAGAGATGAGGAAGACAATAGAAAAGATCAATGAAACTAAAAGTTGGTTCTTTGAAAAGATAACAAAATTGATAAACTTTTGGTCAGACTCATCAATAAAAAAAGAGAGAGGGCTCAAATCAATAAAATTAGAAATGAAAAGAAGTTACAACAGACACCACAGAAATACAGATGAAAATAAGAGACTACTACAAGTAACTGTATGTCAATAAAATGGACGACCTAGAAGTAATGACAAATTCTTAGAAAGGTACAATCTTCCAAGACTGAACCAGGAAGAAATAGAAAATATGAACAGATCAATCACAAGCACTGAAATTGAATATATGATTTTAAAACTCCCAACAAAAAAAAAACCCAGGACTATATGGCTTCACAGGCAAATTCTATCAAACTTTTAGAGAAGAGTTAACACCTATCTGTCTGAAACTCTTCCAAAAAATTGCCGAGGATGCAACACTCCCAAACTCATTCTATGAGGCCACAATCACCCTGATGCTAACACCTGACAAAGATACCCCAAAAAAGAAAATTACAGGTTAATGTCACTGATGAATATATACACAAAAATACTCAACAAAAATCTAGCACACCACATCCAACAATACATTAAAAGGATCATACACCAGGATCAAGTGGGATCTATCCCAGGGATGCAAGGATTTCTCAATCCACAAATCAATCAGTGTGATATACCACATCAACAAATTTAAGAATAAAAACTATATGATCATCTCAATAGATGCAGAAAAATCTTTTGACAAAATTTAACACCCATTTATGATAAAAATTCTCCAGAAAGTGGGTATAGGGGAAACTTACCTCAACATATTAAAGGCTGTGTATGACAAACCCTCAGCTAACAACATAATAAATGGTGAAAAACTGAAAGCATTTCCTCTAAGATCAGGAACAAGACAAAGATGTCCAGTCTTGCCACTTCTATTCAACATAGTTTTGAAAGTCCTAACCGAGGAAATCAGAGATGAAAAAGAAATAAAAGAATCCAAATTGGAAAAGAAGAAGTAAAACTGTCACTGTTTTCAGATGACATGATACTATACATAGAAAATCCTAAAGATGCT
The DNA here is from genome assembly GCF_003031525.2 of Neophocaena asiaeorientalis asiaeorientalis. Classification (NCBI taxonomy): domain Eukaryota; kingdom Metazoa; phylum Chordata; class Mammalia; order Artiodactyla; family Phocoenidae; genus Neophocaena; species Neophocaena asiaeorientalis. The sequence goes on along the minus strand of NW_020173215.1, from coordinate 677,682 downwards.
ACCAGAAAACTACTAGAGCTCATCAATGAATTTGGTAAAGTTGCAGGATACAAAATTAGTACACGGAGATCTGTTGCATTCTATACACCAACAGTGAAAGATCAGAAAGAGAAATTCAAGAAACAACCTCATTTACCATTGCATCCAAAAGAATAAATTACCTAGGAATAAACCTACCTAAGGATACTCCTAAAACTATAAGATGCTGATGAATGAAATCAAAGATGACACAAACAGGGCTTCCCTGGTGGCGCAGTGGATGAGAGTCCGCCTGCCGATGCAGGGGACACGGGTT
>NW_020173215.1:619891-677348 GCF_003031525.2 Neophocaena asiaeorientalis asiaeorientalis | reverse complement strand
TCCCAAAAAAAAAAAAAAAAAAAAAAAAATGACACAAACAGTTGGAAATATGTACCTTGTTCTTGGATTGGAAGAATCAATATTTTCAAAATAACTATAGTACCTAAGGAAATCTACAGATTCAATGCAATCTCTATCAAATTACCAATGGCATTTTTCACAGAAATAGTGCAAAAACTCTTAAAATTTGGATGAAAAAAATATAAATGAAAGAGGAGACATTACAAGTGATACCACAGAAATACAAATAATTATAAGAGGTGACTGTGAATATGCCAACAAACTTGACAACCTAGAAAACATGAATAAATTCTTAGAAACATACAACCTACCAAGACTGAATCATGAAGAAATAAATAAATTTGAACAGGCCAATTTCAAGTAAGGATATTGAATCAGGGATCAAAAATCCCCCAACAAATTTAAGCACAGGACCAAATGGTTTCACTGGTGAATTCTACCAAACATTAAAGGAAATTAATACCAATTATTTTTAAACACTTCCAAAAAAATAGATGGGGAAGGAACACTTTCAAACTCATTTTATGAGGCTGGAATTACCCTGATGCCAACACCAGACAAGGACACTACAAGAAAAGAAAATTACAGACCAATCTCCATCATATGTATAGATGTAAAAATCCTCAACAAAATATTAGAGAATCCAATTTAGCAACACACTAAATGGATTTTACTCTATGATAAAGTAGAATTTATTCCAGGTATTCAAGTTTAAGTTTAGTTGAACCTCTACAAATCAATTTGATACACTACATTAACAAAATCAAGAATGAAAACCATATGATTATCTCAAAAGATGCAGAAATAAGCATTTCACAAAATTCAACATCCATTTATGATAAAATATCTCAACAAAGTGAGTAGAAAGGGAACAAACCTCCATGTAATAAAGGCCATATGTGACAAGCCCACAGCTAACATCATCCTCAATAGTGAAAAGCTGAAAGCTTTTCATTTAAGGTCAGAAACAAGACAAGGTTGACCACTCTTACCACTTTTATTCAACATAGAATTGGAATTCCTGGCCAGAACAATCAGGCAAAAAAGAAAAAGAGAATGTACCCAAGTTGGAAAGGAAGAAGTAAAATGGTCTCTGTTTGTTAATAACATGATTTTATATATAGAAAATGCTAAAGACGCCACTAAAAACCTGTTAGGTCTAATGTATAAATTTAGTATAGTTGCAGGGTACAAAATTAACATACAAATATCAGTAGTTTTTCTATATACTAATGAGGGATTTTCTGAAAATAATAAATGATCCCATTTACAATAGAATCAAAAACAATAAAAATATTTAGAAATAAATTTAACCATGGAGGTGAAGGATCCCTACACTAAAAACTACAGGAATTTGATGAAAGAAATTTAAGACTCAAATAAATGGAAAGATATCTTATGTTCATGAATTGAAATAATTAGCATTGTTAAAATTTCCCTACTATCCAAACCATCTATAGATTTAATGCAATCCCTATTAAGATTCCAACACCATTTTTTTTTAACAGAAGTAGAACAATTCTAAAGTTTGTATGCAACAACAAAAGACTCTGAATAGCCAAAAGCCATCCTGAGAAAGAAGAAAAAAGCTGGAGGCATGCATTTCCTGAATTTGAAGTATATTATAAAGCTAATCAAAACTGTATTGTACTGGTATAAAAATGGGCACATAGACAAATGGAACAGAATTGTGAGCTGAGAAACAAACCTAAGCAAACACAGTCAACTAATATTTGACAAAGAAGCCAAGAATACACAGTGGAGAAAAGACAGTCTCTTCCATAAACGGTGCTAGGAAAATGAAATATTCCATGTAAATAATGAAACTAGACCCCTATCCCACACCACTAACAAAAAATAATTCAGAATAAATACTTAAATATTAGAGTGGAAACCATAAATCTCCTAGAAGAAAACAGAGAAAAAGCCCCTTGACATGGGTATTGACAATGATGTTTTTGCATATGACACCTAAAGCATAAGCAACAAAAGGACTATATCAAACTATAAAGCTTCTATACAGCAAAAGAAAAAAAATCCAGAAAATGAAAAGGCAACCTAAAAAATGGGAGAGAATACTGGAAAATCATATATGTGATAAGTGGTTAATATCCAAAATATATAAGAAACTAGGACAACTCAATAGCAGAAAAACAACTAATCCAATTTAAAAACAGTCAAAGGACTTGAATAGACATTTTCCAAAGAAGGTTTTCAAATGGTCAACAGTTATATGAAAAGGTGCTTAACATTAGTAATCATGAGGGGAATACTAATTAAAACCACAATAGATATCACCTTACACTTGTTATAATGGCCATCATCAAAAAGACAAGAGATAACTAATGTAGCGAGGATGTAGAGAAAAGGGAACCCTTGTGCACTGTCGGTGGGAATGTAAACTGATGCAACCATTATGGAAAACAATATGGAGGTCTCTCAAAAAATTAAGACTAGAAATACCATATGACCCAGCAATTCAACCTCTGGTATAAATCTAAAGAAAATCACTATGTTGAAGAAATATCTATACCCCAATGTTTATTGCAGCATTATTCACAATAGCCAAGACATGAAAACAACCTAAATTGTCCATGGACAGGTGAATGGATAAAAATGTGGTTTGTATATATATACACATTTGAATAGTATTCAGCCCTAAAAAAGAAGGAAATCCTTCTGTTTGGGACAATGTGGGTGGACTGTGAGGGCATTATTCTAAGTGAAATAAGTCAGACAAAGACAAATACTAAATGATCTCATTAATATGTGAAATTTAAAAGAACAAAACCGAACAAACTAACTAAAAAATAAGTAAAAATTTGTGGTTATCAGAGGTGGGGGTAAGGGGTTGGGGAATTTGATTCAGGTAATCAAAAGTTACAAACTTTCAGTTAAAAGATAAACAGCTACTAGGGATGTAATGTACAACATGATAACTATAGTTAATACTGCTGCATGGTATATATGAAAATTGCTAAGACAATATCCTAAAAATTCTCATCACAAGGGAAACTTTTTTCTTTTTTTGTATCTATATTAGATGAGGGGTATTAACTAAACATACAGTGGCAATCTTTTTGCAATATATGTAAGTCAAACCATTATTCTGGGGCTTCCCTGGTGGCGCAGTAGTTAAGAATCTGCCTGCCAATGCAAGGGACATGGGTTCGAGCCCTGGTCCGGGAAGATCCTGCATGTCATGGAGCAACTAAGCCCATGTGTCACAACTGATGACCCTGTGCTCTAGAGCTCATGTGCCACAACTACTGAAACCCATGCACCTAGAGCCCGTGCTCCACAGCAAGAGAAGCCACCGCAATGAGAAGCCCATGCATGCAATGAAAAGTAGCCCCTGCTCGCCGCAACTAAAGAAAGCCCACACAGCAATGAGGACCCAACGCAGCCAAAAATAAATAAATTTATTTTTTTAAAAACCCATTATTCTGTACACATTAAACTTATACAGTGCTGTATATCAATTATATCCCAATAAAATTGGAATTAAAAATAAATAAATATACAGAAGTGAGGAACTATGAACAAGGTAGAAGAAAGTAAGTGATAGAAATAAAAGAGAGGGACAGAGGATCTATTTTATATATATAATATATAATTTGAGTCCTTATATAGGGGAAAATACAGTTAAAGAGAACATTTTAAACTATGCTTAAAGAAAACTCATGTTTCCATTAAATACCTACAGCATTGATCCCAGAAGTTCAGTTATATCTCACAATCTAGTAAAACTATTGGACTTTAAAGATAAGAAATAAAAAATAAAAGAAAGGATACACTGTGCCTCCAGGCAAATACATAAGGTCACTTACAAAGGAAAGAAATCAGCTTGGTGTAACTCTGCTTTTCAACAGCAACATACTAAGCAAAGAATAAAGTCTGTATAAAGGTCATTGAAAAAATAGTTTTAAACATGTGATAACTCAAAGATGTATTTTATCTACATGTCCTTTCTAAAGAATCAATAAGAAAATGAATTTCAGAGATGATCAGGGAGACTTCCATAAAAAACAGTGAGCATTTAACACTAAAATAAAGGTAGAAGAAAAGCATATAAATATATGTTTGACAACCAAAAAATGGAATAAGGGAAAGAAAAGAAGATGTAATTACCTCATGAATTGGCCCATAAATAAGAGATGACAGTTGAAGAATATTTTTTAAAGATAATAAACTTAACAGTAAATGCCCAAGTAAAGAAAAAAGGGACTAGGGAATTATATAAAAGTATTAGAATAAAGATCACTACTAGAACAAAAATACACACCTTCCTAAAAACCAAAAAGTTCAAAATAAAATAAACAAAAGAGAACATTTAATGAAAGACACATAGTAAATATAACTTGAAATATTAAAAATATGGAGATAAAAAATGTTGGTCATATTAATAAATGCAAGTGGAATCAATTTACCTGTTAAAAAATAAGGTTGGCTTTAAAGTGGAATTCAACTCTATATCATATATAGGAGATGCACTTAAAAGGGAATGATTCAGAAAGGCTAAAGTAAAAAAGGCTAAAAGTAAAAGCAAAGGAATGGAAAGTATATCAGACAAATTCAAACAAAAGTAAAGCAGAGGGAGGGTCCAATCAAGAGGACAGAATAGAAGGAAGTGGAACTCAACTCCTCCCACCAATACATCAAAAATACATCTAAATGTGGAAAAATTCTCAAAGAATACCTACTGAGAGTTAGCAGAAGATCTCAGACACCTAAAAGTGCAAGAAAGATCTCCATGTAACTGGGTAGGACAAAAGAAAAAATAGGAAGCAGGATGCAACCTGCACCCCTAGGAGGGACCTGTGAAAGAGGAAAGGTTCCTTCACACTAGGAAGCCCCCTCACCAGCAGGGAGATCAACCAGGACAGAAAGAGAGCCTCAGAGGCTCAAAGAAGAGTGCAGCAACCAGTTTGTGACAGGCAGAACAGAAAGAGACCTGCACAGATGGTCCATGCCACTCTCCTGCACTCCCCAGCCTGAGACACATGTCTGCTGGTGCAGGCAGAGGCTAGGCACTGAAACTCGGGTTTTAGATGATAGACCTTAGATGAAAGACCTTGGGGCTGGCGTGTGGTATGGCTACAAGTGGGGGGCATACATGGAAGAAGCCCAGCCCCACCATAGTAGTAAAGTACCATTGTTAAGATGTGTGAGAAGGCAGGGACAGGCCCTGCCATAACAGCCACTTTCCCAGCACACTCTCAGCCTGCTCAGAGCCACCTCTATGAGCTCTGGGAGTGCACAAGTGCCAGTGAGTTGTCCATACATGGAGGTGGATCTGAAATCAGAGCTTATCCCCAGGGGCCATGCAACTCAGGAAGTAGGGTTGAAATCTGAGCCTTCTCCCTGTGGCTGTGCAACCCCTGGATTTATGCCACCACAAGTGGCTTTCTAACCTAGCATCTGCAGGACATCCAAGTGGAAAATGGGTGCTCCCATGGCTGGGACATGTCTGGCCTTAGCAGCTGTAGATCTAAAGGGAATACATACATGGAGGCAGGGCCAGGGTCTAGGCTGATTCCATAGCTCCCATGGTGGGTCCAGGTGCATGACCACTCCGGTCCTGGAACCTGACTTCAGTGGATCTGCTCCTATGGATCTGCACTGGTGTCTTCATGAAAACCACACCTAAGGGACACCAGGTCCAATTTCTGGAATTGTCATGGTTGAGGCAGGGCTGAGGGTAGTGCCAACAACAGTGTACTTTGTGAGCCCACACTACAGGTGACGAGTCACACCACAGAACACAATCCCCAGAGGACAGCTCCAGTGGAGGAATACACAGTGGCTCCTCTCCTAGTGGGAGAGCTCCAATTCCTCCTACCTCATACCACAGCTCAGAAATGGATCTGGGGGCTTCTAATCCAACAACTAGGGAGCGGACCCTGCCCCTGAAAGGGCTGTGACAACCGTATAGCAAAGAAGAGACCCTGCTCAACATCCAGTGCAGGCTCTGGTCACAACACCACCAGTAACAACCCCCATCAAGAGGATAACATCCAGCACACAGTGAGGAAAGAGGAAGCAGGCATCCATACTAAAAACAGCCCTTGCACCAAAAATATTAAACCCATACAGGATACAAAGAAATGCTCCCACATAAAAATAGCCATCCAAAGCCACGGTAGGTAATTGTTTCTCCTAAACTCATAGAGTCAAGGAAATATAAGTAAAATGAAGGAGCGGAAGAACCACTTCCAATTAAAAGATCAAGAGGAATCCCCTAAAAGAACAATGAACGAGACCTCTTCAGTCTAACAGATACCGAGTTCAAAAAGGAGATAATGAAAATACTGAAAGAATTAAGAAAGGCTATTCATAGAAATGCAGATTATTGGAGGGCCAAGACACGATGGCAAAGTAGAAGGTTGTGAGCTCACCTCTTCTTATGGAAACAGCAAAATCACAACTACTGCTGAACAATCATCGACAAGTAAACTCTGGAAACTACCAGAAAGATACCCTACACCTAAAGACAAAGAAGAAGCCACAACAAGACAGTAGGAGGGGTGCAATTCCAGTAAGATCAAATCCCATACACGCCAGTTGGTCTTGGGAAAATTAATAAAGTAGTCTTGTTCAGGCTTCAGAGGCAGAAGCAGGCCTCTGACCGACCTGTGACCTTGCATGGACTGCACATCTGCTTGCACACATAACAATTGCTGCTAGCAAGTCAAACAGCGCTTATGATCAGAAAGGGAGCGGGTCTTGGAATTTCTTGAGCCCCGCAGACCAGGCCAGAAAATCTTGTGACTCACATGGTGAAACCAACAACATTGTTAAAGTGAATCCAGAGCTGCATTTTTGCATGTAAACTGATAATATCAGTTTGTGGCCTGGAATTATAAATGGAAGCCCCCAGAACTCCAAGCTGAAGTCTCACTCATGTGGTGAACACACTGCCCAGGACTCTTCCCAATTGGGGCTCCAGATTGCTGTCACTCAGGATTTCCCAGCTGCTCTTTGGATCTGAAAGTATGTGTTGGTCCAGTTCGGTGATGTATACCCTATTATGTTTCTCAAATATTATTCCTTTCCTTCTAATGATTGTATATTAAAATTAAGCTAAATCACCTTTCATCAGAGAATTGATTAAAGCTGTTTATTTGTGTGAGACGAGTGGTTATTTTGCGAGCGAATCCAATGAACCTTAAAACCAAAAGCAGACTTTCGGCAAAACAGTTGGTGACCCACAGACTGGAAAATAATTATATCACAGAGGTTCTCTCACAGGAGTGAAAGGTCTGAGACAAATGTCAGGCTTCCTGGCCTAGGGGTCTGCTAACGGGAGGAAAAGCCCCCAGATAATCTGGCTTTGAAGGCCAGTGGGATTTGACTGTAGGAATTCCATAGGACTGGGAGAACAGAAACTCCATTCTTATAGGGCACACACAGGGTCTCATGCACATTGAACCCAGAGAAAAAAGTGGTGACCTCATGGGAGAATGGGCAGACTTACCTGCTAGTATTAGAGGGTCTCCTGCAGAGGAGGGGGGCAGCTGTGGCTCACTGCAGGGATAAGGACACTGGCAGCAGTGTTTCTGGGAAGTACTAATTGGAGTGAGCCCTCTTGAGGCTGCCATTTTCTCAACAAGACCTAGTCCCAACCAACAGCCTGTAGGCTCCAGTGCTGGGATGCCTCAGGCCAAACAACTAACAGGATGGGAACAGAGCTCCACATCATCAGCAGACAGGATGCTTAACGTCTTCCTGAGCATACGACTGCCTGATAAACACACCCACTGACACGGCCCTTCCCAAAAGAGTGACAAGACCCAGATCCACCCACCAGTGGGCAGGACCAGTCCATCCCACCAGAAATGCTGGACAAGCCTCTTAGCCTCATTCACCAGGGAGCAGACAGCAGAAGCAAGAAGAAATACAATACTTCAGCCTGCGGAATGGAAAACGCAATCACAGAAAGTTAGACAAGTTGAGATGGCAGAGGAATATGTCCCAGATGAAGGAACAAGATAAAACCCCAGAATAACTAAGTGAAGTGGAGATAGGCAATATAACCAAAACAGAATTCAGAATAATGATAGTAAATATGATTCAAATCTGGGAAAAATAATGGAGGCATAGATCAAGAACATACAAGAAATGTTTAACAAAGACCTAGAATAACTAAAGAACAAACAAACAGAAATGAAAAATAAAACAACTGAAATGAAAAAAAAATACACCAGAAGGACTCAATAGGATAATAACTGAGGCATAAAAACAAATAAGTGAGCTGGAAGACAGAATGGTGGAAATCACTGCTGTGGAGCAGAATAAAGAAAAAGAATCAAAAGAAATGAAGACAGTCTGAGAGACCTGTGGGAAAATATTAAATGCACCAGCATTCACATTATATGGTCCCAGAAGAAGAAAGAGAAAGACCTGGAAAACTATTTGAAGAGACAATAGCTGAAAACTTCCTTAAAGTGGAAAAGGAAACAATCACGCAAGTCCAAGAAACACAGAGAGTCCCAGGCAGGATAAATCCAAGGAGGAACATGTCAAGACATATAGTAATCAAATTGTCAAAAATGAAAGACAAACTATTAATAGCAATAAGGGAAAAGCAACTAATAACATACAAGGGAACTCCCATAATGTTATCAGCTGATTCCTCAGCAGAAACTCTGCAGGCCAGAAGGGAGTAGCATGATATATTTAAAGTAATGAAAGAGAAGAACCTTCAACCAAGAATATTCTACCCAGCAAGGCTCTCATTCAGATTTGACAGATAAATTAAAAGCTTTACAGACAAGTAAAAGCTAAGGGAATTCAGCACCACCAGACAAGATCTAGAACAAAGGCTAAAGGAACTTCTCTAAGCAGAAAAGGCCACTAAAGAACAAGAAAATTATGAATGGAAAAGCTCACCAGTAAAGGCAAATATAAAATAAAGGTAGGAAAACATCTGAACACAAATATGATATCAAAACCAGCAACTATGAGGAGAGTACAAATTCAGGACATTGGAAGTGCATTTGAAATTAAAAGACCAGCAACTTAAAACAATCTTGTTTATATATAGACTGTTATATCAAAACCTCATGGTAAGGGCAAACTGAAAATCTACAAAGATACACACAAAAGAAAAAATCCAGAAAAAACGCTAAAGTTACTCATCAAATCACAAGAGAAGAGAATAAAAGAGGAAGGGAAGAAAAAAGACCTACAAAAACAAATCCAAAACAATTAAGAAAATGGCAATAAGAAATACATATTGATAAGCACCTTAACATAAACGGATTAAATGCTTCAACCAAAAGACCTAGACTGGTGGAATGGATACCAAAACAAGAGCCATATATATGCTGTCTACAAGAGACCCACTTCAAATCTAGGATCAAAGACTAAAAGTGAGGAGATGGAAAATGGTATTCCATGCAAATGGAAATCAAAAGAAAGCTGGAGTAGCAATAATAATATCAGACAAAACTAGAATTAGAATAAAGACTGTTACAAGAAACAAAGAAGGACACTACAGAATAATCAAAGGTTCAATCCAAGAAGAAGATATAACAATTGTAAATATATATGCACCCAGCATAGGAGCACCCCAATATATAAGGCAAATGCTAAGAGCCATAAAAGGAAACATTGACAGTGACATAATTGTGGGGGACTTTATAAAACCCCTTTCATCAGTGGACAGACCATGTACATAAAATCAAAAAGGAAAAAGAGGCCATAAATGACACATTAGACCAGATAGACTTAATTGATGTTTATAGAGCATTCTATCCAAAAGCAGAAGAATACACATTCTTCTCAAGTGCACATGGAACATTCTCCAGGATTGATCACATGATGGGCCATAAAGTGAGCCCTGGTAAATTAAAGAAATATGAAATCATATCAAGAATCTTTTCTGGCCACAAGGTTATGAGATTAGAAATCAACTACAAGAAAAAAAAACTGTAAAAAACCAAACACATGGAGGTTAAACAATATGCTACTAAACAATCGGTGGATCACTGAAGAAATCAGAGAGGAAATCAAAAAATACCTAGAGACAAATGAAAACAAAAGCACAATGATCCAAAAACTATAGGATGTGGCAAAAGCAGTCCTAAGAGGGAAGTTTATAGCAATACAAACTTACCTCAGGAAACAAAAAATCTCATACATACAACCTACACCTACACTTAAAGCAACTAGAGAAGTAAGATGAAGAAGAAGAAGAACAAAAACCCCAAAGTTAGTAAAAGGAAAGAAACAGTAAAGAGCAGAGCAGAAATAAATGAAATAGAGACTACAAAAACAATCTAAGAGATAAAGGAAACTAAAAGCTGGTTCTTTGAAAAGATAAACATAATTGGTAAACATTTAGCCAGACTCATCAAGAGGAAGAGGGCTCAAATCGATAAAATTAGAAACAAAAAAGAAGTTACAAAGGACACCACAGAAATACAAAAAATCATGAGACTACTACAAGCAACTCTATACCCATAAAATGGACAACCTAGAAAAAATGGGCAAATTCTTAGAAAGGTACGATCTCCTAAGATTGAACCAGAAAGAAAGAGAAAATATTAACAGGCCAATCGCAAGTAGTGAATTTGAAACTGTGATTTGAAAACTTCCAACAAACAAAAGTCCAGGACCAGATGGCTTCACAGGCAAATTCTATCAAATATTTAGTGAAGAGTTAACATCTATCCTTCTGAAACTCTTTCAAAAAATTGATGAGAAAGGAACACTCCCAAACTAATTCTATGAGGCCACCATCAGCCTGATACCAAAACCAGAGAAAGATACCACACAAAAACAAAATTACAGGCCAATATCACTGATGAATATGTACACAAAAATTCTCAACAAAATACTAGGAAACAGAGTCCAACAATACATTAAAAGGATAACACACCATGATCAAGTGGGGTTTATCCCAGGGATGCAAGGATTTTTCAATATCCACAAATCAATCAGTGTGATACACCATATTAACAAATTGAAGAAGAAAAACCATATGATCATCTCAACAGATGCAGAAAAACTTTTGAAAAAATTCCAGGATAAAACCATTTATGATAAAACCTCTCCAGGAAGTGGGCATAGAGGGAACTTACCTCAATGTAATAAAGTCTGTATAGGACAAACCCACAGCTAACATCATTCTCAATGGTGAAAAGCTTAAAACATTCCCTCTATGACCAGGAACAAGGCAAGGATGTCCATTGTCACCCTTTTTATTCAACATACTTTTGGAAGCCCTAGCCAGGGCAGTCAGAGAAGAAAAAGAAATTAAGGGAAATCAAAATGGAAAAGAAGTGGTAAAACTGTCACTATTTGCAGATTATATGATACTATACCTATAAAATCCTAACATTTCTACTGGAAAACTACTAGAGTCCATCAATAAATTTAGTAAATTTGCAGGATACAAAATAAATGCACAGAAATCTGTTGCTTTTGTATACACTAACAAGGAAAGATCAGAAAGAGAAATTAAAGAAACACCCCCATTTAACATCACATCAAAAAGAATACCTAGGAATAAACCTACCTAAGGAGGTAAAAGACCTGTACTCCAAAAATGTTAAAACACTGATGAAAGAAGTGGAAGATGACACAAAAAGATGGAAAGCTATACCATGTTCTTGGATTGGAAGAATCAATATTGTCAAAATGACTATATTCCCCAAGGCAATCTACAGAGTCAATGCAATCCCTATCAAAACACCAATGGCATTTTCTACAGAATCAGAACAAAAACTCTTAAAATTTGTATGGAGACACAAAAGACCTTGAATGTCCAAAGTAATCTTGAGAAAAAACCAAAAAGAGTTGGAGGAATCAGGCTCCCTGACTTCCAACTATACTACAGAGCTACAGTTATCAAAACCATATGGTACTGGCACAAAAACAGAAATATAGATCAATGGAACAGGCTAGAAAGCCCAAATATAAGCCAACACACCTACAGTCACTTAATGTATGACAAAAAAGGCAAGAATGTACAATGGAGAAAAGACAGTCTCTTCAATAAATGGTGCTGGGAAAATGGGACAGCTAAATGTGAAAGAATGAAATTAGAACATACTCTAACACCATACACAAAAATAAACTCAAAATGGATTAAAGACCTAAGTGTAAGACCCAATACTATAAAACTCTTAAAGGAAAACATATGAAGAACACTTTTTGATGTAAATTGCAACAATATCCTTTTGGATCTGCCTCCTGAAGAAATGAAAATAAAAACAAAGATAAACAAATGGGACTTAATTAAACTTAAAAGCTTTTGCACAGCAAAGGAAACCATAAACAAACCAAAAAGACAACCCACAGAATGGGAGAAAATATTTGCAAACTGTGTGACTGACAAGGGATTAATCTCCAAAATATACAAATTGTTCATGTAGCTCAATATCAAAAAAATTTAAAAAATAAAAAAAAAAATGGGCAGGACTCCCCTCGTACTAAAGTGGTTGAGAGTCCGCCTGCCGATGCGGGGAACACGGTTTCATGCCCCAGTCCAGGAGGGTCCCACATGCTGCAGAGCGACTGGGCTCGTGAGCCATGGCCACTGGGCCTGTGCGTCCGGAGCCTGTGTTCCACAATGGGAGAGGCTGCAGCAGTGAGGGGCCTGTGTACCGCAAAAAAAAAAAAAAAAAAGGGCAGAAGATCTAAATAGACGTTTCTTCAAAGAAGACATACAGATGGCCACAAGCACATGAAAAGATGCTCTACACCACTAATTATTAGAGAAATGCAAATCAAAACTTCAATGAGGTATCATCTCACACCAGTCAGAATGACCATCATAAAAACTACAAATAATAAATGCTGGAGAGGGTGTGGAGTAAAGGGAACCCTCCTATACTGTTGGTGGGAATGCAAACTGGTACAGCCACTATGGAGAATAGCATGAAGTTCCTAAAAAACTAAAAACAGAGCTACCATATGATCCTGCAATCCCACTCCTGGGCATACATCCAGAGAAAAACATAGTTTCAAAGGATACATGCACCCCATTGTTCATTGCAGCTCTGTTTACAAGAGCCAAGATGTGGAAGTAATCTAAATGTACACTGACAGATGAATGAATAAAGAAGATGTGGTATATATATATAATGGAATATTACTCAGCCTTTAAAAAGAATGAAATAATGCCATTTGCAGTGACATGGATAGACCTAGAGATTGTCATACTAAGTGAAGTAAGTCAGATGGAGAAAAACAAATATCATATCATATTTCTTAGATGCAGAATCTAAAAAAAATGATACAAATGAACTTACATAAAACAGAAACTGACTCACAGACTTAGAGTACAAACTTATGATTACCAGGGGGGAAGAGTGGAGAGGGAGTGTTTGAATGAGAGTTTGGGACTGACATGTACACACTGCTATATTTGAAATATATAACCATCTAGGACCTAATGTATAGCACAGGGAACTCTGCAGTATAATGTGTAATAACCTAAATGGGAAAAGAACTTGAAAAAGAATGGTTATATGTATATGTAAAACTGGATCACTTTGTTGTACACCTGAAACTAACACAACATTGTTCATCAACTATACTCCAATATAAAATAAAAATTAAAAACCAACAAGAAAACAGTATAGAAAATATGGGCTTATGGGTTTGTTGAAATTTTTTGTAGTTTTGAAATATTTTTGAAGATTTTACACTAAACCACTTTTAATATTTTTGAATATCTTCTAAATAACAGGACTTCTATCAGAATTGATAAGTATTTCTTTTTCTGTAAATTTTCCACTAGAAAGTGCAGAAATTAAATTTTTAGGCCTTAAAAAGTAAAAAATTTTTTAAATTTTAAAAAAAGCAAATGCAGATTACTGTAAAAAGGAATTAGAAACTAAGAAAAATTAGGAAACTCATTTGCCAAGACAAAAGCAGAGCTAAAGGCAATAAATAGCATATTGGATGATGCAGAAGAACAAATAATAATCTGTAAGATAGAATAATGGTAAGCACCCAATCAGAACAGCAGACAGAAAGACAAATGAAAAAAAGTTAAAGCAATATAAGAGACATATGGGGTAATATAACATGTGCCAATCTATGCATAATAGGGATTCCCAAAGGAGAAGAGAGAGAAAAGGAGATTGAAAATGTATTTGAAGAAATTATGGCTGAAAACCTCCCAAACCTACAGAAGGAAACAGAAAACATAGAGGGTCCCAATCAAGATGAACCCAAACAGACCTACACCAAGACATATTATAATTTAAATGACAGAAGTTAGAGAGGATTCTAAAGGCAGCAAGAGAAAAAACAAAAAGTTAATTACAAGGAAACCCCCATAAGGCTATCAGCTACTTTCTCTACAGAAATATTGCAGGCAGAAGGGAGTGGCAAGATATATTCAAAGTCCTGAAAGGGAAAAATCTGCAACCTAGAATTCTTTACCCAGCACCATTATCATTTAGAATAGGAGAGATAAAGGATTTCTCAGGAAGCAAGCAAAAACTAAAAGAATACAGCAATAATAAACCTATCCTAAAAGAAATATTGAAAGGTCTTCTCTAAATAAAAAAGAAGAATCCATAGGAAAGAGAAAATCACAATTGGAAAGTAAATCACTTAAATAAGCCCGTATACAGATTATTTTAAAAATCAAAAAAAAATTTTGTGAAAGTAATGATAACCACAATGAATAGGAAAAGGATAAACATGAAGATGTAAAAGAGGTCATCAAAATCATAAAATTTGGGGGAAAAAGTAAGAAAATGTAGAGTTTTTTTAAAGAATGTGTTTGAACCCATATGACTATCAGTCTAAAGCAAATAGATACAGGAAGGAGTTAACATACTTCAAAAACAGGGTAACTGCAAATCAAGAACATACAATAGATTCACAAAAACCAAAAAGAAGAGAACAAGGGCATAAAAAAAGAAAATCATCAAACCACAAAAGGAAAAACAAAAAGAAAGGAACAAGAAAGAAATAAAATATCAAGTGGAAAAAAAGGTTTAAAATGGTAATACACACATATGTATCAATAATTACATTAAATGATAATTGGCTAAATGCTTCAATCCAAAGGCATAGAGTGGCAGATTGGATTTTAAAAAAGAGCCTACAATATGCTGCCTACAAGAGACCCACTTTAGGGCAAAGGACACACATAGACTGAAAGTGAGTGGATGGACAAAGGTATTTCATGCAAATGGAAATGAAAAGAAAGAGGGGGTCACAGTACTCACATCAGACAAAATAGACTTTAAAACAACGTCCATAAAGAAACATAAAGAAGGACACCATATAATGATAAAAGAATCAATACAAGAAGAGGATATTACAATTGCCAATATATATGCACCCAATATAGGAGCACCCAAATGCATAAAACAAATACTAACAGACATAAAGGGAGAAATGGATGGGAATAAAAAAATACTAGAATACATTAACACCTCACTCATATCAATGGACAGATCTTTTAGACAGAAAATCAGTAAGGTAATAGGGATCCTAAATGATATAAGAGATAGGTTTAATTGATATTTTCAGGACATTACATCCAAAAAAACCAGAATACACATTCTTTTCAAGTGCATATGAAACATTCTCTAGGATTGACCACATAACTAGGGCACAGAACAAGCCTCAACAAATTTAAGAATATAGAAATTATTTCAAGCATCTTTTCTGACCACAAAGGCATGAAACTAGAAATCAACCACAGAAAAAGAAACAAGAAAAAAGGGATTACTGAAAAACCAATGCATCAACAAAGAAATCAGAGGAAATTAAAAAATACCTTGAGACAAATGACAATGTAAACACAACCATACAAAATACAGGGATGCAGCAAAAGAAGTTCTTAGAAGGAAGTTCATAGTAATACAGGCCTTCCTCAAAAAACAAGAAAAATCTCAAATAAACAACCTAAACTACAACCTAAATAATTAGAAAAGAACAAACAAAACCTAAAGTCAGCAGAAGGAAGGCTAATAAAGATCAGAGAGTAAATAAATAAGATAGAGATTAAAAATAGTAAAAATCAATATAATCAAGAACTGGTTCTTTGAAAGGTTAAACAAGATTGACAAATCTCTGGCCAGCCTCACCAGGAAGAAAAGAGACAGAACCCAAATAAACAAAATAAGAAATGAAAAATGAGAAATAAAAACTGATACTGCAGAAATACCAAAAATCCATAAGAGAATACTATGAACAGCTATATGTCAACAAATTTGACAACCTGGAAAAAATGAACAAGTTTCTAGAAACATACAGCCCACCAAAACTGAATCAAAAAGAAATAGAGGGCTTCCCTGGTGGCGCAGTGGTTAAGAATCTGCCTGCCAATGCAGGGGACACAGGTTCAAGCCCTGGTCCAGGAAGATCCCACATGCCGCAGAGCAACTAAGCCTGTGCGCCACAACTGCTGAGCCTGTGCTCTAGAGCCTGCGAGCCGCAACTACTGAAGCCTGTACATCTAGAGCCTGTGCTCCGCAACAAGAGAAGCGACTGCAATGAGAAGCCCATGCATCGCAATGAAGAGTAGCCCCCACTCACTGCAACTAGAGAAAGCCCGCATGCAGCAACAAAGACCCAACACAGCCAGAAATAAAAATAAGTAAATTTATTTAAAAAAAAAGAAATAGATATGAACAGACCAATGACCTGAAGTGAAATATAATCTGTAATTTTAAAAAACCTCTACAAACAAAAGTACAGAACCCAATGGCTTCACAGGAAATTCTACCAAACAAAGAAGAATTTATACCGATACTTCTCAAGCTCTTCCAAATGATTGAAGAGGAGGGGAGCACTCTCAAAGACATTCTTTGAAGCCACCAAGACCCTGATACCAAAACCAGACAAAGATACTACCAAAAAAGTAATTATAGGCCAAAATGCAAAAATTCTCAAAATGCAAAAATTCTCAACAAAATATTAGCAAACTGAATCCAACAATACATAAAAAGATCATACACCACGACCAAGTTAGATTCATCCCAGGGTCATGAGGATGGTTCAACATATGCAAATCAATCAATGTGATGCACCGTATCAACAAAAGAAGTGACAAAATCCACATGATCATCTCAATAGATGCAGAAAAAGCATTTGCTAAAATTCAACATCCTTTCATGCTAAAAACTATTACCAAATTGGATAGAGAGGGAACATAACTCAATATAATATAAGCTATTTATGAGAAGCCAATATAATACTCAAAGGTGAAAAGCTGAAAGCCTTCCTGCTAAAATCTGGAACAAGACAAGGATGCCCACTCTCACCACTTCTATTCAATATGGAATTGGAAGTCCTAGTCACAGTCATCCGACAAGAAATAAAAGGTATCCAAATTGGAAGGGAAGAAGTAAAATTGTCATTATATGCAGATGACATGATACTATATATAGAAAACTCTAAAGACTCAACACAAAAACTATTAGAACTGATTAGTGAATTCAGCAAGGTAGCAGGATACAAGATTAACATACAGAAATCAGTTGCATTTCTATATACTAACAATAAAATACCAGAAAGGGAATGTAAAAAAAAAATCCCTTTAAAAACTGCATGCAAAAAAGTAAAACACTTAGGAATAATCCTGACCAAGGAGGTAAAATACTTATACACTGAGAACTACAAAACATCAATAAAGGAAACTGAAGATGATTCATAGAAATGGAAAGACATCCGTGCTCTTGGATTGGAAGAAATAATATTGTCAAAATGGCCATACTACTCAAAGTAATCTACAGATTTCATGCAATCCCTATCAAGTTACCCATGACATGTTTTCACAGAAATAGAACAAAAATTCTAAAATTTATGTGGAAACATAAAAGACCCAGAATTGCCAAAATAATCCTGAGAAATAGAATGAAGGAGACATAACCCTCCCAGACTTCAAACAATACTACAAAGCTACAATAATCAAAATAGCATGGTATTGGCACAAAAAGAGAGATATGGATCAATGGAACAGAATAGAAAGCTCAGAAATAAACCCATGCATCTATGGTCAATTAATCTTTGACAAAGGAGGCAACAATATACAATGGAGGAAAGACAGTCTCTTCAGCAAGTAGTGCTAGGAAAGTTGGAAAGACACATGTAAATCAATGAATTTACAATACACCATCACACCATACAAAAAAATAAACTCAAAATGGCTTAAAGACTTAAATATAAGATATGACACCATAAAACTCCTAGAAGAGAACATAGTCAAAACATTCTCTCATATAAATCATACCAATGTTTTCTTAAGTCTTGTAAGGCTATAGAAATAAAAAATAATAATAAACAAATGGGACCTCATCAAACTTACAAGCTTTTGTACAGCAAAGGAAGCCACAAACAAAATGAAAAGACAACCTACAGACTGGGAGAAAATATCTGCAAATGATGCAACTGACAAGGGGTTAATTTCCCAATTATACAGACAGCTCATACAACTCAATAACAAAAAAACACAAGACACCCAGGCGGCCAGTGGTGAGGAGCCCAAGTGGGAGGCCTCCCCAGGGCCTCACCCAGTTGCCTGGCAGCCCAGGAGAAGGAGGAAGGAGGACGGAGGCTCACAGGTGTGGCAGCCCCTGCCCAAAGTGGGGAGCACTACTTGAGACTCCTGGCAGTGGCTGCATGCAGCACCTGGTGGCTGCTGACTTTGCTGCACACCTGCCTGTCAGTGGGTCCTGAAGACTAGGCCACCTGCTGGCTGCTGGACTGCCATGCGCTCTTCTTGTTCTTCCTGGTGGTGATGTAGGGAGACTGCCTGAAGCCACCAAAGTCCAGGTGCGCAAGCTTCAGCAGCTCATCGAAGATGTTCTGGAAATTCTCCCCAGCAGGCAGGTACAGGAAGTTCTTGGAATACTGGGCTGAGGAGATCACACCCTGTCTAAACTCCCCTGAGTGGCTCGAACTTGAACTTGCTGAAGTGGGCCTTGTTGATTGGCAGGAAGTCCTTGGTGGACTGAACGAGCTGCACGTTCCTCTCCCAAAAGCTCTCTGGATCAAGTATCTTCCATTGAATATTTCTACCTCTGAGAACCAGTCCACTGCACCGTGTGGGTGACAGGGTCTTGGTGCTCTGGCTGGGTGTCAGGCCTGAGCCTCAGAGGTGGGAGAGCTGAGTTCAGGACATTGGACCACGAGAGATCTCCAGGCCCCATGTAATATCAATCAGCGAGAGTTCTCTCAGAGATCTCCATCTCGATGCTAAGATCCAACTCCACTCAACGACCAGAAAGCTCCAGTGCTGGACACCCCATGCAAAACAACTAGCAAGACAGGAACACAACCACACCCATTAGCAGAGAGGCTGCCTAAAATCACAAGAAGTTCACAGACACCCCAAAACACACCAACAGACACGGATCTGCCCACCAGAAATAAAAGGTCCAGCCCCACCCACCAGAACACAGGCACCAGTCCCCAGCACCAGGAAGCCTACACAACCCACTGAACCAACTTTACCCACTGGCAGCAGACACCAAAAACAACAGGAACTATGAACCTGCAGCCTGTAAAAAGGAGACCCCAAACACAGTAAGTTAAGCAAAATGGGAAGACAGAGAAATATGCAGCAGATGAAGGAGCAAGAAAAACCCACCAGACCAAACAAATGAAGAGGAAATAGGCAGTCTACCTGAAAAAGAATTCAGAGTAATGATAGTAAAGATGGTCCAGAATCTTGGAAATAGAATGCAGAAAATACAAGAAATGTTTAAAAGCTACCTAGAAGAACTAAAAAGCAAACAAACAATGATGAACAACACAATAAATGAAGTTAAAAATTCTCTAGAAGGAATCAGTAGCAGAATAACTGAGGCAGAAGAACAGATAAGTGACCTGGAAGATAAAAGAATGGAAATAACTACTGCAGAGCAGAATAAAGGAAAAAAAAATGAAAAGAATTGAGGACAGTTTCAGAGACGTCTGGGACAACATTAAATGCACCAACATTTGAACTACAGGGGTCCCAGAAGAATAAGAGAAAAAGAAAGGGACTGAGAAAATATTTGAAGAGATTATAGTTGAAAACTTCCCTAATATGGGAAAGGAAATTGTCAATCAAGTCCAGGAAGCACAGAGAGTCCCATGCAGGATAAATTCAAGGAGAAAAAGCCAAGAGGCATATTAATCAAACTATCAAAAGTTAAATACAAAGAAAAAACATTAAAAGCAGCAAGGGAAAAGCAACAAATAACATACAAGGGAATCCCCATAAGGTTAACAGCTGATCTTTCAGCAGAAACTATGCAAGCCACAGGGGTGTGGCAGGACATATTTAAAGTGATGAAAGGGAAAAACCTACAACCAGGATTATTCTACCCAGCAAGGGTCTCATTCAGATTCGACAGAGAAATTAAAACCAGAAGCTAAGAGAATTCAGCACCACCAAATGAGCTTTACAACAAATGCTAAAGGAACTTCTCTAGGCAGGAAACACAAGAGAAGGAAAAGACATAAAATAACAAACCCAAAACAATTAAGAAAATGGTAATAGGAACAGATATATTGATAATTATCTTAAATGTAAATGGAGTAAATGCTCCAACCAAAAGACACAGACTGGCTGAATAGATACAAAAACAAGACCAGTATATAGGCTGTTTACAAGAGACCAATTCAGATCTAGGGACACATACAGACTGAAAGTGAGGGGATGGAGAAAGATAGTCCATGCAAATGGAAATCAAAAGAAAGCTGGAGTAGCAATTTTCATATCAGACAAAATAGACTTTAAAATATTGTTACAAGAGACAAAGGAGGACACTACATAATGATCAAGGGATCAATCCAAGAAGAAGGTATAACAATTGTAAATATTTATGCACCCAACGAGGAGCACCTCAATACATAAGGCAAATACTAAGAGCCATAAAAGGGGAAATCGACAGTAACACATTCATAGTAGGGGACTTTAACACCCCACTTCAACCAATGGACCGACCATCCAAAATGAAAATAAATAAGGAAACACAATCTTTAAATGACACATTAAACAAGATGCACTTAATTGATAATTATAGGACATTCCATCCAAAAAATAGAATACGCTTTCTTCTCAAGTGCTCATTAACATTCTCCAGACTAGATCATATCTTGGGTCACAAATCAAGCCTTGGTAAATTTAAGAAAATTAAAATCATATCAAGTACCATTTCTGACCACAATGCTATGAGACTAGATATCAATTACAGGAAAAAAAACTGTAAAAAATACAAACACATGGAGGCTAAACAATATACTACTAAATAACCAAGAGATCACTGAAGATATCAAAGAGGAAATCAAAAAATACCTAGAAACAAATGACAATGAAAACTCGACGGCCCAAAACCTACTGGATGCAGCAGAAGCAGTTCTAAGAGGGAAGTTTATAGCAATACAATCCTACCTCAAGAAACAAGAAAAATCTCACGTAAACAACCTAACCTTACACCTAAAGCAATTAGAGAAAGAACAAAAAACCACAAAGTTAACAGAAGGAAAGAAATCATAAAGATCAGATCAGAAATAAATGAAAAAGAAATGAAGAAAATGATAGCAAAGATGAATAAAACTAAAAGCTGGTTCTTTGAGAAGATAAACAAAATTGATAAACTATTAGCCAGATTCATCAAGAAAAAAATGGAGAAGACTCAAATCAACAGAATTATAAATAAAAAAGGAGAAGTAACAACTGACACTGAAGAAATACAAAGGATCATGAAAGGTTACTACAAGCCACTATATGCCAATAAAGTGGACAACCTGGAAGAAATGGACTAATTCTTAGAAAAGCACAACTTCCCAAGACTAAACCAGGAAGAAATAGAAAATATAAACAGACCAATCACAAGCACTGAAATTGAAACTGTGATTAAAAATCTTGCAACAAACAAAAACACAGGACCAGATGGCTTCAGAGGCAAATTCTATCAAACATTTAGAGAAGAGCTAATACCTATCCTTCTCAAACTCTTCCAAAATATAGCAGAGGGAGGAACACTCCCAAACTCATTGTATGAGGCCACCATCACCCTGATACCAAAACCAGACAAAGATGTCACAAAAAGGAAACTACAGGCCAATATCACTAATGAACATAGTTGTGAAAATCCTCAAAAAAATAGAAGCAAACAGAATCCAGCAGCACATTAAAAGGATCATACACCATGATCAAGTGGGGTTTATCCCAGGAATTCAAGGATTCTTCAGTATATGCAAATCAACCAATGTGATACACCATATTAACAAATTGAAGGATAAAAAACATATAATAGTTTCAATAGATGCAGAAAAAGCTTTCGACAAAATTCAACACCAATTTATGATAAAAAGTCTTCAGAAGTAGGCATAAAGGGAACTTACCTCAGCATAATAATGACATATATGACAAACCCACAGCCAACATCATTCTCAATGGTGAAAAACTGAAACCATTTCCACTAAGATCAGGAACAAGACAAGGTTGCCCACTCTCACCACAATTATTCAACAAAGTTTTGGAAGTTTTAGCCACAGCAATCAGGGAAGAAAAAGAAATAAAATGAATCTGAATCAGAAAAGAAGAAGTAAAACTGTCACTGTTTGCAGATGACATGACACTATACATAGAGAATCCTAAAGATGCTACCAGAAAACTACTAGAGCTAATCAATGAATTTGGTAAAGTAGCAGGACACAAAATTAATGCACAGAAATCTCATGCATGCCTATACACTAATGATGAAATATGTGAAAGAGAAATTAAGGATACACTCCCATTTACCACTGCAACAAAAAGAATAAGATACCTAGGAATAAACCTACCTAAGAAGACAAAAGACCTGTACACAGAAAACTATGACACTGATGAAAGAAATTAAAGATGATATAAACAGATGGAGAAATATACCATGTTTTTGGATTGGAGGAATCAATATTGTGAAAATGACTATACTACCCAAAGCAATCTACAGGTTCAATGCAATTCCTATCAAACTACCAATGGCCTTTTTCACAGAACTAGAACAAAAAATTTCACAATTTGTATGGAAACACAAAAGACCCCGAATAGCCAAAGCAATCTTGAGAAAGAAAAACGGAGTTGGAGGAATCGGGCTCCCTGACTTAAGACTATACTACAAAGCTACAATAATCAAGACAATATGGTACTGGCACAAAAACAGAAATACGGATCAATGGAGCAGGATAGAAAGCCCAGAGATAAACCCACACACATATGGTCACCTTATCTTTGATAAAGGAGGCAAGAATATACAATGGAGAAAAGACAGTCTCTTCAATAAGTGGTGCTGGGAAAACTGGACAGCTACATGTAAAAGAATGAAATTAGAACACTCCCTAACACCATACACAAAAATAAACTCAAAATGGATTAGAGACCTAAATGTAAGACTGGATACTATAAAAACTCTTACAGGAAAACATAGAAGAACACTCTTTGACAAAACTCACAGCAGGATCTTTTCTGACCCAACTCCCAGAGAAATGGAAATAAAAACAAAAATAAACAAATGGGACCTAATGGAACTTAAAAGCTTTTGCACAGCAAAGGAAACCATAAACAAGACTAAAAGACAACCCTCAGAATGGGAGAAAATATTTGCATACAAAGCAACTGTCAAAGGATTAATCTCCAAAATAGACAAGCAGCACATGCAGCTCAATATCAAAAAAACAGAAAACCCAATCAAAAAGTGGGCAGAGGTCCTAAATAGACATTTGTCCAAAGAAGATATACAGATTGCCAACAAACACATGAAAAGATGCTCAACATCACTAATCATTAGAGAAATGCAAATCAAAACTATAATGAGGTATCACCTCACACCAGTCAGAATGACCATCATCAAAAAACCTACAAGCAATCAATGCTGGAGAGGGTGTGGAGAAAAGGGAACCCTCTTGCACAGTTGGTGGGAATGTAAATTGATACAGCCACTATGGAGAACAGTATGGAGGTTCCTTAAAAAGCTAAAAATAGAACTACCATATGACCCCACAATCCCACTTCTGGGCATATACCCTGAGAAAACTTCCCTTGTCTATTTTGGAGATTAAAAAAGAGTCATGTACCACAATGTTCATTGCAGCACTATTTACAATAGCTGGGATATGGAAGCAACTTAAGTGTCCATCTACAGATGAATGAATAAAGAAGATGTGGCACATATATACAATGGAATATTACTCAGCCATAAAAGGAAATGAAATTGAGTTATTTGTAGTGAGGTGGATGGACCTAGAGTCTGTCATACAGAGTGAAGTCAGAAAGAGAAAAAATAATACCATATGCTAACACATATATACAGAATAAAAAATTAAAAAGTTCTGAAGAACCTAGGCGCAGGACAGGAATAAAGATGCATATTTAGAGAATGGACTTGAGGACATGGGGAAGGGGAAGCTGGGAAGAAGTGAGACAGTGGCATTGACTTATATATACTACCAAATATAAAATAGATAAATAGATAACTAGATGAAAGAAGCCACATAGCAGAGGGAGGTCAGCTCAGTGATTTGTGACCACCTAGAGTGGTGGGATAGGGAGGGTGGGAGGGAGATGCAAGTGGGAGGGGATATGGGGATATATGTATACATATAGCTGATTCAGTTTGTTATACAGCAGAAACTAACACACCCATGTAAATCAATTATACCCCAGTAAAGGTGTCAAAAAAAAAAAAAAAACCAAAAGTAAAACTACTGTATGACTCAGCAATTCTACTCCTGTGTATATGTCCAAAAAAATGAAAACACTAATTCAAAAATATATATGCACCCCAATGTTCATAGAAGCATTATTTACAAATTTTTTAAATGTGGAAGCAGCCTAAGTGTCCATCAACAGATGAAAGGATAAAGAGGATGTGATATATATCACACACACACAATGGAATACTATTCATCCTTAAAAAAGAATGAAATTTTGCCATTTGCAGCAAAATGGATGAATTTGGAAGGTATTATGCTAAGTGAAATAAATCAAACAGAAAAGACAACTACTGTATGATATCACATATATATGGAATCTAAAAAATACAACAAACTAGTGAATATAGCAAAAAAGAAGCAGACTCAGAGATATAGAGAACAAACTAGTGGTTACCCTTGGGGAGAACGGGGTGGGCAAAATAGGAGTGGAGGAGTGGGAAGTTTAAACTATTGGGAGTAAGATAGGCTACAAGGATGTATTGTACAACATGGGGAATACGGTCAATATTTTGTAATAACTGTAGATGGAGTGAAACCTTTAAAAATTGTATAAAAATTAAAAATGAGAAAAAAACAAGTTCTATTGCAAATATTTTTCCACTATATTATTTCAGTAATAGAAATGTATACCATTCTCTAAGGAAGAAGAGGAGTGTGTAAATTTAGGATGATGAGAGTTTGCTTGGAACTTAGAAACAGGGTTAGGAGCATAATAGAAGAAAGATTGTGTTGCATGTTTCTGCTGTACTTCCAGTGGTGCAGGAGCCCAGTAATTACCACAGGCAAGAAAACAGACAATGGATAATGATCTAAACGGGAAATTTTGGGTCTAGAAAATAATATTTAATGGGATGGGTTAGGCAATCTAAGTAGCACAGCCAGATTCCTCAAACTTTCAGTCCACTTTGGGATAAACTCAGTAGGTCGATTGGCATTATTGCCTTGAAATCTACCCAAAGCTTCATTCATAGCTCAAACTCGACAATTCACTCTGTGCTTTTTTTTTTTTTTTGAATGTGAGAGGCCCGCGTACCGCAAAAAAAAAAAAAAAAAAAAAAAAAATATATATATATGATCTTCATTTTTAAGTGTTTTAACACAAATCTACTTTGCAAGTCTAGCTGTAAAAAGAACAGCAGAGGAAGAGAGAGGAGGTACAGTCTGTAGCAATAGGGCGCTAGGCCAAATGCTCTTCGGGAAAGATCCCGAGAAATCCTGGGAGAGGTGTCAAAGTCTTATGACACTTGCACACATTAAAAAGGATAAAAACTTAAAATCCCAAGTGGGAGGGTGTCAGCTGTTTATGCCACTCAGGGTGCACGGTGCTGGCATACATTCCTTTTTTCCCGCTCTGGGCAGGTATGGCCAGAGGAGCTGCTTAGAGTCATCCTTTTACCATGATGATGCCATGTAGAAACTGGCTGAGGGTCAACAGTGTTTTGCCACTAAACCAGCTGAGAGAGTCACTGGCCCATCAAAGATAGAGCTTGTAACCAGTTAGCCAGAGCACTTTGGGGGCAGAGTGTCACTGGGTAGCTTCTTTGAGTCCATGCTGCAGATACGGTGAATTTGGGCTTCAGCTTCTATGTGATATGGAAATACTAGCCCCTGCTTTTCTGGTAAGTGGCCTGAGGTGACCTCTAAAAATGGTTTGCTATTCACTTGACCCAGAAAACCCCACAAAATCATGGAAGTCAAGAGGTTCAAATCTTCATGTTCACTTTAAGAACACTCGTGAAACTGCCCAGGCCATTAAGGGTAAGCAGAGCAGAAAAGCTACCACGTATCTGAAGGATGTCACTTTACAGAAGCAGTGTGTACCATTCCTTGTCACAGTGGTTGAATTGGTAGGTGTGCCCAGGCCAACCAGTGGGGCTGGATGCAGGGTCGGTGACTCAAAAAAATTCCTGAATTTTTACTGCATGTGCTCAAAGATGCAGAGAGTAATGCTGAACTTAAGGGCTTAGATGTAGATTCTCTGGTCATTGAGCGGAGCGTACCCAGGTGAACAGAATCCCCAAGATGCAGCACAGGACTTACAGAGCTCGTGGTCAGATCAACCCATACACAAGCTCTCCCTGCCACATTGAGATGATCCTTACTGAAAAAGAACAGATTGTTCCTAAACCAGAAAAGGGGGTTGCACAGAAGAAAAGGATAACCCAGAAGAAACCGAAGAAACAAAAAACTTATGGCCTGGGAATAAATGCCACAAAAAAATAAATGCAAATAAAACTAAAAAAAAGAAATACTGGCCCTTTAGGACTGTGTGGCCATTCATTTTTCCTTGTGGCCGACACTGGCTGAGACCCATAATTGAAAGAGCTGTCTCTGCCCTGAGCATTGCCAACCCCAGAAAATCCGAGAAGCATAGGCTTCTGCAATTTCATGTCTCTTCTCCAGACTGTAGAAAAGCTGAATAATAAACATAAAAACCAAACAAACAAACTAGCAAACCAACCAACCAGCCAAACAAATACAAACACTGGGCAGAGTTTTGAGGATGAATGGTTGAATCTCATGCGCTGTTTGGTATTCTTGACATCCAAGGAAGTTTATTTACATCCTATTTCCTGATATGAGAGTAATAGACAAATGATGCCCTCAGATTCTTAAATTGCATCCTGTCTGTCACCCTGATACCCTCTAAGTGGGTGTTATAACACAGTGCTCATTCAGGTAGAGATAATCCCAGCAAAACATGTTTCCAAAAGAAGTCTGGCTTATCTTATTTTCTGCACATCTGTATGCCAGAGTTGGGACTTTGATTATCAGACAGACACCTGATCCAGGAACATGACTACACATAATAAAGTCAGAAGGGAATTTCTAATTTGAGATTTGATGAAGCTTTACTTATTTCGGAAGCATTTCTATAGCAGTGTGAAGGCACTCTTCTAGGTGGTTTACAAATATGAATTCTTTTAATCTACATAACAGCTTTTTGAGAGAAGGTACTTTTATGGACTCTATTTTACAGATGAAAAAACTGCCCAAGCTTCCCCTGTGAGTACATGGCAGAGCCAGGATTCAAACCTGGGAAGTCTGAATCAGTCGTGTTGTGCTGTGCCATGCCGTGCTACCTCTCACATGGACTTGCTGAGACTGACTGTAAATTTATTCTGTGATGGGAATTATACACATTTAAGCATACATGGGCTATATAAGAAGGGTATATGGTAGGTGTGGATGGTCTCTGTGTCTTCACTCAAAAACTATCCATTGCCTTTGACCAGTGCTGCTAAATGACTCTTCCCTTACATCCTATGCAGTTCAGAGTTCCTGATACAAATCATAGAGAACTTCTATGCCTTTGTTTATTGTTCCAAATTTAGTCTTTAAGCAGCATGCAATTAATTTCTTCAGAAAATGTTGTTTCCTTCCAAAACACTGCACACAATTCTGGCTGCCTGCCTGCCTTGCTTACCAACCTCAGGAATTTTACAGCTCCCAAACTCTCTAATCTGAATACCCCCGGGTCTGCAGTGATCTTGTGGCTGTGGTCTTTCTGCAATCACCGGATTCTGCCTTTCTAACAGGTGACACACACACTTTAATCTCCCTTCGGCCCAAAGAACTATCTGCTGCTCAGACTCTGAAATAAAAACTGATTTCTCATTCTATGATACTCTGGCATTTCCTGGAAAATGTAGCATCAGTTACCATTTTTGTACTAGTGCCCCAGAAGTGGTTCTGGGGGAAAATCTCTGTTTAAACCAGTAGCATGTGGGCTACACTATCCTGGGAACATCAGCAATTCTGTGTTACCCTCATCATAAACAAATCCACAGGAATAATAAAAAGCTTCTGAGTATAGTCTTTGCATGAGTTCATACACCATCCTGAGGACAGAGGCCTTTTTCCCCTTGTGGCTCCCTTGATAAAGCACCTGCTCAAGTGATCCCTTGCTCCATTGATTTGGCAATCATTTATTGTTTTTCATAGTGTTTATGGCGTTTCTCATAGTACTAGAATTATGTAACACATAAAACAAGTATTATGAACTCAGTGCAAGTACCTCCCAAATTGGGTCACAAAGCTGATTCTTTTCAGTTGGTTTTATATCTGCAGTTTGGTTAGCTGTCATTAGACTCATTCATTTATTATAAAATGACCTATTTAATTAACTGAAACTCATTACTTAAAGCAAGGGAGTCATTATTTACATTAATGATTCTCAAACGTAATTATCCATTACAATCATCTAGGGAGCTTCCATTATATAATAACTCGGGGTGGGATCCAGATGTCATACATCTTAAAGTGCCCCAGGAGATTCCAACATTTAGCTAAGTTTGGGAACTACTGATTTACAGGGAGATTTAACATTTTTTATATTATTTAATTAGACTTATAATAATTTCAAACACTTGTGATATTGTACCTGCTACGTACCGGGCACTCCTGTAAGCATTTTATGAATATAAACTCACCTAATTTTCCCTATGACCCTATGGTACTATTGTTATCTCCATGTTACAGCTGATGGAAATAAGGGACAGAAATTAAGTGACTTATCCAAAGTCACTCTCGTTGATGGAACATGATTTTTGTTCCATCAGTTTGGCTCATAACCATTATTCTGCCTATTAAATGTTTATGTTTTGAAATAGAGTAGCTGTAGCAGCGGTGGCAGCAGGCACTCAGAGGCACACTTTTAAGTGCTTTGTAGAAAGTAATACGTTGATAATAATGCAAAACTTCCTAAATGCCAGCTCCTATTTGTAACTGCTTAATCTAATTCTATTTTTAATTGTTCTGCATTCAGACGAACCTCTTTTCCAATGTTATACAACTGAAATTAAGCCATATACTATGTACCAGGAACTTAAGCTTAAAACCATTTGTTAACAATGTGCATTACTATGAAAATCTCAATGTAATTGTCTTGCCTTTCATTCTCTCAAAAAAGTGATTCTCCCCTCCCCAAACAAATGAACAAACACACCTCTTTTGCTCTCGCCTGCGGCCGCATCATTACAGAACGTGTAAAGTCCTCCCTGGTAGCCCTCTCCTGTGTTGCAGGCATTCTTACCCCATGCTAACTGCCTTCCCAACATTCCTGGTTTACCCCCTTTCAGCGTTTCTGACAGCCAAGTTCAGCACAGAAAAAAATAGCTCAGGGGCCCGCAAGATCCAGGGAAAACTCACCTTTCTCTGATGTGCAGCGGGAGGGAGAGAGGGGCTCTTCCAGCCTTAGGCCTTAGGAAGGGGGCCGTCTGATTGCCCCCTTCTCCTTGGATCTATTTCCAGTCTGCCTCGCGATAACCGGCGGGGCTTGCGCATAAGAGGTCCTGCAGCTGGAGCCACTTAACTGTAGCTGCCGCCAGCTGAGCCTGGCTGGGGGCCCTGAACTCTTCCTTCATGAAAGGCGCCACGTCACTCTTAAGTTGGCCCATACATAGCCGTTGATATAGTCTGACTTTTAGTCCACTCTCAAATAGGCTGTTGACTTACTTCTGTGATCATATCCTTTATATCTTAGTTTTAAGAATGTGTCTCTGTTTTTCTCTTGTCCACGCTCACCTTCAACTTGCAGCCTCTGATGCAGGCCCCGACCTGAGATAATCACCCTTTCTTATACCCTTTCATCCCTCTGGGGTCTGTAGTTCAAGCTCCAAATATCTGCCCCAGCCTAGGCCGGCCACCTGCTGCTGTATCTTGCTGATATCCACAGTCTGATTTCATGGCCTTAGGACTGTTGCCAGGCCTCTTGAAATCCGTTTGTCAATCTCCCTGTATGTTCTTTGCTTTATTGTCAATAACTGCTGAGACTTGTCCCACTGACCTTCTCTGCGCCTGCGGTTTTGATGTGTTTCTGATTATTGTTTTTTTCTAGTCTGACCCACCGCAAGTGCCATTTGAGCTGAGGTTTGACAGCCGTCTCTCCACTGGAGCTGGGGTTTATGATAAATTCTTTATAGGCACATGGAATTTTGTTTTTACTGAGCTATGTCACAGGCTTCTAGCAGTTTTCCCCACCTGTCTCAGGATGGCTGGCACAGATTTTTCCTTTATTAAAGGGGCCAGGTCCTTTTTAGTAAAACATTTAAAAAACACAATTACACAGGGCATACCTGTAAGCAGGTGCACAGTAGTTTCTTAGGGTATCCCTGGGCATCATTCTTTCCCATGCCCTCCGCATCCCTCATCCACTTCTGCCATCACTGACCAGCCTCTACCCGGTCTCTTTCTTCCCTGCATCCCTGCACGCCCCTCCTCATATCCCTCAACGGTCGGTTTCAATACCCATTCTTCAGGCTGTGGCTTCATATTAGAATCACCTGAGTCACTTTTAAATTAAACTAGAGTCTCTTCAGGTGGGGCCTGGGCATTGGTGATGTTAAAGGCTTCTCAGATGATTTTAATGTGCCTCCAAGCCTGAGAACTTCTGACTTAGGAAAATTTAGGCTTTGTTCTTTTCTAGGAAGGGCAAGAGGCTCTGCCACCCAGAATTATGCTCTATCTAACTTATCATTTTACTCCTAATATATAACACAGCATGTGGCATATCTTGGGGAGAATGTGTGCTTGATGAATAAATAAATGGACGTTCTGAAATGTGTTTACACATTTTTCCTAAGGCTGGACGCTATGATTTCTATCCACTAAACTCAACTGGCTAGAAAATTTAAACAAATACATTCCAAGCATGTTCTCATCCTATTATAAAAATTTTAGATTTTGACATTCCTAATCACTCTGCATCTTAAAATTCAAAATATTTCCCCTGTTTTTATATATACTCATTGTAGGAAAAAATGGAAAATACTTCTAATCAAAACAAAGTAACTAAAAAGCATCTGTACTTATACCACCACCGCTAACCTTTATCATCTCTCCATTTACTATGACCACACATTACTGCATATATTAAATTGAATCGTACCTTATTCCTTCAGCAATATATTGTGTAAAATCTTAGTCTTATTGTAGACAAGTCAGCTAAACATTAGGGAGGTTAAAACTTAAATGTAAAAGCCCCCTAGAAGGACCCTAAGACCTTTCTAACACTCAGCTACAATTTCTTTCTTGTGTTCTATTGTTAGTCAAAGCCTTTAATGACATTTGTGTTTGAAAAAAATGAACCGTAGGAGACTGTGAGATAGAGAAAGTTACCCTACATATAGGCACAAAGAAAAGCATTTTAATAAAAATGAAAGCATTTCCTGAGGGTTTTGAGTCTTAAACTCATTATTTTAAACCTATGCTTGCTTTTTCATTTTCACACTAGAAAATCACAATAACTAATGCTTATCAACCACTTTTTGTTAGGAACCATGCTAAATGATTTACATGAATTATTTTGCTTACTGCTCACAATAGAACTGTTAAGTAGGTATTACAATCCCCAGGTTATAATCAAGGAAACTGAGGCCTAGATAGATTTAAAAAAAGTCATCTGGAACTTCCTCGGTGACGCAGTGGATAAGGATCCGCCTACCGATGCAGGGGACATGGGTTTGATCCCTGGTCCAGGAAGATCCCACATGCTGCGGAGAAACTAAGCCCATGCGCCACAACTACTGAGCCCGCATGCCACAACTACTGAAGCCTGCGTGCCTAGAGCCCGTGCTCTGCAACAGGAGAAGCCACGGCAGTGAGAAGCCCGTGCACCGCAATGAAGAGTAGCCCCCGCTCGCCGCAATAGAGAAAGACTGCGTAGCAGTGAAGACCCAATGCAGCCAAAAAACAAAACAAAAAGTCATCTGGGTTCTGCAGTTTGTGAGTGACAGAGCTGGGATTCATTCATGAACAGGGTATCCCCTGACCACAGTGTTTTACCATTAGTCTAGCAACACTTAAAATAATGTAGTACTTTGACAAAACTTGTTCTTAATAAAAACCTGTGCTTATAATCTCCCTCCCTTTACTAAGTTACTCTAGAGTTTTACTGGAGCTGGCCTCAAACTTATGGTTTAAAAATCCCCATTTTCCTTGGAGAAATGGAGAATTTACCCATGTCTAGCCTATCTTGGTTTTCTGATTTTCTAAAGATTCTCAGCAGTGGTTCTTCGGCCCCATTGGTTAAGTTAGTCATCCTCTTGCTTTCTGGCTGTACAATCTGTTGCCAACCTCCGTGCAGAATCGGAGGGGTCCACTTGAACAGTAGGACAACGCAGCTGAGCCACTTAACTTTCCTAGCAAATCCACTAACGGTGGTTATGCTGTGTCTAGAGCAACTGGATCTCTTTTCACTTAACAGCAGAGATTACCTCATTTATCTCAATTTAGAGCCATTTCCTATACAGCTCCTGTCCAAAGCCTGACAAATAGAATTGATATTCAGGGCTGGTAGTTTATGAGACATGAATAGTAATATATTCCCTAAGCTTTTTCCTATGGAATCAAATCACCAGAAAGCACCATACCTGCATTTTATTATTTTGGTTTTCCATACACATCATTTTATAGAACTATGACTTGAATTATGCCATCAGCTGGCATCGTTTGCTATGGCTACATGCAGAATGTCCACCAGTACTGAAGACACCATCCATTATGTACTTCCATGTTTCTTCTATAAAGGCTGATGTGGTAAATGACTACCCCCCACCACCGCCCCCAAGAGTTCAGAGCCAGAAAGAGCTTGGTCTCTTCTGACATACCAGCATGCTTCCTTTCTTTTTTGAGTAATGAGGATTGCAGTACTTTATATTTTTCTCCTGGCCCTGACTCCCTTCTGGTCAGGAAGCTGGTATCTAAATATTCCACTCAGTTGCTGTAGTTCCTGTAATCTAGATTCACTAGTATAAATACCTGCTTGGCTTCCTTCATTACCAACTTCATGCCTCAAACCCCTGCCTCACCATTTTTTTGTTTTGTCCTGGTAAGTTTATAGCTTTTTGCTGAGTAGTAAAGACAGCATGAGCTTAAAAGCCTGACTCACTGGAATTTTGAGAAACAGACTAAGAGTCTTTAGCTGTGTGAACTTGAGTTTCATAATATTCTCTATGCCTCGCTTTTTCATTTAGAAAATGAAAATAATAAAAGCACCTGCCTCATACGGTTGTTGTGAAAATAAAATAATGCAGGTAAAGTATAGTTCAAATGATATTATTAATGCGTTTTTTCCTTTATTAAAAAATGTGTTCAAATACACATAGCAGAACATTTACTATCTTAACCATTGTGAGGTGTGCAGTTTAGTGGTGTCAAGTGCATCCACATTGTTGTGCAACCAATCTCCAGAACCCTTCACGGCTTGCAAAACTGAAATGCTGTATACCCCAACAGCTCTCCATCCCCTCCTACCCCTAACTCCTGGCAACCACCTTTCTACTTTCTGTCTCAATGAATTTGACTACTCTAGGTACCTCAGATAAGTGAAACCATACAGTATTTGTCTTTTTGTGACTGGATTATATCACTTAGCATAATGTCCTCAAGGTTCATTCATGTTCACGTATCAGAATCTCCTTCCTTTTTTTTTTTTTTTTTTTTGCGGTACACGGGCCTCTCACTGTTGTGGCCTCTCCCGTTGCGGAGCAACAGGCTCCGGACGCGCAGGCTCAGTGGCCATGGCTCACGGGCCCAGCCGCTCCGCGGCATGTGGGATCCTCCCACACCGGGGCACGAACCCGTGTCCCCTGCATCGGCAGGCGGACTCTCAACCACTGCGCCACCAGGGGAGCCCTCCTTCCTTTTTAAGGCTGAATAATATCCCATGGTATATATACATATATATGACCATATATACATATGACCATGTTTTGTTTATACATTTATCCATCGACGGTATTTGGGTTGTTTCCACATTTTGGCTGTTGTGAATAATGTTGCTATAAACATGGGTGTACAAATATCTCTTCCTGACCTTGCTTTCTTTTGGATATATACCCAGAAGTGGAATTGCTGGATCATACATAATTCTATTTTTAATTTTTTGAGGACTCTGCATACTGTTTTTTATAGTAGCTGTGCAATTTTACATTCCCACCAACAGTGCACAAGGGTTCCAATTTATTTGCATTCTCACCAACACTTGTTATCTTCTGTTTTTGTTTTTTTGTTTTTTTTTTTTTTGCGGTACACAG
This sequence comes from Neophocaena asiaeorientalis asiaeorientalis, assembly GCF_003031525.2. Classification (NCBI taxonomy): domain Eukaryota; kingdom Metazoa; phylum Chordata; class Mammalia; order Artiodactyla; family Phocoenidae; genus Neophocaena; species Neophocaena asiaeorientalis. The sequence goes on along the minus strand of NW_020173215.1, from coordinate 642,621 downwards.
GCCTCTTCCTGTTGTGGACTCTCCTGTTGTGGAGCACAGGCTCCAGACGCGCAGGCTCAGCGGCCATGGCTCACGGGCCCAGCTGCTCCGCGGCATGTGGGATCTTCCCGGAGCGGGGCACGAACCCGTGTCCCCTGCATTGGCAGGCAGACTCTCAACCACTGCGCCACCAGGGAAGCCCAGTACAACACTTTTTAAGATGATTTTACATAAGAAAAATGTATGTCCCAAAACTTAAGAAAACATTTTAAACAAAATGATTTATCTATAAATAAAAATTATCCAGCTATATTCCAAATACATTTGGTAGAACATCAAAATCACAAATAAGATATTTTGAAAAGCATGCCTAGTGTTCACAATGGGATGTGTGTACTGAATGTTGCTGACACTAAGAGAAGCATCACATCATTTTACACATTCTTTGTGACTGAACCATTCTTTGCAATTGTTACTCTTGAAAAGAAGACTAGCTTTGTAAAGAGGTCAATGAAAAAGATGTTGAAGAATTATTTAAATGCATGATGAGAAATCAGCAAGTACTAAAGCTGTTCAGGATATCAGTCTGAAAAAGTTAATCGCAGTGATAACCAGAAGGTATTCAATTAAACCACTAGACATTGCTTGCTGAAAATTATTTGTGGGCTCTTCTGATACAATGATAATCATTATCTTTGAACTTGGTGGAGATATTACTGCCAGATATCTCTTATATCACCATGCAAATACTTCTATAAACATACTAGAGGAGAGTAAGTAAAGCTTTATTCTGTAGTGTTTCATCCTAAAGAGTCAACTACATCCCTTGAAGATTCATTCAGGAGTCCCTACCTGAGCACAAAAGTGATATAAAAAAAAAAAAAAACTGAAAGCTTCTGAGTTTTATAGTTTGCCTGAAATTGCACCTTTGAAACCCAACTTACTCATGATATCACTTTCCACAGCCAGTGACAATGATTACATTTCAGCCCTCCTCGCCTTTCAACTTTCTTCAACTTTCCAGTCTGTTCCTTTCTTCACGGGTATCAGGTCACCCAAGGTAATTGTCCTGTTTTTGCTACAAATTATATTTGAATTTTTCTAACATATTTATTAATTTCTGTGTGCTGGTTGCTATGCCTTGTTGGAAAAAAATATTCATGATGCACCATAAAAATGCTGCATACAGAGCAACATGCACACAAACCATTTGATAAAAACCATTCTAATTGTGCTGGAAATCGGGAGCAATACTTTAAGCATTTTACATACTAAATGATGACTTAACTATATTTTAGTTACACTTCAGGAATTCTGTTGAGAGTTTGATTTGGCATTTTAAATGATGGGGAATAAGCTACTAGTGCACATTTTCACACAGAATGTCTCATTTTCATGAATGAGTTACTAATGGTAAGTGGGAGATGTCTTCATTTAAGAAGATATTGACTTCATAAATCAAGAGTAAGCATCTCTGAAAAGGAACATTTGAGAATAAGAAAAGGTTCTTAAAAGTGAAAATATGATTGCTGAACTTATATATAAATTATAAGAGCTAGAAGATAAAGAGAAGAAGATCTCTGTAATGTGGACCAAAAAAGACAAAGAGAATTTATAAAGCAAAAAATATGTATTAAACAAAAGATATAAACATGAGGGATACAGCCAGGAATTCCAAAATCTGATTAATAAGAGTTCCACCAAAAAAATGCACAAAACACAGAGATAAAACACAGAGATAAGAGAGTCAGAGGTCTCCAAATTCAAAAGGCACACAAAGAGCAAAAGAATAAAAAATGGCCTAGGCTTCAACTCATATTCCCATAACATTTCAGAAGTACAATTACAAAGAGATCAATAAAAGCTTCCAAATAGTAAACCAGGATACTCATAAGAGAGCAAAAATCAGTCAGACGGTATAGATGTGTTAGCACCAAAAGTGGATGCTAGAGGTCAATAAGGCAAGACCTTCAAGATTCCAAAGGAAGATAATGTTGAATTTAAAGTCAAATTATAGCCACTTTCAGATAAGCAAGAACTTAAGGAGCCTACTTTAAACTCATTAATTTGAAGAACTTACTTGAAAAAGATTCATGCAAAACAAGGGTGAAATACAAGAAATAAGAAGCCATGGAATAAAAGGAACAGTGGAGAAGGAATCCATTCTAAATGAATTTCAAGAACATGGCTATAGAACAATCTTTAAATACATACATAAACACAGTCATCAAACTTAGAAGTCAGTAGTCTTCTAGAAGAAAGTCTTAAAAGAACAAATACTAGAATTGATTCCAATATGTTATGTGAAAAGTTGAGATGTAACAGTAAAAATAATGATGATGATGATGATTACGGCAGCAATAAATGTAGCTAACACTCATGAATGCACTTTCACATAGTGCCAGGCTCTGTCCTAAACACATGGCATTTATGATTTCATTTAATCCTCCAAGAGTCCTATGAGGCAAGTATTGTTTCATCATCTACATTTTATATATAAGAAAACCCAAGACACAGTGAAGTAAGGTAATTTTCTCTAGGTCACACAATTAACTAGTGGTTAACCCAAGATCCAAACCCAGGTAGTCTAATTCCAGAGCTTATACTCTAAACTGCTATACTGTGTTGAAGAAGGTACATGTTTCTTCTTCAAACTGGAAAAAAAGAAATGCAAATTAAAACTCCAGGAAAAATTAAATAAATGAAAATACTCTACAAAAGGTCATGGCCCGGATACAAAGCACATTAAAATATGGCACACTTTAGAGCAATGAGTAAATTCACAAGGATCATTACTATAAATTCAGAGAAAGAGAAATGTATTTGGAACATGTATATTGGTTTTGTAGTTATAATGTTTAAATAGTCATAATAATGAAAATGCTGCTTATAGTTTTAATCTTTTATAATTAAAATGTAGGCCAAGTACAGAAGACTTAACATGGCAATGGAACAGAATGCAAAGCTATCAGTCTTGATAAAGTAAATATAAAGGTATAGCTGATAGAAGTTGGAAGGAAGAAGAGAGGAAGAAAAGGAGGAAGGAGGTGACATGAGGGGGTGAGGTATCATCATCTTACAAAGTGAGGGACAAGATAAACTGTTGGAAGCTGATAGATCAAGGAAAAGGGTGTTAAGTATATTACTTTATGAGTCAAAGATAGAGGAAACCACGTGCAAGAATTTAGGAAACACACTTCTCAAAAGTTTTTCAAAGAAATAATTGAAGAAATTGTTATAACTATAAGAAAACTAAAAGATGTGGGGAGAAGCAGAGGTGGGAGGTAATAAAAGTGAACTAAAAGCCTATCTATCCTAGAAGAAAGTCAATATAGACCATCTAAAATCAGTAAATCAAGAATATAAAGCAACTTGTTTAGCGATGTGATGGTACCTGGCAGAAGAATTAAACACAAGTAGATGTCAGGCAGTAGGACAGCAGGTGAGAGGGGGTGGGCAGAGACCCATTCTTTTTTATCATAGCCCTTCTGATTTTGAACGATTTGCTCATAATTCTTTGATTAAAAAGATATTTTTAAAAGGAAGAGACAAATTAAATTTGTAACTGAAAAGCTGCCCCCCCAAAAACATCTCCTAGCCAGATGGTTTCACTGGAGAATGCTGCCAAACACTTAAAGAAGAATTAACACTACTTTTACACAAACTCTTCCAGAAAATAGAAGAGAAGGGAACACTTCCTAAACCACTTCATGAGGCCTTTTTTACTCTGACAAAGTAGACAAAGACAGTACAATAAAAAGAAAACTGCAAACCAATGTCTCTCAACTGCAAACTTAGACATAAAAATTCTCAGTGTATTAGCAGATGGAATCCAACAATGTATAAAAAGGATTATACACATGATCAAGTGGGATTTATCCTAGATATGTAAGTCTGGCTCAATATTCAGATATCAATGTAAGGGCTTCCCTGATGGTGCAGTGGTTGAGAGTCAGCCTGCTGTTGCAGGGGACGCGGGTTCGTGCCCTGGTCTGGGAGGATCCCACATGCCGCGGAGCGGCTGGGCCCGTGAGCCATGGCCGCTGAGCCTGCGCATCCGGAGCCTGTGCTCTGCAACGGGAGAGGCCACAACAGTGAGAGGCCCGCGTACCGCAAAAAAAAAAAAAAAAAATCAATGTAATCCACCAGAGCAACAAGCTAAAGAAGAAAACTCATATCATAGCAATTGACACACAAATAACATTTGACAAAATCCAACACTCATTCATGATAAAAGTTCTCAGCAAGTTAGTAATAGAGAGAAACTTTCTCAGCTTTATAAAGAGCATGTACAAAAACCTACAGCTAACATCATAATTAGTGGTGAAAGACAGTGCTTTTTTTCTCAAATTGGGAACAAAGCATGGATGTCTGCTCTCATCACTCTTATGTAGCATAGTGCTTGAAGTTCAAGCCACTGCAAGGAGGCAAAGAAAAGAAATAAAAGATATAAAGTTTGGAAAGGAAAAATAAAACTACCTCTATTTGCAGAAGACATTATTTTCTACATAAAAAATCCCAAGAATCTACAAAATCTCCTAGAATAAGTGAATTCAGCAAAGTCAAAGTATATAAGATCAACACACAAAACTCAGTGGTATTTTTATATTAACAATTAACGTGCAGAAAATGAAATGAAAAATACCATACTACTTATAATTACTCCAAAGAAAGTGAAATACTTAGGTATACAGTAAACAAAACATAGTTTTCAGTTCTGTGCGCTGAAAATTACAAAATGCAGATGAAGAAAATCAAAGAATACGTAAAGAAATGGTGAGGCATACTGTGTTAATGGATTGGAAGTCTCAACATATTAAAAATGTCGGTTCTCCCAAAATTGATCAATAGGTTTAATGTAATTCCTATCAAAATCCCAGCAAGGATTTTTGAAGACATAGACAAGCTTATTCAAAACTTTATAATAGGCACAGGGCCTAAAATAGCTAAAATAATCTTGACAAAGAAGAAGTGGGAGGAATTCCTCTGCCTGATATCAAAGCTTCTATGTAGATAAAGTAATCAAAACAGTGTGGTATTGCCAGAGGGATAAACACAGATGAATGAAGCAGAATAGAGAATTTAGAAATAGATCTGCTCACTATGCTCAAAGGATTTTTGACAAAGGTGTGATTCAATGGAGGAAGGATTGCCTGTTCCACAAGTAGTGCTGGAGCAATTGATATTTATAGGTGAAAATAAGCAAACAAAACAAACAAAAACTTAAATCTCACACTTTATACAAAAATTTATTCAAACTGGATTGTAGACTTAAAAGTAAATGTAAAGCTATGAAACTTTGGGGAAAAAACATAGAAAATTATCAGGGCTGAGTACAGAATTCTTAGAGTCCTTAACTGACACCAAAAGCTCATTGCATAAAAGGAAAAATTGATAATTTGGACTTCATCAAAATTAAACACTTGCTCTGTTAAAGCCCATGTGGAGAGATGAAAAGACCAGCTATGGACAGGGAGAAAATATGTACAAAGTATATATCTGACAAAAAACTAGTATCTATCAATAGAATATATAAGCTCTCAAAACTCAGCAGCACAAAGACAAACAGTCCAATTAGAAAATGGACAAATCACATGAAGAGAAATTTCATCAAAGCGGATATACAGATGGCAAACGAACACATGAAAAGACGTTCAGCATTGTTAGAAATCAGGAAATGAAAACTGAAACCGTGATATCAATACACATCTATCAGAATGGCTAAAAGAAAAAATAGTGACAACACAACGTTGGCAAGGATGTGGAAAAACTGGATCACTTATATATTGCCAGCAGGAATATCAAATGATACAGCCATTCTGGAAAATAATGTGGCAATTTCTTATAAAACTAAATATGCAATTACCATGCAGCCAGGGGATTCCATTCTTGCATATTTATCCCAGAAAAATTAAAAGTTGTGTTCACACCAAAACCTATATGTGAATATTCATAACTGCTTTTTTGGTAATAGTCAAAAACTGGAATACCCCAGATGGTCTTCAGTGGATGAATGATTAACCAAACTGTGGTACATATATTCTGTGGAGTATTAGTCAGCAATACAAAGGAACAAACTTGATAAATGCAACAACTTGGATGCATGTCCAGGGGACTCTGCTAAAAGAAAAGAGCCAGACTGTAGGCGCACGGGCTTCAGTAGTTGTGGCACGTGGGCTCAGTAGTTGTGGTGCATGGGCTTAGTTGCTCCATGGCATGTGGGATCTTCCCAGATCAGGGATGGAGTCCGTGTTCCCTGCAATGGCAGGCAGATTCTTAACCACTGCGCCAGCAGGGAGGGACAGAGGTGGGAGGGGCATATGGGTGTGGTTATAAAAGGGCAACAGGAGGGACTTTTGTGGTGTTGGAAGTGTTCAGTATCTTGGCTGTGATGGCAGATACTTGAACCTATTAATAAAATCTATAGAACACACGCACACTGAGATGAGTACAGGTAAAGTTGGAAAATCTGAATAAAATCAGTGGATTGTATTAACGTCGTTATCTTGGTTGTGATAGTTTACTGTCGTTTTACAAAATGTTACCATTGGGGGAAACTGGGCAAAGTATACAAGGGATCTTTCTGTATTATTTCTTACAACTGCATGTGAATCTATAATTATCTCATACAATTTTCAATTGATAAAGTGAAAGAAAAAATGAGAGGTCAGGAGGGTATAGCCCTCATGAATGGGATTTGTCTTCTTGTAAAAGAGATGCCACAGAGCTCTCTCGCCCTTGCTGCCAAGTGAGAATACAGTGAGAAGTCTGCATCCCGGAAGAGGGTCCTCACCAAACCATGCTGGCACTCTGACCTTGGGCTTCCAACTCCCAGAACCATGAGAAATAAATCTCTGTTGTTTATAAGTCACCCCATCCATGGCATGTTGTTATAGCAGCCCAAATGGACATGCCTCCTCTCAGAGCCAGCTGGGCAGCTTCCATCTCCTTCCCTAAGTCTAACAAGAATTCTGGAGAAAAATGGCTCATCTTCTTTGCTGTCAGTTTCCTCTTGCAGTCTCTCTATTGAGTTTTCTTCTTGGCACTTGGAAACTGTAAGAATCTTCTCCCTGTCCCTCCACTCTGCAGGAGTTAAGGTTCCTTCTGGCAATGAGCTAAGCCAACTGGACTCAATTCCTCCAGAATTTCTACTAAAGATTGGAAAAATGATTGGATATGAGATAATACAATAAAATAACGATTGGACTAGAAGAGAATAGATGTGTATAGCTATGAAGACAGAGAGAGAGGGACAGAGACAGAGACATTGATTTGTGAGCCGTAGTACTATCTTGAATTATTGATTCATAATGACTTTCTATAGGTGGTGTCAGTTCATGTGTATCTTTACCATAAACCCCAATTTGGGATTGAGTCTCAGTTCCTTGAAACCCATGGCAGTACAGTGTTTTCTTTTCTTTTCTTTGTTTTAATTTTTATTGGAGTATAGTTGATTTACAATGTTGTGTTAGTTTCAGGTGTACAGCAAAGTAAATCAGTTATACATATATCCACTCTTTTTAAGATTCTTTTCCCATATAGGTCATTACAGAGTACTGAGTAGAGTTCCCTGTGCTATACAGTAGGTCCTTATTAGTTATCTATCTTATATATAGTAGCGTGTATATGTCAGTCCCAATCTCCCAATTTATCCGTCCCCCCACCTTTCCCTGTGGTAACCATAAGTTTGTTTTCTACATCTGTGACTCTATTTCTGTTAAATAAGTCCACTTGTACCATTTTTTTAGATTCTGTGTATAAGCAATATCATATATATTTCTTTCTCTGTCTGACTTACTTCACTCAGTATGACAATCTCTAGGTCCATCCATGTTGCCACAAATGGCATTATTTTGTTCTTTTATATGGCTGAGTAATATTCCATTGTATATATCTCTCCCCCTCTTACCCCGTGGTTACCATAAGTTTGTTTTCTACATCTGTAACTCTATTTCTGTTTTGTAGATAAGTTCATCTGTACCCTTTTTTTTAGATACCACATATAAGTGATATATGATATTTGTCTTTCTCTAACTTACTTCACTCAGTATGACAATCTCTAGGTCCATTCATGCTGCTGCAAATGGCATTATTTTGTTCTTTTTATTTTATTTATTTATTTATTTTTTTTTTTTGAGGTACGCGGGCCTCTCACTGTTGTGGCCTCTCCTGCTGCGGAGCACAGACTCTGGACGTGCAGGCTCAGCGGCCATGGCTTACGGTCCCAGCCGCGCCGTGGCATGTGGGATCCTCCCGGACTGGGGCACGAACCTGTGTCCCCTGCATCGGCAGGCGGACTCTCAACCACTGCACCACCAGGGAAGCCCTGTTCTTTTTTAATACAGTGTTTTCTTAATGCTTCCACTTAAAATAGAAAGAACAAGCAGTGCTTGAGCTGGGAAATTTTCTTCAAAATCCATGTTGGGGCTCCTGGTTTTGGCCTTTCCCTAATCCATTGAGATTCTCTTTTGTTCCTTGCTCAGGGATGCATCATTAAAGTAATCTTCTCAACAAACTCATGGAAGACAGGAAATTTGGAAAGAGCACCCTGGTTTCTGATGTTACAAGTGTTTGTTTTGTAAACAATAAAATAATGCTCCCATAATTATGCTTAAGATAAATGTGCTTTCAATTTTAAGATGCTGTAGAAGGTTCTCTATATCATGTTTAAGTTATTCATCCATTCAACAAAGAAGCAGTAGGTGCTTGATCCACAGCTACTGAGGGCCAGGAATTTCCCTGGGAATTTTATCTGGGGAAACAAACACAAAAAAATAAATGGCATTGTCCTTGCTCAGAGGAAGTTGAGAAGAAACCAGTAAGGGCAACAAAGGTGCTACTCTGGAGGGCACGTGGAGACAACAGTGGTCAGTTCTATCTGAAAATGGTGGTGGCCTTCAAAGGTTTCCAAAAGAAGATGACTTTTGAGTCAAGTCCTAGAAAATGGGTCCACAGTTCGATAGTGGGGATAGGGTGCCAATCCAGGGTGACAGCATCCAGGTGTGGAGCAGCACAATGTATTCTGGGAAATGGGAACTGAAAACAACTCTGTAAATTCCTCAGCAGAGGACTCGGGCATGAAGAACACGGACAGAAATGTCAAAGACAGACAGGCAAGTGAGAGTGCAGAGAACCTCGGGGACCATTTTAAGGCACTTGGGCTTTATCTTTTAGGCACGTTTTAACATTTAAAACGTATTTCAGGAAGACTATTCCAGCAGCAATTTTGAGGGTAGTGAAGGAGTGGAGGTGAGAATGTATGAGGAAACCATTTCACTGCTCCAGGGCACAGGTGATGGGGTGCATTGGACATAAGGATTCTTTATGATTAGAGAATTAAGCACAGATGTATTTGGCTTTGCCGAGTTGTATTCTGATGATTTTTGTTTTTGCACGTATGGTCTGGCTGGTGGCAGTCATCATAGGCTCCCCCATGTGGCATGTGCAACGACTTGAGGTAGATTCGGGGCTGGGATTGGTAATCAATCACACTATTGAAATGTCTTCCCTCCCCTCTTAATTATAATCATTTTCCTTCCTGCAAGAGTGTTACAGCAAATTTGTATGATCTCAGTTATTTCACTGGAGGTTTCTCAAGTGGAATAAAATAATTTGCTTTAAGATTTTTTCCTCTGCTTTATCCAGATCTTATATCGTTAAGACTTTAATGTTTAAAATAAAATGTACCAGGGACACAGTCTACATTTTCCTGCCAGTGGAACATGCCTTTCCTAGTGTTCTTCAGTGTCTTGTTATGTTTTAAGAGTTCAATGCTCGCTCTAGACTTTCTTTTATTTTTAAGACACATGAAAAATTTGTAATCTCTTATCTACTTATTGGTTGATTCTCCTTCATAAGCCGTTTCTCACCTGCCTGCCTATTCACTGACAAATTGAAATCTGAACTAGAACATGTTAAAGTTCTAGGATGTTCCAACCTCTCTGCTTCCCCAACATCTTTGTCAGATGGGCCCAGGCTTCTGGTAATTCACAGTGAAGGAAGCACCACACCATTTTTGGTGACCCGGTCTCTCCATTGGGGTGTACTTGAATGCGTCCTGCCTGGAAGATCTAGCGCAGACAGTAGTCATTAAGGACACTAGGGGGTTGCTCACATACCCTGTAAGACAATTTTTTAAACTACGTGTCTTTTGTACCTTTTAAATTGACATAAGCAAATGTGAAACTTTACTGGGCACTCAGTATCCACTGGCAAGGGTATCAAATGAGCCCTCAGGCAAGGGTACATTTAAAAAGTGGCTTGACATTTGATGCAACTGGTATATTGAATGAGCTGGACTCCACAGGTAAGAGCAGAAGGCAGTTTTATTCTATCCCTTGCCACCTACAAAAGTGCAGTCTTTCCAGTCCTCTGATGAAATGTGGTGGATGAAGCCTTGAGTGGGCCCTGTAACTCTTGCAGTCATTCAGAGAATAAAATTCCTCTGGTCACTTTCAGTCATAAGAACAGTGACTGGTCACTGAATAGAGTTAGTTCCCTTATCAAAATGTCTAGTCCAGTGTCACAATCACATAAGTCCATACCCTCAATCAATTTAAAACGTCTCCCTTCCCCCAGTTTGAGCCATTTTTAGGCCTAGAATCCTACAGTATGCAGAGGGGATACTATCCCCTTATTCTGCATATGACCGTTTCCCACAACTGATTCTTTACTTCATGGGTTTCTCACAAATAACAACCCTGAGGCTTCCAACGGCTACTCCCTTTAGCCAGCTGCTAGTGAAGACCTTTCAGCTTCCACACACAACTGGACGTGACCAGCTCCTTTCTCTGAGACTGCCCTTATCTCCAGCAGGAAACCCACACCAATGAAGCCCTTTTATAAATGACCCAACCCAGTTCCCACGTGGGGTCCATTTCTGACCCATAAAACACAAGGAGATGTGTCCATTTTTTAAATAAAATTATGTTATCATATATATAAATAATTTTATATATAAATATATAAAATTTATGTATTTATATATTTTAAATATATAAATCATTTCATTTGTAGAAAATGCATAAAATCTAATTGGCAAAGCCAGTCCTCTCTGTCACAGATCAGCCAAATCAGATTTGCTTTCTGTCAAGAAAAAGTACGATTTCATTTTGCAAATCAAATAAACGTATTAACATGCTTTCCCACGGCCACCTTCTCATTCCTAAGTCCTATTAGCGAGAGTGCGAGCATACAAAAAGCCTTAATCCCTCAGTTGGATGAAATGAAGCACCATTAACTTCACCATTTCCACTAATGTTCTCTTTGCTTTGCTTTCACTGGCTCTCTCTCCGGAGTGATGTATTTGACAACTTTCAGGGAATGGAAGCGATGAGGTTGTCAGGTTAAAGTTGCCCCATTACTTCTGCCCCTTCACTGTACAGAAAATGGGAATTCACAACATGTCATCACCTGTCAAAACACCTTTTTTCCAATGCCAAGTTTTCCCCTGAATAGAAATACAGGGAGAAGCACAAAGCCCCGTCATGGATTTATGGTGCCTCGATCAAGGTGGCTTCACTGACATCAAATAGTTTGAAGCACGTCTTGCTTTGGTGGGCCCATAGTGAGATTGGGGTTGGGTGAGAGATATGACTTGTGAAAATTGAAAGAAGGGTGATTATGAAAGAGGAACTGAGAATGTAGACTCAGCATGACACTTCAACCCCAGGCATTCTCTTTGGCAGTGGATTTTTAGAGAAGTATGTGTTTGGAAATAGAAGATCTGAGATTGGTTCCCATGAAACCACCTGAGCGTGCCCTCAGAAGGTCTTTGCTTGTCCACAGGGGAACGCGCACCTGTTCAGAGACTGTCAGTCTCGCCTTGTGCTTTAGAATGTGTCAGTACGTGGTCCCCATGGTTGTTGGCCCAGTGGGCTCTGCCTACATGGAGTCAGAATGAGTTTCACCATAATATCCTCTTCTCAGAGAGCATGGACCTTGAAATTATTGTTCAGCAAGTGTTTTCATTCTTAGTTGTATTTGAAAAATAACACCTAGATCAGAACTTGAATTTTCATACTTTTGATAACTATACCAGAAAGCTTGTTTCCCCCCATTCAATTGACTTTGAAGATTGGTGAAAATCCTCTGGGAATGGAGGCAGAAATATGTCTTAAGACCTAAGTATTCTTCACCTGGAAAGCTCCAGAGTGACTCAAACTACAACAGTTTCCATAAATTCTCTAACTTTAATTCCTATTATCCAGATATGTGACTTTTGAATATGCTTTAAATGTTTGGTTTGTCCCTTATTAGCATTTTCTATTACTATTAATATTTTTTAAACATCTTTATTGGAGTATAATTGCTTTACAATGGTGTGTTAGTTTCTGTATTAATACTGTTATTATTAATTTTTTGAACTCATGAGATCAGTCTGTTAGAAGTAGTATTAATAAATAGAACTTGCCTTTCTGTAAAATATATAGCTCAAAGGCTTATAATTTGGTCTGAATAGTCATACATTGGCAATAGTTTGAATCCCAGTTTCTCATTCATCTCAGAATCTACAAGCTACCACTTGCCTCTCTAAAATCTTTGCAAGCAACCTGATCATTGCAATCTGAAATAGCAGTAACAAAATACAGACTTGCAATACGAATTCAATTGGAAGAAGTCTGATGCCATGTCAGAATTGGTCTCTTCAACAACTGAGGGAGCAAAATAATGTAACAGTAAATTAGCTGGCATGCTAGTACAAAGTATTCTTTTCATACATACTTTGGTCATTGTAGTGTTCTTTCTTTCACCCAACTAAAAACTTAACGACTATCATGTAAAAAGATGAGAAAGATAAAAAAAAAAAGTGAACAGGCTATGGACCTCAATTCCATTTAAAATAAAAAAGAAAATATGAAACTCTTAAGAATTTAAGCACTGGAGTGGAAAAAAACCCACACCTCCCAACAAAAGAACAATCAAAATTGTATCTCATTTGAAATATGTACCCATGGTAAATATGTAAGGGTCTGAAAAATGCTGCATTACAGTAGTATTTGGCTGCTTTTTGTTATTTTATTTATTTATTTTTTTGCGGTACGCGGGCCTCTCACTGTTGTGGCCTCTCCCGTTGCAGAGCACAGGCTCCAGACGCGCAGGCTCAGCGGCCATGGCTCACGAGCCCAGCCACTCCACGGCATGCGGGATCCTCACGGAAAGCATGAACCCATGTCCCCTGCATCGGCAGGCGGACTCTCAACCACTGCGCCACCAGGGAAGCCCTGCTTTGTGTTCTTTTGATGCTGCCTCTGGCTCTTCTAACTGAATTGTGTTTATTTTAAAGATTAAGTATAACTTCTTATATGAAAAAGAACACATCTGCTGCTTGGAAGAGTGGACCAGCCCTGGGCACCAGAAAATCTATAGTACCTTCATCCTTGTCATCCTCTTCCTCCTGCCTCTTATGGTGATGCTTATCCTGTACAGTAAGATCGGCTATGAACTTTGGATAAAGAAAAGAGTGGGGGATGGCTCAGTGCTTCAAACTATTCATGGAAAAGAAATGTCAAAAATTGCCAGGTCTGTTTAATGGAATATTCACCTCTGTTTAAAATATTTTTAGTTTGATATATATACACAAATATGCATAAAATAGATAACTAATAAGAACCTGCTGTATTAAAAAAATATATATATGTATATATTTTTTAATTAGTTGTGCTGGAAGAGACCATTGCCAGAGATCTCAGAATTCCTGGGTAATTTAGTCAAAGTGTCATTTGTAATTCACGTTTAGCACATGGACTGATTTTAAACTTTTGAGATTTTATGTATGGCAGGAAGAAAGGGTGATTACCAGCTCCCAAATCAAAGGGGAAGTCACTGTTATAAATAGTTACTCGGAATCTTTAAAATCGTTATATTTTCTTCTGCATGTCAATATGACGCAGTAGGAATGGCTGTGGCACTCTCCTCTCTCTGCCATTCCTCACCAGCCACATGATATGGATAAGTCTCCTTACTCCCTAAGGCCCCTGCTTTCCTCATGTGTACCAGGAAGCATGATAATATCCATCCTTACTTCCTCCCACCCAAGGATGATGCTAAAAAATGTGAGATGAGGGGCTTCCCTAGTGGCGCAGTGGTTGAGAGTCCACCTGCCGATGCAGGGGACGCGGGTTCGTGCCCTGGTCCGGGAGGATCCCACATGCCGCGGAGCGGCTGGGCCCGTGAGCCATGGCCGCTGAGCCTAAGCGTCCGGAGCCTGTGCTCCGCAACAGGAGAGGCCACAACAGTGAGAGGCTCGCATACCGCAAAAAAAAAAAAGTGAGATGATATGTATGAAAATCCTTTGGAAATGAGAGTATATTATTTATTTAAAATTATTATTATTGATATATTTTATTTTTACCTAAAAGCTTTACTTTCTGATCATATTGATTAATAGAAATTTAAAAACACAATTTACTGCTATGATACTCATGGGCCGTATGGTTTATTTTATAATCTACACTGAATGGCCATTAAAAACAAAATCTTAGGGGCTTCCCTGGTGGCACAGTGGTTAAGAATCCGCCTGCCAGTGCAGGGGACGCGGGTTCGAGCCCTGGTCCGGGAAGGTCCCACATGCTGCAGAGCAGCTAGGCCCGTGCGCCACAACTAGTGAGCCTGTGCTCTAGAGCCCACGAGCCACAACTACTGAAGCCAGTGTGCCTAGAGCCCGTGCTCCACAACAAGAGAAGCCACTGCAATGAAAAGCCTGAGCACCTCAACGAAGAGTAGCCCGGCTCACAGCAACTAGAGAAAGACCGCGCGCAGCAACAAAGAGCTAACACAGCCAAAAATAAATAAATTAAATAAATAAATTTTAAAAAAAACACCAAAATCTTAGAAGTCTAGTGGTTTGATGAAATCTATCATTTCTACAAGTGTACAGCGACCTCTAGTGTTTATATAAAGAACTCCTCCCTCTCGACGTACAGGGTGCTGGATTGTTCAGCACCTTGGGACATACTGCAGATTTAGCTCTCTCACTTCCTCAGAAGAAAGAACTACTATGCTGAGATAATAAATAATGAATATGACTCGTTGTACACTTGAAAATATGTAAATCTCTTGCAGACATTAATCTCCTTTACAGGACTAATGGAGAAAACTCCGTTTCAGTAAGGAAAAACTATTTTTCTTAATGCTTAGCAAAAAGTTTTGCCTTTGCTTTTAAAGGAGACCTGGATTTTTTTTTTTATTGCAATGTATTTCACATACCATAAAATTTACCACTTAAAAGTATGAAATTTAGTGGTTTCCAACATATTCACAAAGTTATGCAATTATTGCCACAAACTAATTTCAGAATATTTTCATGGCCCTTAGTTAAAAATACTGCACTTATTAGCAGTCATTCTCCACTGTGACCTTCTTCCAGCCTCTGGAAACCTCTAATCTATATTCTGTCTCTATAGGTTTGCCTTTTCTGGACATTTCATAAAAATGAAGCCGTACAATATGTGGCCTTTGTGTCTGGCTTCTTTCACATAGTATAATGTTTATAAGTATCATCATGTTGTCGCATGTTAGTTCATCCCTTTTTATGGATAAACAATATTCCATTGACTGGATATACCACATCTTGTTTTTCAGTTCATCTGTTGATGGACATTCAGGTTTTCTTCTATTATGAATGATGCTGCTATGAACATCCATATATAAGTTTCTGTTTGAACATATATTTTCAATTCTCTTGGATATATATACATAGGATGGAATTGCTGGGTCATAAAGTAACTTTACATTTAACTTTTTGAAGAACTGCCAGACTATTGATATTTTCTACAGTAACTGCACCATTTTACACTCCCACCAGCAATGTTCAAGAGTTGTAATTTCTCTATAATTTCACCAGTGCATGCTACTTTCTAATTTTTTTTTATCATAAACACCCTACTGAGTATGAAGTGGTATTTCCTTGTACTTTTGATTTGCATTTCACTGATGACTAATGATATTGTGCATCTTTTCATATGCTTTTTGTCAACTTGTATATCTCCTTTAGAGAAACGTCTATTCAAGTCTTTTGTCCATTTTTACTTAGATTATTTATCTTCTTATTTTTGAGCTGAAGTAATTCATTATATATTCTGGATATAGCTCCTTAACAGATTTATGATTTACAAATCTTCAACTCATTTTGAGGTTATTTTTTCTCTTTCTTGATAGAGTCCTTTGATAGACAAAAGTCTTTTTTCATTTGATGAAGTCAAGTTAATCCATATTTTCTTGGGTTACTTTGTGTTTTATGTGATAATATTTAAAAAAACAATCACCTAATCCAATGTAACAGAATTACATCTAAGTTTTCTTCCAAGAGTTTTAGAGTTTTAGCTCCTACATTTAGATCTTCAATCCATTTTGAGGTATGAGTCCAAATTCCTTCATTTGCATATGGATTGCACATGAAGAAATTGTGCAAGGAATTGTGCAAGGAATTGCACAGTTGTCTCAGTGCCTTTTATTGAAAAGACAATTCTTCCCCCATTGAATGGATTAAGCACATTGACCAATAATCAACTGACCAGGATGTTTAGATTTATTTCTTGACCCACAATTTTCTTCCATTGATGTATGTGTTAATTTTTATGCCCATATCACACTAGCTTGATTAATGTAGCTTTGTAATATGTTTTGATATCTGAAAGCATGAACACTTCTACTTTGTTCTTTCTTTTCGAGATTATTTTGGCTATTCTGGGTCCCTTACATTTCCATATAAATTTTAGATTGTTTGTCAATGTCTGTAAAAAATGTCATTGGAATTTTGATGAATATTGCATTGAATATGTACATCAACTTAGGTAGTATTGCCATCTTAACAATAGTCTTTCGGTTTCCCAGTGCTAGGCAGGAATCCACTAAAACATAAAAGCACATTGTTGTTGATTTTATTCTAAATTTTCTGGAAATGAACCCACAATTCTTCCTCAAGAAAATTTTTTTACAATTACTCACATTTTCTATTATTAATCTGATTTATTGCACTGTCATCCTGTATCAGTT
Source organism: Neophocaena asiaeorientalis asiaeorientalis (assembly GCF_003031525.2). NCBI lineage: Eukaryota > Metazoa > Chordata > Mammalia > Artiodactyla > Phocoenidae > Neophocaena > Neophocaena asiaeorientalis. The sequence continues at coordinate 625,647 of NW_020173215.1, read as the reverse complement.
GGGATTCAGTTACCAGATACAGAACACATAGACTCTAGCCTAGTATGTTTAAGCAAAATAAGTCTTTTTTTTTTTAAAGCCAGATATTTGGCACCTAACATTGATGGGTAGGGAATTGGGAAGCCAGCCCCCACTGCTGGCTCCAGGAGCACACCACTTCCACCATGATCCATTCCGTGAAAATGGATGTCCTGTGTTTAACACTGGAGAATGAGGAACTCAGCTGTGGGACCCCTGTAAGAGCTGCCACAGAAAAGCCAAATGCCTCTGTGACTATCTTTACCAGCAGGATCCAGGTTTTTGCCCACCCTACCTTATTCATTCTCGAGGCAACATGCTGGGACACACTCAGGTTTCTTACTGTTTTCATTATAATTTATTTAGTCACCACTTTGAGCCACTTAGAAATGTAAACAAACTTTAAGAGTAAGTTTCTCTTTAGATGGGAAGATCTGTCTCCAGTGGTACCTTTTTAAATGTGTCCTTTGTTTCTTTTAACTTTTATATATTTTTAGAGACTTTCTATTGTACTCCTTTTCACATAACTCTTGTATACATAACTGCTAATGTTTGCATATTTTCTTCCTTGAGTTAAAGTTTACTTCAATTCCCTCTCTATATCATCATTACATAATTCTGAGATGAAAAGTACTTATATTTTCCAGGTATTTGAAAGAAGAATGTCTACATTTAAAATGTCTGTGTCTATGATGATATAATGTTAGAGAAGCAAATATTTACATGAAGCCAAAAGAAAAGGAAAAAAAATCACGTGACAAGGGGAAAAATCTATAATGAAAAAACTATAATCTTTACTTAAATCAGTGGGAAAACTGCCAACTGAGAACCTTGAATGAAGGGTAATTTTCCGTTTGTGTTATGGTATAAAATAAAAGACTCTTGAATTTGGAAGATAATATTCTATAAGGAGATTCACAGAACACAGTATTGTATAAATCTTTTTCTTGCTCTCTTCATTCTACCTAGATATCTACTCTGCATTTGTTGTGCATTCTTTCAGTAAAAAATGTCATTTCTCTCGCTTAATCCACCTATGTCCGAGTATGAAATGTCTTGTCAGTTCTCTCCTTTTATTATAAACCCTTTTCGGTGTCCAAGGTACATAGAGAAATGTACACAGCTGTAAGCATGAAGATAGATGAATGAAAGTGATTTTAGCGTGTTTTTTGTTTGTTTGTTTTTAATTTATTTATCTTTGGCTGCGTTGGGTCTTCGTTGCTGCGTGGGCTTTCTCTAGTTGCGGCGAGCGGGGGCTACTCTTCATTGTGGTGCACGAACTTCTCATTGCAGTGGCTTCTCATGTTGCAGAGCACGGGCTCCAGTAGTTGTAGTGCATGGGCTTCAGTAGTTGTGGCTCGCAGGCCCTACAGCGCAGGCTCAGTAGCTGTGGCGCACGGACTTAGTTGCTCCACGGCATGTGGGATCTTCCTCGACCAGGGCTTGAACCTGTGTCCCCTACATTGGCAGGCGGATTCTTAACCACTTCACCACAAGAGAAGCCCTTAGCATGTTTTATCCTGACGCCATGTTGGCTTTATTATAAACTATGCCCCATGTTTCCTTACTGAGTGAAATCCTACGATATCGTATAGAAAATAACTGTCAAATAGCATATATTTAAATACCTCAAAACTTGATTATTTTTTGCATTTCCAGAGAGATCAATTACTATATTAGAGCCTTTGAAAAATTAGAAAATACCTAACAGTATCATTTTCAGAGCCACTGGCTGACTGATCTGGCAAGTGTTCTGACTGGATCCTCCTGGGAAGGTGGAGGCCAAAGCTTAGAGAGGTTAACAGAGGTAGAGCAGGATAAGCCCTAGCTCCAAAGCCTGCACTCTTTCCATGCACCAGGGTGCTCAGCAGTAGCACACAAGATGAATTTGGGGTGGTTTATCTTAATGGGTCCTAGAAAAAATATAATGGTTACATCAAGCTCGTGATTTCTCAGAATACTTGCGTAGGAGAATGCTTAAGTTAAAATATTCAGAGACTTTTAAAAATATTAAACAATTATTAGGCTTGACTGTGGCGCAAGAATGAGTGAAGCTTGGAAAACATGGTACATCACCAGCTGCCCTTGCTAAACAAAACTGCCTCTGAAATGAGAACAAAGAGGAGTTCGGTGAGGCCTAAAGAGAAGTTTTAGGCTGAAACCACATGAGGCCAGTACTGAAGACTGGCTCACTACCTGCATTCCCATGGGCAGGGAATAGTCCTTACAGCACACTGTAGTCTGGAAGCTAAAGACTACATTTCCCACACACCTTTGAGGTCAGGCCCCATCATGATCTCGCATCAGCCTGGGATGTGGGAGACACATCTATCACATCTATTTATCTACCTTCCTAACTGTCACTTTATAATCATCTAAGAGCATGAATGAAACCGAAGAGGAGGCCCTACTTCTGCTGCTTGTGCTGCCTTTGCGGGGAAGTGCTGCTGCCTCTTCAGGGATTCTGGGCCAAGGGAGCATTTGGTTTTCTGTGGTAGCTGCAGCAGAGGCCCCCTTGACCCGGGGCCTCACTCCATCAGTAACCTATTTCACCTCTGTGTGTCATCACACAGAGTTAGGGTAAGGTTGAAGGCAACAAAACAGCCTCTAGTCAGTTTATGTAAAAAAGAGGTCAATTAGAAGTTCTGGCGTGACTCCCAACAATTTTGGAAAGGCTGGAGGAAGAGGCTGTGGCCTGAATTTGCAGGGATTACTCTCATAAGATATAAATGGCCTGACTAGAAGCTGCTTCCTCTGCTACAATCTGGAAGATGAGGACTCAGGAGACCAACAACACCATTGCTGGCTTCAGGACCCCATTTCATTTATCATGATCCATGTGCTACATGGATTGTGATGTGTTCATTCCAACTTCATTATCTTTTCTATTTTATTTTTGTACACCTCTTTTTCACATTTTAAAATACACTATCAATGATGAAAAATACACAGCTGCCCTTTAAATGTAATGGTAACATTAGCTTACCAAATGCACATATAAAATATACTGTAAAGTGTTACACTTAAAAAAAATTATTATACCTCTCCCTCCCCGTCAAATCAGACTTCCAGCTCTGTGGGGTTTTTTTTCACACATTTCTCTGTAGATGGCGCCATTGCTTCACAGCGCCAGGTCCGTTGTATAATTTTAAGGATCCCTCTGGAACTCTGGCTTATGGCTGGGTCAGAGCTAAGTATTTTCAAGTTTGGTCTGTGCTTAGATGTCGGCAAGTTGCCTCTACTGTCTGGGAAGTAAAGGTTAAAACAAGCTTGGAGGTCACAATCCACAAGTGGATTTGTTAGCAAGAGAGACGGGGCAGTTCAGTGGGATGCTCGTGACAGCCCAGTTCATGTCTTGTTTCACTCCTTTCAGGGCTCACCTGGGCTGGTATAAAAACATGCCACCCTACTCAAGAGTCTATCTTCACCTGTGGGAAGGTGGGCGAGGACAGCTGCCTGAGAAAGGAAGACTTGACAGTGAAGGAGATGTTTTTCATTTTCATAAAAACTCATCATCTTTCTTCCTCTTGTCCAGATGACCTTTTTTTTTTTTTTTTTTTTTTTTGTGGTACGCGGGCCTCTCACTGTTGTGGCCTCTCCCGTTGCGGAGCACAGGCTCCGGACGCGCAGGCTCAGCGGCCATGGCTCACAGGCCCAGTCGCTCCGCGGCATGTGGGATCCTCCCGGACCGGGGCACAAACCTGTGTCCCCTGCATCGGCAGGCGGACTCTCAACCACTGTGCCACCAGGGAAGCCCCAGATAAACTTTCTCACCTTAGTAACAAAACATTGTTTCTCCTTCTGACTTTTGCTTCATGGAATAAATTATTCCCTCCAAACTTTATTTTTGGAAGAAAAATTAGATTATGAATGTGAGCAATAAAGCCCAAATAAAGATAAATTCTGAGACTCGTTGACGTATTCAGAAAGCCAGACGATGTAACTGCATTCCTTTCAACTCTTCAAATCCTCCAGCAAATTTGAAAATAGGTACAAGAATAGTAATTCCTAGAAAACCCCAGTAACTTAGAAATCAGTCTGAGTCACATATTTGTGAAAGTATGCAGTCACATTAATAACATACTCAGATAGATAGATAACTGGGCCTATCAAACAGACACGCTTAGTAGAGATTCACCCAGTGATGACTCTATGGGCTGGAAATCTATTGTCTTTCCAACAGTATGATCTGCTATGTGCTTCAAAGACAATTGTTTGTACAGCACAAGTACATTTTCAGTAGGTAGAAACATTTGCTTGTTTGTGTTTTTTTTAGAAAACAGCATAGCCTGAAAGAGTGATTTCTGTATCTCAAAACAAAAATTACTGAACACATCCACAAAGATTATGATGCAGTTAGCTCTGAGACAAGACTTGAAAATCTATATTCATAAATGCTCTATAAATCCCTCCAAGAATTTGGTAAGTCTTGGCCTGTACCAAAGGAATAAGAAAATTGATGCTAGAAACCAGAAAGAGCATGGCTACACTCCCAGTACTTATGATACAATTTAAAAACCTCTGCATTTACAAACTTGGAAATGAATAAAAGGAAGAGCTGAGGGTGAGAAGTAGAGATTTGGATTTCAAAGCTCTGGAATTTAAATCCTTTTACTGCCTTCCGATGGTCCCTTGATCAACATTACTTTCTCAAGTTCTTTTTAATATATTAAGAGAGGAATAATACTCACCTTCTAATGATATCTAGTAGGGGAATAGGATATAATTTTGGTAAAACAAATAGTAAATTTTGTGCTGGCCAGATTCTTTATAAACTTGTCTCTTTGGCTATTGGAGGTGCTGCATACTTGTCTTATGCATCTTGGTGTTGTAAACTAGGTAATACATAAAGTGTCATGGTGGAAGCTAAATGTACGTGAGTGTATAATTTAAACTGACTGAAAGAGAACAATAGTCCCAGGTTGTGTGCATACTGATATGGAGTGGGACAGAAAATAAACACTGCAAGAAGTAAGTGTTGCTTCTAACAGAGTATTAAAATAACATAAAACCATCCAAAGTGGAAGCTCTTAGTTCAAATAGTTCAATCTTGTATTTTAAAAAAAGTCAGAGTCATATGACTCTTTTATTCTTTACTGACTAAGGATACTACATTCTGCATTAATAAATTACATTTTATTATTGAATTTTATCTTCTTTATTAGCTTTTTTTGCTATACATTTTTGTAACACTAGTTTAGAGATTACCCTGCAATTACAAAATGCAACCATGACTGCAGGCTACTTTTACTATTTCCTAAATACTACAAGGAGATTATAATAGTTTAACTCCTTTTATCCCCTTACTATCATTTTTTGCTATTGCTGTCACATTTTTTTCTTCTACCCAAGTCATAAACACTTGAACATCTATTCCATTATCTGGGACCATTATCCTTCGACATCAAAAATGTTCTTCAGTATTTCTTCTATTGTAGATCTACTAGCAACGATTCTCTCAGTTTTGGTTATCTGAAAAAGTTTCTTCTTCAGTTTTTTGAAGGATGATTTCACTCTGTGTAGAATCCTGGGTTAGAAGGCATTATTTTGTTTAGGTTTTCAGTTCTTTAATAAAATCTTCTAGTATTTAGATTTGATCAGTGGTATTTCTTACTGTTATTTTTCTGATGGTGGTGTGTTTTTTCTATGTTTTAAAGATTTTCTCATTATTATTTTTTAAAATAATAAGAGCTGAAGTTTTCTTTGTATTTTTTTTTTTTTTTTTTTTTTTTTTTTTT
>NW_020173215.1:587154-619869 GCF_003031525.2 Neophocaena asiaeorientalis asiaeorientalis | reverse complement strand
CCGGGGCACGAACCCGTGTCCCCTGCATCGGCAGGCGGACTCTCAACTACTGCGCCACCAGGGAAACCCTTTTCTTTGTATTTATCTTGCTTGGAGTCCGCTGAATTTCTTGAATCTGTGGGTAATTTTTTGTCAGATTTGAAAAGCTTTCGGCCAAAATGTCTTCAAGTAGTTCTTTTTTCCCAATCTCTCTCCTCTCCTTTTGAGACTCCGGTTATATGTCAGTTAGGCATTTTAGTCATGTCTCATATCTCCTATATGTTTTATTTTGTTCCTTCCTTCTTTCTTCTGTCTGTGCTTCTTGAATATTTTCTATTGACCCATTTTGACAGTATAAATACTGTCTTCTATGTTCAGCCTGCTCTGTATTTTGCATTTCTAGAATTTTTTTAATTGTTTTTCATGGATTCTAATTCTCTATTGTAACCCTCCATCTTTTCATCCATTTTGTTCATATTTCCCTCTACATTCTGTTTTTTAACTTATTAAGCATATTTACTTAAAGTTTTACCTGCTAACTACAACCTCTGGATTATTTTAAAGCTTGTGTCTACTGGCTACTTTATCTCATGTCTCTTTTGGATCCACCACTTTATTTTGTGTTTTTATAGTATTTTGGGTGCTCTTTTGCTTCCTATACCATTTGTTTCTTATGAGGTCTGTGTTGGAAGAAAACTTTTTTTTGTAACATAGCTTTCAATACCAATTGCAGAGAATTCTAAGTTCTTTGTATTAGAAAGTTGACGAAAAGCCACACCTTAAGAATAGTGTTTTAAGACACTATATTTCTGTGTCTGGCCACTGCATGGAAGCTGAAATGCTGGAATCTAAGGATTGTTCTTGCTTAATATATCCTGCAAATGCTGTCTGCAGCTTATTAGTCAGGAGTAGCTTCATTTATCCATGCCTACATTTCTCTCTGTGACGTTATTATTACTAGTGGCAAGAAGAGTATTTATTTTACTGTGTACTTACAAAAAAGGGAAGAAGAGCTTCTAGATGTGTCCCAACATGAAAAGGATTCTAATTTTCTCTCGAAAAATTACAGCTCACATAGAATACTTTTCCTTCCCAAATTTATCAGCTCCACTTCTGTTGCAAGTACAACTTTTTATTATTTAACTACTTCATAGCCATATGAGATACACCAATATTATTTATTTATAGGCTGATGTCAGAACGGTTATTTAGCTATGAGCTGAATTTCCTTCGGAAACATGAATATGTTACATGTGCTTTGTACTTGAAGAGCCTCAATCAAACACTGAGGCGATCTTAATTCTAGGGCAGAAAGGGAGATAAATCTAAAGTATTCAAGAGAGTGCAATACTGGAACCCATTCTAAACCAGCCTCATACATTTTAAAATCAATTCATTTTCTTTGTTTCCATCATATTTTATGAAACCTTTACTATTAGGAATGACTCATAAAGGAATATGCCTTCACTATACAGGTACCCTCTCTTCTATAAGTATTCTTTTCAACTTCCAGGAGATGATAACCCCAGATTTATTTATTCTTTATAGCCCTTTTAGGTTATATGTACTAATATAAATTTGCTTTAGGTTATGAGCCTTTTAGATTATTAGCATCTAGGAGCTAAGTACTGGAAAAGGTATCCTTCGTGATATTAGCCTTTGTGCTCAAGAAAAGGACTTGCCAAATCCCAGCCTTTAGCTTGTACATGGAGTGTTATCCCGGTTCTGTAGATGAGGCAATGAAAGAGTGATTTGCCATGTTTACTCTGTGCCAAAATCACCATCAAGGCTGAAGCGATAAATGCACCCTAAAAGAGCCCAAAATTTGGGTGGTTTGGAGGACTCACTTTAGAATAAATATAGACTCTTGGTTAAAGTCTGGATTAGCAAATTAATTTAATTATAAGCTTCAGATTTCTCATAACTAAAATAGGAGTGATAATCTCTTTCTACATTGAATTTGAATAGAGCTTTAGTCAACTAAAGATCAATAGCCAATATAGCCCGTAGGGTGGAGGCATCCTTAATTTTGGCAGTCTCTAAAACAGTGGGGGAGTTCCACAGCCCTGACAGAAGGTAGGACCCATCCTAGCCTGAGTCTAACACCTGGGATACAAGGTAGATAATTTAAGCTACCAGTATTTATTACATTTCCCTAGAATTCCTCCTTAATTTTGATTTTTACCTAGAACTTAGTCAAGGTGAAAACCTAAAAGAAAAATGGACTGGGGTTTTTCATTTCTAAGTGACTTGATTATATCCTCTTCCTATTCCTTCGGTGTCCATTTGAACCCAGAGAACCAAAGGTATAGAGGAGGGAGAGGGCTATATATACTCATTTACGCTTTGGTGAGAAATGAGTCTATGGCCATCTCTGAGCTCCATGAATAAGAAGATGACAGAGAAAATTCTTGGGATTTCAGGGTAAAAGTTGTAATTGGACTCTTCCATTGTGAAGTGTTGCACAAAACATTTAGCCTCGCAATTGGGTGCAGTCAGATTGTCAAATAGTGGTAGCTTATAGTACCTACCTTGTATCCCAGGTGTTAGACTCTTAGGCTAGGATGGATCTTACCTTCTGTCTGGGCTGTGGAGCTGCCCCACGGTTTTAGAGACTGCCAAAATTAAGGATGCCTCCACCCTATGGGCTATATTGGCTGTTGATCTTTTTAATTGCCATATTTTAGAAAATGTAAGATACCAAGGGGTTCGTTAAAAGGTTTGATTCTTGGGACTTCCCTGGCGGTCCAGTGGTTAAGACTTCACCTTCCAATGCAGGGGATGCAGGTTCAATCCCTGGTTGGGGAGCTAAGATCCCACACACCTCGCAGACAAAAAACCAAAACGTAAAACAGAAGCAATATTGTAACAAATTCAATAAAGATTTTAAAAATTGTCCACATCAAAAAAAAACTTTAAAAAAAAAGGTTTCATTTTCCTTTTATTCCTACATTACTCCTTTGTATTAATGCCATACAAATGGAGATGATTCTTTTTTGATGCTAAGATTTCTAGGCCCTCAGGTGGCATCACTCACTTGTCAGTAGGTGTGAACCTAGATGGGTCCTTCACCCTAATACAGACTGAGGCCAATCCACTGTGAGGATAACTGGGGATCTGTTCTTTTTTTTTTTTTTAATTAATTCATTCATTTATTTTTGGTTAGGTTGGGTTTTTGTTGCCGCACGCAGGATTTCTCTAGTTGTGGTACGTGGGCTTCTTATTGTAGTGGCTTCTCTTGATGCAGAGCACGGCCTCTAGGCACACAGGCTTCAGTGGTTGTGGCACACAGGCTCAGTAGTTGTGGCTCATGGGCTCTAGAGTGCAGGCTCAGTAGCTGTGGCACACAGGCTTAGTTGCTCCGCAGCATGTGGGATCTTCCCAGACCAGGGCTCGAACGCATGTCCCCTGAATTGGCAGGCAGATTCCCAACCACTGCACCACCAGGGAAGTCCCAGGGATCTGTTCTTACACATGGTTGGAGATGGTAGTGTTCTAACCCTCTTGATTACCTTTGCCATGTTGTGAACCCATAGTGATAGCCAAGCAATTTTTTTCTGTCATATTTGGACTACACAGGGAAAAATATAATATATATATAATATAAATATAAAACTTATATGTAATAAAAGAAGGTTGGTTTGGTTTAGCTTTGCTCTTGAAATAATATGGATATCTTTGGCACAACTTGTTTAATAATAGATAAAGTCATAGCCTTTTGAAACCAACTTGTTACTTTAGAAGGAAAAATTGGACATGGTAGTGCCAAGAGGGCCTCAGACCCATGTCGGGGATTTTTCCAATGCTTTCCAGTAATACCCACTCACCTTCTTAAACTCTGGTTCCCTGCCTTGACATATAATTCTCATTTAACACTATACACAATTTTCCTCTGATTGATATTTCAGTCATCAGATTAAGATTCACAAAATTTTTAATTAGCAACCTTTCCTCTTAATCTTTCAGGGTTTATAGAGAGAGTCTTTAATATATCCTACCTATTATCACTCCATCTATCTACCTTCTGATTGATACCAATAATTTATAATCTCCACATACAGTAATCCACACTCATGAGAATATTTTCTAGCACTGAAACAGAGACTCATTCAAGTATATCACTGGAACATTCATGAAAAAATCATTAGAATGTATCATTGGTAGATAGATTGAGACCTCCCACAAATATGATCCTACAATGTCCCTCTAGCACATCTGATGCAGGGTTGCTGTGGGATTAATTGAAGTACTACACATAAAGTGCTTAGTGCGATGCCCTGCACTCAGGAAACTTAATCAATTTTAGCTTTATTATTATCATTATCAATATGATGGCAATGCTTTTTCCAATACAATACATGGCCATATCTTTCATGACATCGTTGTGTTCTTTTGCAAACAAAACATGAGGGGGAAGGGTAAGCTGGGACAAAGTGAGAGAGTGGCATCGACATACACACACTACCAAAAGTAAAATAGATAGCTAGTGGGAAGCAGCTGCATAGCACAGGGAGATCAGCTCGGTACTTTGTGACCGCCTGGAGGGGTGGGATAGGGAGGGTGGGAGGAAGATGCAAGAGGGAAGAGATATGGGGACATATGTATATGTATAACTGATTCACTTTGTTATAAAGCAGAAACTAACACACCACTGTAAAGCAATTATACTCCAATAAAGATGTTAAAAAAAAAAAAGAAAGAAAATGCCAGAGAGAATGGCAGTAAGTATGACCATGAAAAAAAGCATAGACTTCAGTACCGAATATTTCCGTGTGTCTGAAAATATCTAGGAAACCCCTCATTCCTCTTTTTCAGCTCTGGGGCGCCAACATCCCCAAAAGATTAAGGGTCATAGAGATCCATGTTGTTCTGTGTTTGCAAGTTTTACCCAAAGAAAGAGAGGAAAATGTGCTTAGGGACTTCAAAGAATGACTGAAAAAACATTAACAAAGCTTCTGGGACTTTTCTAGGAAAATTCATGAAACCATGAGATCAAAGACCCAGAAAAGAGCCTAGAGACCAGTGATGCAGGTCCCCTCCTTTGACAGATTGGGCTAATGAGACCACGCAAGGTTAGGAAGTTATGCAAAGCTGTCGCATTGCTAGGCAGCAGCAGAACTGATATTAAAACTCAATTCTCCTGACTCCCTATTCAAGGCAGTGGAGGGAGGGTGAGGCAGAAGTGTTTAGGAGAAAAATTAATCTGGTATTTAAAAAGTGGGTGATAGTGAGGTAGATAAAAAATGTACTTTCAAATTTGGAAAATGGAGTTAGATGAAAGTTTAGAAGTGGAAGAAGAAAGTATGTCATTAGGAAGTAAAGACAGATAGGAAGGAAGGGGCAGACAACAGTGAGGATTAGGGAGACAAAATTGAGAAGAAGCTCTAAAGGCAACAAACACATGTCACTTGTCACCAGCTAGGGTCATTCTTGCCATGCATCACGGTCACCTGGATCGTTTCCTGGACAATGATATTTTAGAGGAACTTCCCTGACATTCTTTGTTCCCCGGCACCTACAACTTTTTCTTTTGTGTAATCTAAAAATGTCTTGTACATTAGTCAAAAAGTTTTGTCTTGGTATCCGTAAGTTAGGGAGTGGCATTATGACATGGAGCCAGATCTGGCCTCTGTACTTTATGTACAACTTGTCCAGAATGAAAATTTCCAGCTCACAGACGCAGATGGCACGTAATGTAGGCTGCTGTATTGCTTACATGTGTCTTACCATTTGGCTGTAGTGAGATAGTCACGATGTTCATTATCTTTCCTGGAACACTTTTCTCCTTAATGAGACTGTGAACTCTTTGAAGCCTAGAACTAGATTTTGCTGACCTCTGTAGGTCCATTACCTATGACATACCTGGAACATAGTGGGTGCTCAGTAAATGCTTTTTGAGTCCATGAGGGATGGGTGAGTGAATAGCGGTCACTAATACATGACTTAGTATGCTGAATCGCTTAGAGCACCTTATTCAAAGGAGAACTTGTTATTTATTATTGGGAAGAGGAAGGGAAAGAGAGTGACATATTAAAGTTTAGACATACAATTTTACACATACAACAAGCCCTGATAAAGTGTGATAATCAGGCAATTACTGGGGCATGTCCTACCCCCAAATAATTTTCCAAACGTGAGCTTTTTTCATGACCCAACTCCTCTACACTTTGTAAAAACCAAATACAGAGGGCTTCCCTGGTGGCGCAGTGGTTGAGAGTCCGCCTGCCGATGCAGGGGACACGGGTTCGTGCCCTGGTCTGGGAAGATCCCACATGCTGCAGAGCGGCTGGGCCCGTGAGCCATGGCCGCTGAGCCTGCGCGTCTGGAGCCTGTGCTCCGCAACAGGAGAGGCCACAGCAGTGAGAGGCCCGCGTACCACAAAAAAAAAAAAAAAAAAAAAAAAAATACAGAAATGAAGACCATTATAGGTCTGTATTTAATCTATTCCCTTGATCTTGTTTCACTCCTCAACTAACCAAAGTCAAATGAAAACTGCCTGAAGGAGCTGAATCTCAATGAAACAAAATAAAAATCTAAAAGGAAAGCACACACAGGCAATGTAACTAAACTGCAGAAGTTATTAACTCACAGCAGCAGGAAGCAGGTGTCACTAAGGAGGAATCGAGCCACAGCCCTAAAGTTCCCCAAGTAGCAGAGCTGCAGGCGGGCTGCACCAGGACGGGCTGCACCAGCAAGCCTGGGCTGCTGACTCCCCAGCCCCACCGGGGCTACCTCCCCGCCAGCACGATCAGTTCCCGCCAGAGAAGTGGCCAAAGACTGTTTTTTAAAGACTTTTGCATTGTTTTGACTGAAGAAACAGTGGAACTAGTAGCAATCCTTTTCTCCCTAGTACAGCTAGCTCCTTTTGCAAACAGGATGCATCTGAGAGGGAGAGACATTTAGAGCCTATGAAGTGAAAAGCAGCCAATCAGGAAGTTACCTTCCCTGGAGGGAACTGTGCACACCCATCCACCAGTTGACTTTTTTGGAGGCAAATTCCGTTACCTGCGGAGAGTCAATCACTTTAAGAGAGCGTAGAAACTGCCTTCTGGGTATTTCAGAGACGTGTAGCAGAGGTGCAGCTTCATTCAGGTAGTCAAGCACGATACAATCTCTTCCTTTTCTAGAACTCATCGGATCTTTCTCATGAGCTCCTACTTATTGGAGCTGTAGGGAAAAGCATTGAGCCCCACTTGGAAAGCCAAACTTGATCTAACAATACCAATATTTTCTTACATAACTGTCTTTCAGGAATGGCCTCCTCCCCCACTCGAGGGCTCTAGACAGATGGACCCCACCAGACAGACAGACTCCCCACCCCGTACAGTGGGCAATGGAAAGCTTGCATAACCTTATAGCAACAGATAAGGGGGTTATGGCGGGGGGTCTCTGCACAGACACTAGCAAGGCCCTCAGCTCTTCTGGTTTCCACACGATGTCCCTTCCGCCTGATTACTGTACAACCTACGGGAATAGGAAGCTAAATTCTTCAGGTAATGAACTGAGCTTCCTCAGAGCCTCTCCCTGCTCACTGGGCCCTATCTCAACTCTTACTGGTTCCATTTCTGTTCCTGAGGTCGGGCAGTAACTTCCACTTGAGTGAAGTTTGTGGCCTTGGATCCAGCAGCATTTTGCCTGTCTTGCAGTGACACCCCTCCTTCACCTGAGCTGGTCGACCAGGACCACTGCCTACCTTCCCCATCCCTCCCAGGGAACTCAAGGTGATTTAAATACATCCATGCCATGAGTTTGATGCGGACTCTGGCAAGTTGGACTCAGACCCTCCACTCCGACCCTATGGTCACCCAGTTTGTGGCTCCTCAAAGAAGAGAGGTGCAAAAGTCTCTGTTGTTATTGTTGGTGGTGGTGGTGGTGTGTGTGTGTATGTGTGCCTGCATGTGTGTTGCACTGCCTTTAAATTATTCAGCATTCTTTCTACACCCAGGACTTTTGCTCAGAGACAGGACACCTGGAAACGGTGTAATTTTACCCATTTCTAGTCTTCTCTGTTCATCTTTCTCCCACAAGCCAGACTTTCCCTGGCAGGGTCAGACGTTCCCACTCTTCCTCTCAGGTGAAGAATTCCCTTCCCCAAAACTGGAGGATCAGATCTACCAGGCCAGGATTTTGAAATGTTTAATAAATAAGGTAGAGTGAGTTAAAATATCTTTTTGCATTTTCATAAAGACTGTGCTTCAGCGCTGTTGTCTTGCTCTAGCCAGAAGAAATCCACCTTTAAGAGGCAAGGCTGATGGCAGACCTCCTGTTCTTGGAGGGATCTGTCCTCTCCTTTCCTACAGAGCTTCAGAACTCAGTTTAGGGACTTCAAGGGAACAGGATTCAAAGGAGGAAATGAAATACATTATTCTATTTTTCTAAAACTACTATCCCAGTTCTAAGAGTGGGACATAACTGCTGATATCTCCTCTGTGCCCTCCTTCACTCTCTCCAGGCTCAGTCAGGCCCTCTCAGAGTTCACAGACAACCCCCTCCTCTTTCCCTGGCTTCCTTAGGGGACTTACAAGCCCCCCATAAAACCTGGCTTCAACATTAATTCCAGGAGTGAGGAGATGAGCATGTGAGTGGGAAGAATAAATGATGATGTGGTTTTCCAGAGACAACATCAGAAGCATCTTAACTGTGACTAACAGGGCAAAAGGCATACACACACAGCACTGTCTTATAAGCCCTTCTTTCTCTAGTAGGAAAACTTCCTGCTTTTTCTTGCATACAAGTGGAAACAGGCAACAGAGCCTTTCCATACTTTTCTTACCTCTGTCATCAAATCTGGAACCTGATATTGTAAACTCATTTCTTACTGATATTCAAACATTCCAGTGTTTTCTGTGCAGCTCGATAGAGGTGAGTGATATACAAATAATAATAATGATGATAATAATTACAATTCTCCTAAGTGAATAGAGTGAATGTAGTTCAGTATCTTTTCTTGGTGAAAGATGGCACTGACTCTCCCAGATGAAGAGCTGCTTGAGGCAGCATCCTTGCTTTGCATATTTTCCCCACAATACTCATTTGTATACATCATGACTAATTCAAAACCCAGAACTGGGGCTTCCCTGGTGGCGCAGTGGTTGAGAGTCCGCCTGCCGATGCAGGGGACACGGGTTCGTGCCCCGGTCCGGGAAGATCCCACATGCCACGGAGCTGCTGGGCCCGTGAGCCTGTGCTCTGCAACGGGAGAGGCCACAACAGTGAGAGGCCCACGTACGGCAAAAATAAAAACAAACAAAAAAAAAACCCCAGAACTAAAATAAAATTACATTTTAATTTCACACTGTTAAAACTAGAATGGTTCCTGCTAGGTCCAACTTGTCCTAACAGGGTTTTACGTTTTGCTTTTTAGCATTTTATAGAGTCTTCTAATTCTCTTGCTTTTGTGTTGCATTAAAGACTAAATGAGGAAAAAGAAGGAAAGAATCAGAACCATTATGTCTTTCAAAAGGTGGCTGTTAAAAATAACCTTGAATGGAGGTCTAGAAGCCACCTATTCATTCACTGACTCCAGAATCTACCAAGTCACCTTGACCAGAACTTCTCTGATGGAGGGTTGCTGGGAGGGAGAGTTGAGAAGATTCTGAATGGCCAAGAGACATGCCTTGCCCCTCGAGTGTATGATTCAGATTCAGAGTCTTTCAACTTTTGAGTAATTTTGGTTTTTTGGAGGTTCTGATTTTTTGTTTATTTGATTTTTTAATGTGGCCCTGACCTTCTGTGTGCAAAGCTTAGGGGAGGGGTGAATGAATTTGCATAATGAGCCCAAAAATCTTTGGGGAAGGAAAGGACAGCGTCAACTTCCCTCCCCTGTCCCATCACCCTGGCTCCCTTAAAATCTGAAGTTAGGGAAATAGGCCACGGTGGAACAAGGTGGCCCTAACCAGAACCTGAGGGCAGAAAAAAAAAAAAAATCTATGAGTCCTGAAGGGAAAGAGGAATGATTTAAGCTGAGGACCAAAGGTCATGGCCTGGGGCTGATTCTTGAACAAGGCTTGTTCATCATAGGAAGCCCTTGTGGACTCATCCAGAGCATAGTCCCTGGGAACAATAACTGAGCATGTAGGCCTGACCTTGGGGCACAGCATGGGCTCCACCAAGGCTTGGCTAGGGATCTGGGCCAGTGAGGACACCCTGTGCTAATGCAATTCCAGCCACCAGAGTGTACAGGACCTGAGTAGACACAGGGCAGCCACTGCCTTGTGTTTAGAAGTGGAGCTGACTCTTTTGGGATAACATAAGTCCCGGAGGGCAAACAGAAGAGCCTGGATTAACTGCATGCAGCTAAGAAGTGTGAATAGACTTGTATCCTGAGTTGGTGAATGAGTAGACCCAGGTTACTAATCAAAGCATAATCAAAATTTAGTGAACTACTATGAACCTCGTCCTAGTCTAGGTGCTTTCAGGAGTATAAAGAAGTTTAAACCATGGTGCCTGTCCACAAGGAGTTACTGCTGAATATGAGAGAGGCAATACAGTTAAAGAATAAGAGACTGTATTGACAGCATTAATTGTACATAAATAATAATAATGCGTGTATAGTGTTACTAGGTACCAGATCCTGGTCTTAGTACTTTACATCTAGTAACTCACTTAAACCTCTCAAACAATCCTATTATCTCCATTTCACAGGTGAGGACACTAGGCACAGGAATTTAAGTAACTTGGTAAAAGTCACACAGCAATAATTGGAGAAGGCAAGACCTCCATTCCAGGGTCTGTGCTCCTAACTAACTACATCGTACAGCCATTATGCATGAGGACCACAGGAGTTCAGAGTGGACGACAGCAAAACTTAGGTACTATAGATAAATGCACAAGATTAATCTAACCTCTGGAATGAAAGCAAAAATTTTACAGAGAACCAGACAAAGTAAAGGGATGCATTAAGAGCAGCTTACCACGCGTGTTGTTTAAGCAATGGTAGATTGACTTCTTTAAGCTACCTTTTGGAAGTGGTAAGGTAAAGAGCTTCTATAGAAGCCATCAAGCTGTTGAACACTATGTTCTCCTTCTCAGAGGATAATCAAAATAGCTTAACTTCATCCTCATACATCTAGCTTCATATCGAACTTGTTCTTCTATCCTCATGTTTATGTTCACTCAGCAAATATTTAACAAGCACCAGAGATTCAGTGATGAATAAGATACCCTCCTTGCCTCGTCCAAAATTACAGAGTAACAGGAATAATAACAAATAATCAGGCAGGGTGCTCAGGGTGGGCTGTCCTTGGGGGTGGGAGTCAGGAAGGGGAGCCTAAGGAGGCGATGTTTGAGTTGATGCAGGGAGGGGTGTGTGTGGAGGACAAAGGAAGCAGCACATTTAACACCTGGCAAGAGAAAGTATGATGCATTTTAGGAAATGGAAGCCATTCAGTATGTCTGGAGAAGTTAATTTTTTGTAGGAAATGGCTTGGAGAGCATAATACCTGATGGGACCAGGGACATATTTGAGCTGTTATCGTGAGGGTCTTTTGTACGAAGTTAAGAATTATGAGGACAGTAGGGAACTATGGAAAGGCTTAAAGCAGGGATGTAATAAAATCATGTTTGTATTAAAGAAAAAAAGTCCTAGTTGCAGCATAGACCATGGTTTGGGGGCTGCTGAGACTGGGGGTGAGCTGATCAGTTACAAGCCTGTAGCAGTAAGTCAGGTGAGACATAATGAGAGTCTGACCCTAGGCAAAGGCAGTTAAGACAAAAAGATACAGGTTGATTCAAGAGATGTTAAGGAAAGAAAATCCATTAATCACTGATTGGAAGTAATGGACAAAGGAGAAAAAGGAGTCAAGAAAGATTTCCACATTTCTGATTTGGTCAGATGTGTGGATGGTGACATCACTATGTGTGGAACAAACTGAATTTGAGTCTCATTGAAAACCACTACGTGAATATGACTGGTTGCCTGTAACTACACTGACCTGGAGCTGGGGGGCTGGGAGACTGGACAGCCAGGGGTGAGGGTGTCTTAATGGAAACTGAAGCCATGCCGGTAGGGTTGGGAGTCCAGATAAGTCATGGAAAAAATAGTCTGTAGAGGAGAAAACAACGCTAAGCTAGGTGGATGAGGAACACTGATTTTTTTTTTTAACGTCTTTATTGGGGTACAATTGCTTTACAATGGTGTGTCAGTTTCTGCTCTACAACAAAGTGAATCTGTTATACATACACATATGTTCCCATATCTCTTCCCTCTTGCGTCTCCCTCCTTCCCACCCTCCCTATCCCACCCCTCCAGGCGGTCACAAAGCACCGAGCTGATCTCCCTGTGCTATATGCAGCTGCTTCCCACTAGCTATCTATTTTATGTTTGGTAGTGTATATATGTCCATGCCACTCTCTCACTTTGTCACAGCTTACCCTTCCCCCTCCCCATATCCTCAAGTCCATTCTCTACTAGGTCTGTGTCTTTATTCCTGTCCTACCCCTAGGTTCTTCATGACATTTTTTTTTTCTTAAATTCCATATATATGTGTTAGCATACGGTATTTGTCTTTCTCTTTCTGACTTACTTCACTCTGTATGATAGACTCTAGGTCTATCCACCTCATTACAAATAGCTCAATTTCGTTTCTTTTTATGGCTGAGTAATATTCCATTGTATAACACTAATTTTTAAGTGCTGACCCTGGAGAGTGACAAGGAGGTTTTTGGTGATTCTGATGAAAGCAGATTCAGCCAAGTGAAGGTGGTAGAAATTGGGTCCAGATGGGTTGAGGCCAGGAAGAAAAGACACTAAAAGCAAGCAAACTCTTCCTAGAAGTTTGGGAATTTAGGGCAAGTTAAGAGAGCTTTTGTCTTCCAATAGAAAAGATTAAAAACTAATGCCCAAAGGAAAATAGATTTTTGTTAGGCAATCTGAACTCTTACTTTGAGGTCTTTCTTGGCTTCTAGGCAACCTAACCCCACAGAGAAAACTTTGCAAGTTTAAAAATGATGAAAAAAAACCCCCAAATCCACAGAATTACAGTAAGGTGTTTCTCCCCACTCTTATGCCTCCTTCCCTGGACCTAGGGGGCAGAGAGTGAAAAAATAGTCTCGTGGAGAATAAAGTAATTAGAAGAGTTTGATATTTTAATTTTAAAATTTTTAGTTTGTTTTTGATTCAATCATCTTTCCCCCATCTTGCACAATCCACTTTAACTAAATGAAACATAATAAGCGATTACTTGGTAAAAAACCAGAAATTATAATCAATACTCATAGAAAAGAGCTTGAGTAAACATTGGAAATTGCATTCACGTGAATATATGTTATGGCCTCTCTAAAACATAATAAATTGTATTAATTAAAATGAGGTTTCACAAATTTATTTAATCTCATCTTACAAATAAACACTACACAATATTTCTGAGATATTTTTGTTTGTTGCACTAACTACAAAAAACATATAACCAATGAACCTTTTTCTTTTTTCAGAGGCCTGATTTTTGCTTATAAAGTAGCTACTTCCCCATTTAAAGAGTTCCACAAAATGTTCTCATAAATACGGTCTCAAGACTATTTTCTCAGCTGAGGTTTCCTCCTCCTGACAGCTCCTCACCACACTTTCCCTGTCCCTCTCTCCCACCTTGTCCACCCATGTCTGGATTAAACCAGTCTTGAGCATTTGCCCCACGTGCTCACAAGAAACCACATACATTGTCCCCAAAGTCTCCTCTTTGCTTTGGCTATCTTCGTTGCATGTACTCAAAGACAGATGGGTAAAAAAAGGCCCTCCTCTCTTTATGAACTTGATTAAATGACCTATAGCTTGTTTTTCTCTCTGTGGTCAAAGGTTTACATGATTCATTTAGAGTCTTTACACTCATTTGTGCTCTTTTGCTCAATGTACCTAGTGACAAAATTAAATAACTGATTCAACAATGATTTATTAATGTCTGCCAGTGTTTGTGATAAACCTTAAAAACACAAAGATGAATAAAGCAAGAATTTACCATCCGATAGAAGAGGACAGATATTTACTGTTAAGATGCTATCCTAGAATTATGTCTGTTGTAGAGTGGATCCACAGAGAAAGAAGCAGCTCTTCCATTGAGGGCCTGGGGTAGTTAGGGGAAGCTCCATGGAGAAGATGATTAGGACCAATTGAATTATAGTTCCCAGGTCTTCACTACCTCTCTATAACAGAATTATGCATCTACACCATTTTCCACGAGACGTAACTGTGACTCTGACTGTCAAACAGGCAAAGCAAACTTTTCCATTCCATTGACTTTGTGCTTGGCAATATGCCTCACACTGAAAACTGGAATGTTAAAGACCTTTAAATGTACTTTACTGATTGAGTGCTTCTCTTGACCTGCGATCCACCAGGAGAAAAATAGGCCCCGGGTAGCCATAGGTCCCATAATGAGAGACAGGAGGACTGGGTGTAAACTTAAGCCACAGCCTGAAACAGAGCTGCCCCAGCTGACCTGCAGACTTGAGAGCATGAGATAAGTGATTATGGCTGTTATCAACCAAAATTGGGGGATTATTTATCACCTAGCCTATAGCAACTGAAACCTCACTAATACAATGATCCCTGATCAAAACAAGGAAGACATACGTAACAGGAGGATGGGGTATAAAGGGTACTCCAAGCAGAAGGAAGAGCATGAACAAGTTCCTCCAAGCCTAGAAAGGTTGCTGTGCACTGCAAGTTGTTCAATAGATGGTAATGCAGGGTGTGAGTGCGGCACGGGATTAGACTGGAATTGTCAGGAACCAGAGGGTCAAAAAAGATTTTATTGCCAAATATGAGCATTTAGCATCGATCCTCTAGGTATTAAGAACCCGTTGGAATAGTCTAAGCAGATAGGAGATACAGTTAGATCTGCACTTAGAAAGAAGAAGTTAGCAGCCTGTGGCAGATGGTTTGGAGCCAGGCAAGAGATAGGTCAGGATACCAGTGAGCAATGCTGAGGATGGAGAGGAGAATGCAGGCTCTAGAGAAGTTAGGAAGTTAAGAGTGTCATCAACAGCACCATCACTCTTCACAAAATCAACCTTCTACAATACTTTTCAAAACGAGCTCAGAGGAAGTCCTCAAAAAGTCAAATTTACGGACAGCTAATTTTCAGAAAGAGCAAGCCTCCGAATTACCAGTTCACTGAAAATCAATTAGCCAAAGGCAAATTTAAAGCCAGCTGACTAAAAGTTAGTTTCCTCCCAAGCTACCAGATGATAATGTAAAGTGAGTCTAAGACAGTGTGAAGATGCAGAAGAGAGAGAGGCTGGGCACATGCAGGGGTTGGAGTGGGGACTGGGGAGGAGAGGTAGGGGAACTACAGCAAAGAGAAAATCTTGCAGATAACAACCTCTATAAGTCAGCAAGTTAGCTTTTGGCAAACGGGTTTTCATTGATTTTTGGTGAATTGCTGTTTGTCAGATGGAGCCCCTCAGGAAGCAGATAGCACACTCATGGGGTAAGACTGTTGGGAAGTTAATGAAGGGACAATTTAGAGAGGAGTTGGCTGAGTTCAAACCAACAAGGTCTGATGAAACAGCAAGAGACAAGAAAAATGCTTTTCCACCGTAGCCAGAAAAGACAGGGGAGGGAGGAATTCCTGGGGTTCAGGAAGAGAGGCTGCCCAAGGAACACCGCTGCTCTTCATCCTGCTAAAACTGCCAGTTCTCCCCTCCTAAAAGTGTGTTCCATGGAGCTTGGTGCGTTTGCAGCAGGGGTGGGCTGGGGAAGGGACGTGTGTGTGCCTGTGTGTGCGTGTGTGTGCAGGTAGGTGGAGGGGAAGGTAAGAAAAAGGGCTTGGACCTCTACCTCTGCTTCAATTAGGACAGCTCTATTTTCTATGCTCTATATTAGAGTTTCTTATAACAACAACAAAATGAAAAAAAAAGGCTCATTGGATTACAGACCTTGTATGATGTGTGCACTAAAATATACAAAGCAGTAAGGAATAGTCTCTGCTCTGAAGAGTCTACAGTTCTTAGGTGGGGAGAGAAAACATGCATAGAGAGGTAAACAACTGTACAAACTACAATGTACTAAATGCTCAGTGAGGACAGTAGATAATTAGGACCACAAAAGTTAGAAAGAAAAGTAAGAAGAAAATTAAGGATACTGCTTCTCTTTAGTTTATCTTTTAGATTTTGTGAATCATGTAGCTGAAAATGTTTCCCTCTTTTTATTTCAGGGCAAAATTTGTGGTCCAGCCTTAGGCAGTCTATTGAACTTTACGGCAGGCATTTTATGAATATAAACTTTATCCCTGGCTCCATTTTATAGTGTGATTTGTGTTTTTTCTTTGCTCTTTCTCACATAAGTCCAATTTAGTTATTTTAATGCATTGGAATCAGAAGACTGTGATTCATATAAGTATATGTATGGCTGATTCACTTTGTTACACAGCAGAAGCTAGCACACCATTGTAAAGCAATTATACTCCCATAAAGCTGTTAAAAAAAAAAAAAAGAAGACTGTGATTCAAATTCTGATGTTGCCATTTGTTAGCTGAACGACCTCAGATAAATTATTGAACTCCCCTGAGTTTTCTCACTTGCAAAAGTTTAACCTATCACAATTTTGTGAGAATCAGTATTCTCAGTGCATAGCACAGTAAGTGTAGTTTAATCTCAAACTCCTAGTACTGGTTTCCTGAATCAGGACCTTTGTCTTCAAGATTCAGATAAAGGCTCAGAGTTGAGAACAGGCAGTAATATGTCCCCATGCTCAAAAAGTTGCTGCTAGACGTCTCAATGAGGGCAATGCGATTCCCCGTTGGGGTGTTTCTGGAAATTTGAAGAGGTAGTTTTGTCTGTCACAATGCTGGGGGGCTGGGTGCTGCCTCTGATACGTAGTGGGCGGAGGTAGGGATGCCTGACATTCTGCAATGCATCGGGCTATCCCACACAGCAGAGAATTGTTCCACTTCCCCCATAACCTTCAAATGTCCCACTGGGGAAAAGCCTCTTTATACTTCTCTGAACCCAGAACTTAACTCCATTGCACACATAAACACCCAGTATTTTTGGTGCCTTTTTAACATACTCTATTATTTCAGGAATGTAGCTACTGAATAAATAAAGGGAAGAATTGTATTGTATTGGTCAGAAAGTTCACTCGGGTTTTTCCGTAACATCTTACGGAAAAACCTGAAAGAAGTTTCTAGCCAACCCAGTGCTTTGTCATGTTTGGAAATTAACCAAGAGTCATTCACCATTTCAGAAAACTACACAGGGAGCCTCCCATAGAAACTCAAAATGTGCTCAAGGGGCATCTAGCTCTCCTGCCTCACATAGGCACCTGCCGTCGGACCATGACTGCACCAGTCAGAAGAAACTCAGGTTTGTGTCTTTCCCCTACTCCTACCTTCTGGCTGCATCACACCAGAGAAAGAAGCAAGACAAGCAAATAGCAGAGATGGAAAGGCAGTAGGAAAAACGGGCCATCCCTCCTCCCCACTGTAGCTCCCAAGCCATTGTAAGATTATTATATTGACTGTAAGAGTAAAAGATTGAAGTTTTGCTTTGGACTGGGCTGGATTAAAGCCTGAAAGCAAGTCCTAATTACTGGAAAGAGGCATAGGCATAACTAAAAGCTACAGGACCTAAGATGATTTCGAAGGAATGTCTGACAATGGAGATGCCTACAGGCCATGATGAGAGGAAAATGCAGTCAATTCCCAACTGTTCCCCAAGATAAACCCATTCAATTCACCAGTTGCATAAGGAATCTAAACATTATTGTTACTTACACTTATCAGGGTCATGCTGTAAACAGACGAGCTGGCAGATGCTGTAACCAGGTTCTTCTGGCGGCATGTGTGAGGCACACTTTAGCCTTCCAAACCTGTCCACATCGCGCAGTTGGGTGCTCTCTAAAACCAAGTGAAAGAAAATAGAATTTTCAGGGACTCTCAATTAGATAACCACATAAGGAGCCAGAACTTGTTGTTTTGTTTGTTTTATGAAACTGGACTAGGACAAATCCCACTCCTTTGGAAATCCCTTCCATGCACAGGGACTTATGCTCCTTCAGATAGCTCCACTATGTTGCTGGCTTGGTCTTTGGAAGACCAAGAAGGGACTAAGATGTAATCGGGGAAATGCAGCCACGGACTGAGTAACCTGGCGCTGTCCCCATGCTCGCACAGGAACGTGTCACTAGGACTGGCATGAAGATAGTGATTAAGGACCCATGACAGCTAGTAATCAAGCAAGGGCATTTGTTTAGCATATATTCTAACCATGTACTACTTCTCAGGAAGCTGGTATATTTGTAGGCAACAGGATAAAGACTTGAAAGTGAAAATCCTGCTAAATCCTGTCTCTAGATAATGACAACCTACCAACAAACCCCAGAGCAGCCCGTTCCAATAGATTGGTTCTGCATCATGTAAAACTTTCAAACATTTTCTCCTCTAGGGAAATTGGTGTTCATCATTATTTAATTATGATTACGAGTAACCTAGGTTAGTCACTTGACATTTTATCTGTGGAACTGGGTTTAGGAAATACTCATAACAAGAGACAAAAATATCTCATTTTTTGCTACTTGAAGAGTGCCACATTTTTGCATACTTATTAAGTAGTAAGTTTTTGTTTCTATGCAACTTATGGTGAATGTGTTTTAAGGAAGTTTTATTTCTTATGAGTATAAATTTTGCTAAGTTTAAGAATCAAAGTTGTATTTACATATTAAAATTGTATGAATTCCTGTCAAAATTTGTATAATTGTTATTGCCTGAAGAACAAATTTCTAAGAAAGTTTATTTAGCCTTGACAATTCCGGAGTGTAGGTTCTGTGTCGGTTTTAAGTTATGTTCAAATAGCATTCTCCCTGGCTTTTCTTAAGACTTATATGCCAATTCTCTCCTTTGTGTATCTGAGCCTAGAGAGTATTATAGGACAGGAAGGAAACGAATAGCCTTAATTAATTACCTGTAGTTTGTCATGGAGCTAAGTGTTTACTTCTTGTAGTGAAACTGTATTGCATTGTAGAGTCTCTTCCTAATGAGAACCCTGGAGAAAAACTTCTCTCTGGCCTCCTTGTGGGTGCTACAAGCAACCCTGAGCATTGATCTTTTAGGTAACTGATATGATGGAGCTGATCATGGTTCCCTTTCTTGTTCTTTTTTTTTTTTTTAACTACAAAAATTAAAGCCAAAATTGTGTTCCCCAGTTTACAAGTGTTTAGAACTTCATGGAATGCATCTGAGGAAGACATTTCTGGCTCTGATACATGTCACTATTTTCTTGTCTCTTTACATCATTTTTGAATTGATACTATCTTTCTGTTTATATATCTCTCTATAAAATGACCTGAATCCTTATATTCTGGAAGAATAAGGCATCAACTTCATGTGTGTGTGTGTATGTATATATATATATGTATATATATAATGATCTCATTTAATCTTCAAGACTGCCCTGTGAAGTCCAATACCTTTTTCTGACACACAATTACAATAAGAAATAATATATAGTTTTCCAATATTATTATCCAGTACACATACACAAATATATGACTGAAACAAAACTCACCCTTACTACATGTGATATGCTCTAATAATTTCTATTCCATTCTATATTAGTTTAAAAAAAAAAACTAATGTAGGTCTTGTTGCACAAAACTGATTTTGCTACCTAGTAATGGTTATAACCCACAGTTTGAGAAAGACTGCTTCAAAATATAACTTCCATCAAGGTAGAACCCATGTCTGTTTTGGTCTTCCCCTATAGTCCTGTAAGTTCGCAGTGCACAGTAGCACTCAATACATTGCTGCTGTTTATTTAGTAACTCTTCAGCTCTCTTGTGATCTTTTCTATCAATTCACACTTCCTCTCAGCAGTGCAAAAATTCCATAATTATTTATGGACTAAGAAATCCTGGGAACTACTGGATGATATGCTGATGTGGCAGGACGGCTTATGGGTTAAGAGCGTGAATTTTGAGGCAGACTAGAGGGCTTTGGGTTCCAGCTCTGGCAACTACTACCTGGCTAATGTTGAGCAACTTGCTTAATTCATTTGTATCTTATTGTATGCATTTGTAAAATGGCAAACAGCCATACTTCATAGAGTTATAGTGAAGATTAAATAGGTTCACACATGTTAAGGTCTTAGAATATTGCCTAGCAATATAGATTATATGTAGTTACTTATTTAGCAGTTGTAGGCATTACTCAGGGAGAGAAAACTCAGTAGAAATGAAATTTATTCTGTTGTCCTAGAATACTTCTATATCTCTAAAGCTATGGAGAATGGGTGACAATTAACCTGTTTCTAAAGAAAACTGCAAGACCTTATTTCTATGGACCCACTGAGAAGTAACTAAACCATCCTTTGCCTCTCTACTGCAATGTATACCTCCAGCCTTTGTAAGAGAAGACTGGAGATTCTTTGAGAGAATTCAGTAAAGAGCTTACATGGAAGTGGAGAACACTTAACATTTTTCTCCCTTTCCCGCCTTAAGCCTTTGGGGACCTCCTAAAGAAGAATCACCTAAACTCTGGAAATTTGTAGATCATCTCTATTCAACCACCAGGTGAGGAGTGAACTCAGTTGAACAGCTCTGAGGAGAACATGATGCATGTTCCCCAGGGATAGGAAATGTCGGCATAGAACTGGTCCCTTCTTCTACCTGAAGAACTCTAAAGGCAGGGGGCTAGTGGGAATAGTTTGTAATAGCAAGGCAATGAGCCAGGGAAGTGGTGAGAGCAGCCCCATTTACAGAAAATTTTATGGCAAGAACATAGCTCCCATTGGCCAAGTACGTACCTCCCAAGGTAGAGAGTCTCAAGCTTCTTGAAACCACTCCTCCCAGTGGGGATCTCCTTCAAGGACAAGGTGACTACAGGGGTAAACCACTAGAGACAGAAGCTGAGTAGGGGTCACAAGATATCAGCCAGGGAGTGTATTGCCCGTGTTGAGAAACTGCAGTTCAGAGGTTCCCAAGGAACCCACATCTATGCCTGGGAAACAGCCAGTATTTGAATATCTGCATCTTGGCCCTATTCCTTTAAGCCTCTCTTCTCCCATCCCAACTCTGGAAGACTCAGATGATGGAAAAGAAAAGCAGACAGAGCACCAGGAAATAAAAGACATGACCATATTCCTTTTCCTTCATGATCCTGAAATGGAGAGGGGAAGGAGGAAGAGAAACTTTTCAAAATTATTAATTAAATGTAAGACTAATGTCTTGATTTAGTCTGAATAGCCTTTTCCATGCTTTTACTCTTAACCTACCTGAGTCCTTATATTAAGCGAGTTTCTTGTAGACAACATATAATTGGGTTTTATTTTTTTATCCATTACGAGAATCTCTGACTTTTAATTGGTAAATTTAGACCATTCACATTTAAAGTGAGTATTGATATAGTTGGATAAATACTTATCACATTTGTAATTATTTTTTATTTCATTGTACTTGTTCTTTTCCTTTCCTCCTTTTTCTGCCTCTTATGGTTTTAATTGAGCATTTTACATAATTCCATTGTATTTAATGTCATGGTATATCAATTATAGTTCTTTCTAAAAATTTCAGTGGTTGCCTTGGAGTTTGCAATATGCATTTACAAATATTCTCAGTGTAAAAACACCATACCACTTCACAGGTAGGGAAGGTACCTTATAGCAGGTTATTCCCAATTCTTACCTCCCATCTCTTATGACATTGGTGTCATTAATTTTCTTATCTATATGTTATAATCATCAAATACTTTGTTAATGTTATTACCTTAAATAGTTATGTTGAGGAAAGTTCCCTCTATATCTACTTTCTGCAGGGTTTTTATCACAAATGGTGTTGAATTTTGTCAAATGCTTTCTCTGCATCTATTGAGACGATCATAGGGTTTTTCTTCTTCAATTTGTTAATATGGTATATCACGTTGATTGATTTGCATATATTGAAGAATCCTTGCGTTCCTAGAATAAACCCCACTTGATCATGGTGTATTATCCTTTTAATGTGCTGTTGGATCCTGTTTGCTAGTATTTTGTTGAGGATTTTTGGATCTATGCTCATCAGTGATATTGGCCTGTAGTTTTCTTTCTTTGTGACATCCTTGTCTGGTTTTGGTATCAGGGTGATGGTGGCCTCGTAGAATGAGTTTGGGAGTGTTCCTCCTCTATAAACTTCCCTCTTAGAACTGCTTTTGCTGCATGCTATAGGTTTTGGGCTGTAGTGTCTCCACTGTCATTTGTTTCTAGGTATTTTTTGATTTCCTCTTTGATTTCTTCAGTGATCACTTTGCTATTAGGTAGTGTATTGTTTAGCCTCCATGTATTTGTATTTTTTACAGATCTTTTCCTGTAATTGATATCTAGTCTCATAGCGTTGTGGTCAGAAAATTACTTGATACAATTTCAATTTTCTTAAATTTACCAAGTCTTGATTTGTGACCCAAGATATGATCTATCCTGGAGAATGCTCCATGAGCACTTGAGAAAAATATGTATTCTGTTGTTCTTGGATGGAATGTCCAGAAAAATATGTATTCTGTTGTTCTTGGATGGACTGTCCCATAAATATAAATTAAGTCCATCTTTCTTAATGTATCATTTAAAGCTTGTGTTTCCTTACTTATTTTCAATTTGGATGATCTGTCCATTGGTGAAAGTGGGGTGTTAAAGTCCCCTACTATGATTGTGTTACTGTCGATTTCCACTTTTATGGCTCTTAGTATTTGCCTTATGTATTGAGGTGCTCCTATGTTGGGTGCATAATTATTTACAATTGTTATATCTTCTTCTTTGATCAATCCCTTGATCATTATGTAGTGTCCTTTGTCTCTCCCTCCAGTGTCCTGAATTTGGCTCTCCCACCTCAGAGGCACAGCACTGACTCCTGGCTGCAGCACCAAGAGCCTTTCATCCACACGGTTCAGAATAAAAGGAAGCAAAAGTAGAAAGAAAGAAATAAAGAAAGAAAGAAAGGAGGGAAGGAAGGGAGGAAGGGGATAAAATCAAATAAAGTAAGATAAAATAAAATAAAGTTATTAAAATAAAAAATAAGTATTAAGAAAAAAAGGTTTTTTAAAGAAAAAGACAGACGGATAGAACCCTAGGACAAATGGTGAAAGCAAAGCTATGCAGACAAAATCTCACACAGAAGCATACACATACACACTCACAAAAAGAGGAAAAGGGGAAAAAATCATAAATCTTGCCCTCAAAGTCCACCTCCTCAATTTGGGATGATTCATTGTCTATTCAGGTAGCCCACAGATGCAGGTACATCAAGTTGACTGTGGAGATTTAATCTGCTGCTTCTGAGGCTGCTGGGAGAGATTTCCCTTTCTCTTTGTTCGCCCAGCTCCTGGGGCTCAGCTTTGGATTTGGCCCCGCCTCCGCGTGTAGGTCGCCAGAAGGCATCAGTTCTTCACTCAGACAGGACGGGGTTAAAGGAGCCGCTGCTTCGGGGGCTTTGGCTCACTCAGGCCGGGGGGAGGGAGGGGTGCGGATGCAGGGCGGGCCTGCGGCGGCAGAGGCCGGCGTGACGTTGCACCAGCCTGAGGCGCGCCGTGTGTTCTCCCGGGGAAGTTGTACCTGGATCCCGGGACCCTGGCAGTGGCGGGCTGCACATGCTCCCCGGAGGCGGGTGTGGATAGTGACCTGTGCTCGCACGCAGGCCTCTTAGTGGTGGCAGCAGCAGTCTTAGCGTCTCATGCCCATCTCTGGGGTCCGCGCTGTTAGCCGCGGCTCACGCCCGTCTCTGGTGCTCCTTTAAGCAGCGCTCTTAATCCCCTCTCTTCGCACACCAAGAAATAAAGAGGGAAGAAAAAGTCTCTTGCCTCTTCGGCAGCTCCAGACTTTTCCCCGGACTCTCTCCCAGCTAGCCGTGGCACACTAACCCCCTGCAGGCTGTGTTCACGCCGCCAACACCAGTCCTCTCCCTGCGCTCTGACCGAAGCCCGAGCCGCAGCTCCCAGCCCCCGCCCGCCCCGGCGGGTGAGCAGACAAGCCTCTTAGGCTGGTGAGTGCCGGCCAGCACAGATTCTGTGTGCGGAAATCTCTCCGCTTTGCCCTCCGCACCCCTGTTCCCTGTTGCTGTGCTCTCCCTCTGAAGCTTTCCCCCTCCACCACCCGCAGTCTCCGCCCGTGAAGGGACTTCCTAGTGTGTGGACACTTTTCCTTCTTCACAGCTCCCTCCCGCTGGTGCAGGACCCGTCCCTATCCTTTTGTCTCTGTTTATCTTTTTCTTTTGCCCTACCCAGGTACGTGGGGAGTTTCTTGCCTTTTGGGAGGTCTGAGGTCTCCTGCCAGCGTTCAGTAGGTGTTCTGTAGGAGTTATTCCACGTGTAGATGTATTTCTGGTGTATCTGTGGGAAGGAAGTGATCTCCACGTCTTACTCTTCCGCCATCTTCCCGATTCTCTCTGGTTTTTTCAAGGCTTTCTCTTTGGCTTTGGCTGTCTGCTATTTGAATATGATATGCTTATGTGAGGTTTGTTTTGGGTTTTGTTTCTTTTTGCTATTTATCCTGCTTGATATTCTCTGAGCTTCCTGGGTCTATGGTTTGGTGTCTGTCATTCATTTTGGAAAATTATTGACCATTTTTATTTCAAATATTTCTTCTGTTCACTCCTTTCTTTTTGGTACTCCAATTATAAACGTATTACATCTTTAAAAATTGTCCCACTGTTCTTGAATGTTCCAGGGTTTGTTTGCTTGTTTTTTTTTCCCCAATCTTTTTTCTCTGCATTTCACTTTAGCAAGTTTCAATTGATATATCTTGAAACTCACTGATTCTTCCCGTGGCCAGGTCCAGTCTAATGATGAACCCATCAAATCCATTCTTTGTTTCTGTTACAGTTTTTTTTTCTAGCATAGCCTTTCGATTCTTTCTTAGAGTTTCTGCCTGTCCACTTACATTAGCCATCTATTCTTGAATGTTGTCTACCTTTTCCATTAGAATGCCTAACATACTAATAATTAGTTAAATTCTCTCTCTGATAATTACAACATCTGTGTCATATGAGTCTGGTTCTGATGCTTCCTTTGTCTCTTTAGACTGTGCCTCTTCACTTGCCTTTTTATTTGTTGTTGAAAGACATGCTTAGAGTAGTCATGCACTGAGCAATAAGAACTGAGCTAAAGGCCTTTATTGTGTGGTTTCATAATACAGTTAGGACTTGGGTTATATTTAATGTTTTCTATAACTGTAGGTGCCAGAGGGTTTAAATTCCTCTAGTGTATTTGTTTTTGTCCCCCTGTTGTCTTTGAGCTCTCCTAGAAATTCCTTCTTAAATCAAGTCTGAGCCTTGCAGCTCTTCCAGTTGTTATTATTCTGGAGCCCTGTTGATGTGATGATAAGATATTGGTAAGGGGAAGTGTTCTATAATCTTATGATTAAATCCCAGTTTTTTAGTGAGCCAGTGCTTCAGGCTGTGACCTTCATAAGTGCTTCTTCAATTTTTTTTTTTTTTTACCTTTTTAAGTGAGACAGGAAAGCTAACCACAGCTGGAGTGGGGTAAATGCACTTCTCCCAAGTCTGAATAAGGCTTTGGCGAGACCCAAGGTCAAGCTCTACCATCCGGAATTTTTAGTTATGACAAATAGAAATACCTTGCTAGGTCAGACTGGTTGACAGTTGAAGATCTCATTACTTACAATTGTATCATCGACATATTTCTCTCTCGTGTGTAGTATGGCAATAATGCACTTAAAGCTACTCTGTTCTTTATAAACACTGGCAGTGAGTTTTCACTTTTTAGGACTTAAAAAATTGTACTCTCCATCATTAGGGAGCATATTTTAGTTATTATATGGTGAAACATATTGTTAAAATAACATATTGTTAAAATAAATTTTTAGCAAGGAATCCAAATCAGAAGTAATAAATAAAACTACACAAGTGCCAAACTCTAAGATGACATTTTCAGTGAGAGTTGTGATGGAATCTCGGGGTCAGGCATTAACTCATGTTTGTTTTCTATTTAGAAGTATGGAGAAGGTGGACAAAGTTTAATAAAGCAATGTCTCTAGAATCAAATCCTTTTTTCCCTCTCTTCACCCATTTCTCCCACCTCCCATCCCCTGACTATGGCAACCACCAATCTGTTCTCTACTCTGTATCTACAAACTTGTTTTATGTAAAAATTTTAATATACTTTTTAGACTCCACATACAAGAGAGATCATACAGTATTTGTCTTTCCATGTCTGACTTATTGCACTTAGCATAATGCCCTTGAGGTCCATCTAAGTTTGCACAAATGGCAAGACTTCATTCTTTTTTTATGGTTGAATAATATTCCTATGTGTGTGTGTGTGTGTGTGTGTGTGTGTGTGTGTGTATCTATCACATCTTTATCCATTCATTCATCAGTGGACACTTAGGTTGTTTCCATATATTGGCTATTGTAAATAATGCTGCAATGAACATGGGAGTACATATATCTTTTCCAATTAGTGTTTCCATTTTTTTGAATGAAATACCCAGAAGTGTAATTGCTGGATCATATGATAGCTCTACTTTTAATTTTTTGAGGAACTTCCATACGGTTTTCCATAGTGGCTGTACTAACTTCCCTTCCCACCAACAGTGCATAATGTCCTCCAGTCCTTGCCAACACTTGTTAGTTCCTGTCCTCTTAATGATAGCCATTCTGACAGGTATAAGGTGATATCTTTTTGTGGTTTTGATTTGCATTTCCCTGATGATTAGTGATGGTGAGCATCTTTCATGTGCCCGTTGGCCATCTGTATGTCTTCTTTGTAAAAATGTCTATTCAGATTTTCTGCCCATTTTTTAATTGGATTGCTTTTTCGCTATTGAGTTGTATGAGTTATTTATATTTTTGGATACTAACCCCTCTGTGTTGACATTGTACAAAAGCAATGGTGAGCAAACTACTGGTGCTTTAGCGTAAACCAAGACAGCAGCACCAAACTTGTGATCACTGTGTTTTTCACCACTGTGCACTCATGGTAAACAAAACAAAATAAAACAACACAAAACAAAAAGGCCAATTTTAATGAAGAATGTTCTTGATGAAGCAGTAACATTATGTTATCAATTTTACTAAATCTGTCTTTGAGGACACATCTTGTTAGTTTGCTGTGTGACAAAATGAGAAGTATGAACAAAGCACTTGGGCTTCCCTGGTGGTACAGTGGTTGAGAGTCCGCCTGCCGATGCAGGGGACACCGGTTCATGCCCCAGTCTGGGAAGATCCCATATGCCGCGGAGCGGCTGGGCCCGTGAGCCATGGCCGCTGAGCCTGCACGTCCGGAGCCTGTGCTGCGCAACGGGAGAGGCCACAACAGTGAGAGGCCTGCATACCGCAAAACAAAAACAAAAAAGCACTTTTGCTGAATACTGAAGTATAATAGTATCTCGAGAAAGCACTTTGTGATTGTTTAAACTGCAAGAGGAACTCGCCATTTTTTTTCATGGAACAACATTATACTTGAAGGAATTGACAAATTATGGTTATTCGAACTTAGGCATTTGGAAGACATTTTCTTGAAACTGAACTGAGTAAACTCTCACTTTAATGAAAACAATTATATTTGTTGCCAGTGACAAAAATCTGAGTTTTCAAGTGAAAAATCAGAATATTGGAAAATGTGTAACTACTATGGTAAACTTGACCGCTTGCCAGTTCTTCAACACTTTTCTGATGAGGTTGGTGATAATATTAACAAATTTGAGTTTTCGATACTTTGTAATGAAATGTGGTAATGTTTGGAAGTTTTAAATAACTCAGCGAGTTAATATTTTCTAAGTGGCTTGGGCATGATTTTTTTTTTTTTTTTTTTTTTTTTTGTGGTACGCGGGCCTCTCACTGTTGTGGCCTCTCCCGTTATGGAGCACAGGCTCCAGACGGGCAGGTGCAGCGACCATGGCTCACAGGCCCAGTCGCTCCGCGGCATGTGGGATCCTCCCGGACCGGGGCACAAACCTGTGTCCCCTGCATCGGCAGGCGGACTCTCAACAACTGCGCCACCAGGGAAGCCCTAGGCATGATATTTTAAAATCATGCATGGGTAAAAAAATATATTGAAAGTCCTAGAAATGCCAATGGATTTTACTGAAAAGAACACCAAAATTTCATTACTATGGTTTCAGATTCTGTTTTGAAAGTAACCTTTAAGAAATAGCCACTTGGTGAGTTTTGTGCAGTATCAAAAAAAGAAAAAAAAAAAAACCTACAATTTTCAGAAAGGGCTATTAAAATATTCTTCCTTTTCCAGCTACACGTCTGTGAGATACTGAATTTTCTTCTTATAATTCAACCAAAACAACACGTTGTAATGGGTTGCATACCAAAGCAAATACAAGAATCCAGTTGTCTTCTAGCAAGTTTCAGATTAAAGATGTAAAAATATAAAACAATGCCAATCCTCTCAAATTATTTTTGGTTTTAGAAGCAATTAGTTTTCATTAAAATTTTATATTTGAAAACATATAATAGGTTTTTTCAATTCATTAATAAGTACATATTTTAAGCTTCTTAGTTTTAATTTGTAATATGGTAAAAATATCAAAAGATATGATCCACATAAACAAAAGCTTTGAGGTCCTCAATATTTTTAAAAGTGTAAATGGGTCCTGAAACCAAAAGTTGAGTACTGTAAGAAATACAGGTGGTTAGCATAACAATAGAAAAATGTACAACCCCATTTGCAATCAAGGAGATACATATTTTGAGGTGATTCCTTACCCAGCAATGGAAAATGGGAACACACTACCTAACCTTAAATCCAAGGTAATAGATTTTTTCCTATTGCTATGATAGAAGGCATTTTTTTTTTAATTTTTTCCTCTTTACATCTCTCTTTCTCACTCACACACACACCTTCTTTTTCCTACACACACACACATGTTCTAAATTTTGTAATTACTTAAAGCATAGATCTAGACAAATACTGAGATCAGCTACAGAAGAATTCCCTGAACATGATCTATTCCAGTAGCAGGTAGCCTGAGAGAATAAATGTGCTTCCCAGCTCAGGCTATACATTGATGACTTATAGCAAAAGAACACATCTGGAGATAAACACAGCTGATTGTAAAGGACAGTGGGTTTAACAGTACAGAGAGATGGTGTTTCCAGCATACACTAGCATCCTGTTATGAGTCACTGTGTCCTCAGGCATGAAAAAGACACAATGTCTGTTCCCTTATCTTTAGAATATTGGAGGCATTTTGTCCTTATTTGACAAAACTGAAAGAACAGATGACTAAGCAAGAAGGGTTGAGAGTAGCGCTGATTCTTTCGACTACATTCAGAAGATCTCTGGTTACAATAATATAAGAATGTAATTATCCCTATTTTTCTCCACTGATGCTTAGTTTAAAACAACAAATATTTGGTCCCTCTCTTGTGTCAGGCACTATGCTAAGATTGGGTTTGGGTTACCATCCTGAGCAGGGCACAATCCCTGGCCATAAGAGTCTTGCATCTAGAAGAGAAACAGGCACATATAGAGACAATTTCAGTGCAGAGTGATAAAGGCTACGATGGGTTAAACGCGCAGGTCTATGAGCTCCCAGAGGATAGACACTAAGCAAGTTTGAGGAAGGCTGCTTTCCAGGAAGACTTTCTGGAGAAAGTATGATCTGAGTTCAGCCCTGAAGGAAGAATAGGAAAGGCAGGAGAGGGAAGGAAATATATGCTTATGTTGGGTGCAGGGCTGGGTAGGCGGGGGTGGTCAGAGGGAAACTTTTTCATGCAGAGGGCATGGTATGCCCAAGTGATCAGAAGCAAGACACTGGAGGACAATTAGGGGTTGGAAAACACCTTTTCTCTCCTTGTTTGTTCTGTTGGCTTTTGTTTGTTTTAAAAATAGAATAAAGAGGTGTGCTAAGAGTTGAGACTAGAGATGTGAGTCCCTGTCTGAACAGGGAGCACTAATGAGTTTCAATGTGGAGGCCACTGCAATAACCATAAAAACTAGGGAGTAATATAATCATATTTGTGCCTTAGGAAAATACACTCTTTTTGCACCTTGGAGATCAGGTTAGAAGGGGCTGGATTCAAATGGAGAGCTAGTGGTTACATGCCGGTGAGAAGGAGAGCTGCCTCTGGTAATGCCCTCAGTGCAACTAGCTCCCTCTCAAGTCCTGGAGTAAAGGGTGATGGTGGCTTCTGTGTTCAGTCTAGTAACATCATGCCACACTTTGGCTGCTTGTTGAGGCAAGCACCTTTCTCAACATCCCAGCCCTAACATATCAGTTCAGCTATTCATCTTCCCCCTTCCACCTTTTAGCTCATTCTACTTTCTGCTATTACATAGTAAGGAATGAAAAATAATTACCACAATAATGCTAACCACTAATAATAAATAATGATAAAGTTCTGTTAATAACATTGAGGAAATCTGTACATCCCTCAAATGCCTCTACACATGTACTGTCTCTTCAGTTTAAAGGTAAGACTGTAAGTAACACAATAATAAAACAGAATGGTAAATTTTGTAAATTTTGATGGTAAATTTTTATCAGGAAGGGGATAATTTGTGTAATATCTAATGTTTAAAATCAATGTATATTATTTCTAAATCCTAATTTTAAAATCTCATATCTATAATCATTTTCTACTGTGACTCTATGTAATTAGTACTTTGCAAAATAAATCTGGGAATGTCAGAAATGATTGCACCATACCTTTGAAGCATATTTATAATGTTGATATTTAAATCAATCAATTTTTTAAATGGCCCCCATTTTCACTACTGCTTATATTCACACCTTTGTCACATAACTTTGTAATGCCCTACCACTTTGACTTTGGGCTTAACCATGTAACTTGATTTGGTCAGTGGGATGTTAACAAATTGGAAGCAGCAAAAGACTTGAAAAGCACTTGCACAGTTGAGCTTCCTTTGTCTTGCACCTCTACCTTTACAATGAGACCAGCCTGCTGGAGGATGAGAGACGTGAAGCAGAGCCTCATCACCATGGTTGTCATAGCCAAAAGCCAGCCTAGATCAACCTACAGTTAGCTGATCCCCAAACGTATGAAGAAATGAAGCTAAGATCAAGAGAGCCATCTGGTCAACCCCCATCTTCCTCCAGTCTCATGAACAATAATGCTTATCCATGAATGCCACTGAGATTTTGCAGTTGGCACACAGCATTACCCAGGCAATAGATAACAGATACAGAGAATAGAAAATTTTCTCTAGCAGCGTTTGTCAAAGTTTGTTTTCTTTTTTAAACTATTGCTTACTTAGAAAAGCTTCTTTCAACTTCATAACTCATTACTGATAATGAGACACTCATTATCAATTTTTATTAAGCTGAAAATTGATCTTGGTAATATAACTTTTTAAGATGGTTGTAAAATTTGAGAAAAGCCCTATCAAATTTCTTTAATATTTGTTACAGATATAATTGCTTTCTGTATTAATACTGCTACTTTTGGTTTGTGTCCTACAGACATGGGAATTCTGGAAATGTCTATGTTGAATGATATATATCAAAATATCTTTTCTGAATGATATTTAGCAAAAAGCATATGGTACGTTCATATTGGTATTTGCTGTCTTACTGACTATATTCCTATGCTCCTTTGAATAGCCCTCTACAGGATTGGAACCCTCTAATATAAATTTTATAAATCTAATTGGAAGAGTTTTATGAAAATTATCTTCTGGATTTGTACATTTCAGAACTTGATTTTTCTCCTGTATCCACATACTTCTGATGCCATACTCTGCAGTAGAGTAAGAATATTTCTGGAAGCAAATAAAATTTAATCATACATAACAAAGTGATTGTGAAACACGTACTTATATCTTTCTACACTCAAGTTAAATACATGACCAACTAAACTTCCCTGTACCTGGATCCCAGAAATGTCTGTGGCCACTCTGTATACCATACAATGACAGGAATTACACAAAGGAAGACAGACATCAAACATATCATACTGTTGCAAAATTTTCAAGAAGATATAACTAAGTAAAACACATTACTAGTGCTCTTCCTGCCAAGACTTTGAAGGGAACCTGTGCAAGAGAAGAACCCTAAAGCTTAAGCTCTGAGAGTTTCATGTTAAGTCTGCCTCTGTAGATTGATGCTACCAATATCTTTCCTTTATAGTTTAGAGAGATTTAGAGAGATTAAGTAATTTGTCCCAGGTCAAAGAGCTAGCAAGGGGCAAACTGTTTAAATTCAGGGTGTGAACATTTTCACCACTCTGGTATGCTGACTCGTGCTGCAGGAAAATGCTTACCATGACCTGAACCAGAGTTAAGCATAATGAAGAAGGAACAAGAAGTATTTGGATGAAAGCGTGACTAACTTGTTACCAACTGGATAAATTGGTGAGGAAGACCTTGAGGTTCAAATAAGACGGTCTTCAGACAAGGATTAAATATCTCCAGCTGTGGGAGAGCAAAGATACAGAGACTAGAGGGCCAGCTGGGCCTGGAAGTCCTTGTGGCAAGATGATTGACCCTGGGGTAGGAGTCATGTTAAGTAGTTGAGAGGAAAGGACAGGATAGTGAGTTGAAGGAAGCAGTGACTGAAGGGTGGGTTGAGTGGACAGAAATTACAGATTCTGGGGATGGAGTTGTATATATAAGGCCCTACGTATGTCATGG
Organism: Neophocaena asiaeorientalis asiaeorientalis; assembly: GCF_003031525.2. Taxonomy (NCBI): domain Eukaryota; kingdom Metazoa; phylum Chordata; class Mammalia; order Artiodactyla; family Phocoenidae; genus Neophocaena; species Neophocaena asiaeorientalis. The sequence goes on along the minus strand of NW_020173215.1, from coordinate 587,374 downwards.
TGGCAAGTTAAATTTGTTATAAATTTGAAATGAATGTCTTCAGGGTTAAGAAGGAACTGATTTTTAAGGTTGCAAAAAACAGAGAGTTGGCGAGAAGATGGAAAGAATAAATTCAAGCAAAGTAATAAAGGCCTATCAGGAAGATAAGGAAAAAACGTATTACCTCCTATTAAAAACTTTCTCTTAATTGAAGGCTACTATTTTTTTTTTTTTTTTTTTT
>NW_020173215.1:402587-587130 GCF_003031525.2 Neophocaena asiaeorientalis asiaeorientalis | reverse complement strand
TTTTTTTTTTTTTTTTTTTTTTGCGGTACGTGGGCCTCTCACTGTTGTGGCCTCTCGCGCTCCGGAGCACAGGCTCCGGACGCGCAGGCCCAGCAGCCATGGCCCACGGGCCCAGCCGCTCTGCAGCACGTGGGATCCTCCCACACCAGGGCACGAACCCGCATCCCCTGCATCGGAAGCGAACTCCCAACCACTGCGCCACCAGGGAAGCCCAAAGGCTCCTATTAAATCCCCTTTCATATGTCTCCATTAACCCAAAGGAGACCTTCAGGCCTTCATCAAAGGACCTTCCTAACCTTATAGTCATTTTTGACTTCTGAATACTTCTTAGGTTTTCCTACTTTTAATTACAGTATCTCCAAATGAGTCTATTTCACAACCTTCTAATAATGGTCTGACTGAGGTCAGAAACAGCGAGAACTTTACCTCTATCAGTAAACCACAGTAGTGTGTTTGTTTACAGCTGTGATATTGTGGCAGTGCGTCACCCTCATTCATATCACATGCTGATTTCACAGTATGCAAGAACTTAGGGGTAAGTTGGTTAGGATCCCCAAAATCAATGCCCCCTGACTTCCCTTCCCGAGTTCATGGCTGTGTGTCCAATGACTTTTGACATGAGGTCTAAACCAGGTAAACTTGTTACAAGGAGACAAGGGCTAAGGCACTCTAACTCTACAGTGACAAACGGACTGTGGACTTTAATCTTTGGAAATACTTTGCAATGAAGGACTGTAGTAAATTAGAGACATAGATAGACAAAGAGAGGTTTCTTTTTCTCAGCCAAATAATGAAAATAGAGCCCAGTCTTTTCTCCACTTGGCTTTCTGCTTAGACAGCAGCACTTCATCTTCGTGTTCTCCTGCTTAAAAGAGACCCCCAGGCTAAAAGAAAATTGAATGGCAATGGCGGTATAAATGACCCCCTCGGTCCCTTGGCCCACTTATTGATCTAATGGGATCCATCTTTTGAAGTCATAGAGAGTGGAGGCCAAAGCTTTCACTTCTGAAATGTCAAGAAATAATTAAAATCATAACACAAATGACACCAAAGGAAAATTGTGGTGTTCTTGATATCCTGGGGGAGAATTTCAGCTTATATATAAGCTTTAAATGCATAGTTCTGCTGAAAACACACAACAGTGAAATTGTCAGTGGTTTGGAAAGCCCAAATCAAATAGCCTTTGATGGGAAATGGCTTTTTAATAATTTTAATGCAATTTTGACTGTTCCATTACATAAAGAGGCCTACAAGGAAAGAGGTTTCCTTGAACCACTGAAAGGAAAAGGTGACCTTAGAGAGACTATTTTTTCACTAATTAGAATAAAATAAACAGAATGTGCATACAGAGTGTTGAATTACTTTAAAGAGAAAAGAATTTTCATTGTTTTTATACAAAATTTGCTATTTCAAAATACCTATTTCAAATCACTGTAAAGTTTACAAAGTTTGTTCTTAAACATGAATTTCTGTTGTCAGTAAACTAAACCTGTTTGATAAGGAGGGCACATATTATTACTACAGTTTTATATATGAATAAGCTGAGAATTTGTGATGTCAAGTTCACTTTGAAAGGCCACACAGGGCTTCCCTGGTGGCTCAGTGGTTGAGGGTCCGCCTGCCGATGCAGGGGACACGGGTTCGTGCCCCGGTCCGGGAAGATCCCACATGCCGCGGAGAGGCTGGGCCCGTGAGCCATGGCCGCTGAGCCTGCGCGTCCGGAGCCTGTGCTCCGCAACAGGAGAGGCCACAACAGTGAGAGGCCCGCATACTGCAAAAAAAAAAAAGAAAAAAATAAGGCCACGCAGGGCTCCCCTGGTGGCGCAGTAGTTAAGAATCTGCCTGCCAGTGCAAGGGACACGGGTTCGAGCCCCGGCCCGGGAAGATCCCACATGCTGCTGAGCAACTAAGCCCACGCGCCACAATTACTGAGCCTGAACTAGAGCCCGCAAGCCACAACTACTGAACCTGCGTGCCTAGAGCCCGTGCTCCGCAACAAGAGAAGTCCCCGCAATGAGAAGCCCGTGCACCGCAATGAGGAGTAGCCCCCGCTCACTGCAACTAGAGAAAGCCAGCACAAAACGACGAAGCCCCAACACAGCCAAAAATAAATAAATTTATTAAAAAAAAAAAAAAAGCCACACAGCTAGTAAGAAGTAGAGCCCAGACTTGAACCCAGCTTTCAGTCTTTTGGGTCAGTGATCTCATTACATCAACATTATACCTACTCCCTTTGTAATCAGTATTAACCTTGCCCCCTGTTCCCGGACACTAAGGGAGAAAGCTCCTTAGTGTCCTCCACAGAGCTCCTTCTAGGCAAATAATTTTTTTTGGATCCTTTGTCTATATCCATATCTAGACTAAAATGCATTATAAAAGTCATGGGTCGGTGGGAGGAATAGTATTTTATTGATAAAGATTTAGAATAAATGGGAGAGAAGAAGTACTTATGTAATTTCTTATTGTTTAATCGGTTCAATAAAGATGCCTTGTGGTATCCAGGCACCGTTTCTTTCTGTTCAGATCTGGGAACCATCTTTTCCTGTTTTTTATTGACAAATGTGAAGTTTCTGGACAATTTCATATCTCTTACCACAAGCAAATGGTAGCAATGCTGTTGTAATGCTGGTTCTTTATATGTGGGAAACAAAAGGTCTTCTTGCCTCTGCAGTTGTTCAATACCATTTATTTAATGCTGGTTATATCATTACTTTAAATACTGTGTTATCTATTGTGCTGCCCGTGAATGTTGGCTTCCAGTGACTTAGAAAGTGTTTCTGTGCTTTGTTGGAGAAGCCCACAAATGTAAGTCTTATCCCATCTATGCAGGAAAATTAGAACAATTATTTATTCACGATGATGTTAAATTTACCATCCAGAGCTTTATAGCTTAAATATAGAACAAAACGTTTTCCAACCATATCTTCTCTTGAACTCTTTTGTCCTTAATGTATTCTTAGAATGTTCTCTCTTTCAGTGTCACCTGTACCCTTGCCTTCCACACAGTGTCGCCAGTGAGAAGGACGGGCAAGAGGCCAGTGATTGAAATGAGAAGAGTGGTCCCATTGTGCAAGGATTGTCACCCTTACCTGGCATAGTCTCAGACAGACCTGAGAGCACATCACAGTTCCAATCAGAGATAAGAGCAGACATGGACCCATTGGCTTGTAGTGCATTGGTCTTGAAGTCTATCAGCCAGACAGGTGTGGCCTGGTCTGGGGCACTGACCAATATATGGCATGGAGCCTTCAGAGGGGGTGGGAGACTGCTCTGGGTACCAGAGGTGTGGGATACACAAGCCAAAGGATGCCTTCTGCCATGCCCACCACTCATGAGTTCTAGAGATGAAGGTGGCACCCTGATTGGAACCTTGACAAGTGAGAGGCCACACATGCTGCTTGAGTCAAGGGTCAGCAGTAAAATAGAGTCCTGAACTCATCCTGTGTCTAACCTGAGTGAGAGTCACATCAAGTCAGTCTGTCACCACCATGCTGGTGGCCCAATTTCACGTGATCCCGTAAAAGAACTACACTAGTCAGCAGAGTGAGCCACTTGTCTGGCCCCCACCCTGGAACTGGGGTCTGGCCAGGATCACTAGCGACAATCCCACAGCACAAGTCCCAGAGCTACTCCGAGCTTCTGATGCCCGTTTGTGTGTGGAATAGAACATCAAAAAGTGCTCTGATGGAGAGAAACAAAGACCAGGCCCACACAGGTCTCGATCTGCTCTCAGAGCACCCTTCCTGGGGGGCTCTGCTGGTCCCAGCTGGTCCCAAGCACTGGAAGGGTCTCAGATATTGTGGAGGAAGTCACTCCAACCTGCGCAGGGGCCCTGTTTGCTCAGGTATTAGAGTGTTCTGGTCCCTCCATCCACTACTTATTCTGCTTAGCAAGACAATCAAAAGATCCAAAATATATGATAAAAAGACTCACTTGCTATACCAAATCTCATCCATTTGCCCCTACAAATGCATTTACACCCCTTTTCATACGCTCTGTCTTGACTGGTAAGTATTACATCTTCAGGGTTTCTGTGCCTTCTCACCTCCAGCTAGGTTTGACCAATGGGGAACCCTGGCCAGAGATGGAGGAAAATAGGTGGAAGATATGGAATTTTTCTCCCCGTTCCTTCCTTCTGAGGTCACTTTGAATGTGTCCATCCACCAAAGGCCACTCTCAGGCAGCCATCTCCACACTCATCTCTCTCCTAGACTCTGGTCACCACCCTCTCAGTGATACCATTTTAGCTGCTTCTAGCCCCAGGATACTGCACTATTCTTAGGGGTGGCCTCCAGCCTCTTTGTAATTAGCCCTTTTAGAATTCACCTATGCTGATACAAATACAATGCTTTGTTAAAAGATACATAAGTTAGAGAGAGAGGGTTGGCAATTGGAGAGGGCTCCTGGTTAGGGCCCTGCTGCCCATGTGAGCTGCCTGCGAGCCTGAGGAATAAGCTAACCTCACACAATTGGCTATCGCGACCCATGCTTTCAGTCTAAGATGAGTGAACTGTTTGCAAGAGAGGACCTGGCAGTCCTCCAGCTGAGCGCAAGGGACATGCCACTCTGCCTGCCTCAGGGGCCTCTATTTCCTGGTCTATGCAGACAACGTGATGGTTTGGCTTAGGCTTGAAGCCAACCATCTGGGTTCCTCCATCTGTAAAATACAGGGGTCTGATTAGGGGATCTCTAAGTCCAGCACTAAGGGCAGGGACCTGGAGAATGTTACAGGAGTGGAAGTGCCTCTCCCCAAGCCCACCCTTAACATTTGTAGGGCCCTGGGCAAGAATACAAATGAAGGTCAATTCAATAGAGCCCTAAATATTTAGAAGTTACAAATAACAGAAACAAACAAATAAAATGAGTCCTATATGTCTACCCTGACAAATATGCCTCATCACAACCAAAGTTTTAAAATATTCATCAAACTATAGTTTAGTGGCAAAATGTCAAAGACGTATGAATTTAATCATGATTGCTCATGTATGAGTGTTGCTTTAACAATATTTGGATGAGTATATATAAATAAAAGCACATATAAATCATAAATAATTTTATATTAATTCCAATTTTTTTGGCCTTTAATTCTGTAAGTACTAGCTGTGTTGTCATCAACACTTCCTCATAATTTGTGTTCTACTTATGAGATCTAAAAGATTTAAAAATAAATATAATCATATTCAAAATGTACAAAATGTTAATGTATTTTATACAAATATAAATTACAGTAAATGCAAAAAATGAAAAAATAAAAATCATTTTCATAAATATTTCAAGTTGTCTTCTAAATATTCATAACTATGAGAATTCAAATGCAAAGTAAAAGTAGTGATATCCAACATTCGAATCAAAAGTATTTAAATCAGGCTGAACTTTTTATTTGGTTGTTTGAAAATAAAATTAAATTTCCTAATATTAAAAGAACACAATTCTAGAGTTCAATATTCAGCTAGTTGCTGATGTAAGATATCAGTAATTGAATTTCACACATGAATATGAATTGTTTAATATTGCAAAATGTTAATCACCAGTTATGTGCCACTATCGAAAAAAACATCAGGCTAATTTGTAAATACCTCCAGAAGCACAAATTAGAACACAAAGAGTAGAAAAAAAAAGACACAGCACTGCTGAGAAACAGTGCTTCATTACACATGGTGTCTGATACATGGTCGGGCATAATAAATTGTAATTATTAGTAGTAAAAATAGTAGTAGTTGTTACTAGTAGTGATTGTTTATTTTTTATTTTGTGGTTCTCTCGTCTGTATCACAGAATTATTTGGGAGCTAATTTTAATAAAGTGAACCTATTCAATTCCTCCTTTATTTGACCAAATTAAGATCTTAAAAATCCAGTTATGAGAGAGTTAATTACTGTTGTCTCAAGAACTGTCTCGATTTTACTTAGAAAGAAGAGTTTTTTGTTGTTAGAATCTAACTGATTCTACTTAGCAAAAAGTTATCTTTGATTCTAGTATGTTTTCAGCCAGATTACCCTCATAACCTGAACACAGAATTTTGGCTTCTAATTTCAAGGAGAGAAATGTAACTGCAAAGCAAAGATATATGCAAAGCCTGATACTTAATTTATCTTGTTCAAGCCAAACAAGGCTAAGAGTATCATGTACAGAACCTTAAGAAATAATCTTTGCATTCAGTTAATCTATATTAGTTTTCACTTCATTGTCATTTGCTCTTTTAACTTTCTTCACTGGCTTATCAAACAGAAATTGGCAGTGATAACATTTTCTATTTCTTTGATTTTCAAAATGTATCCTTAAAAAAATGGATTGGCTAATAGAGCAAAAGGGATGGAGTTGATCAGAATTCTTTTTCAAGACAGCTCTTCATACCAACAATTGGCCAGAAGACACCCCAGTGCCTCTTGTAATACGGGAAGATGGGTTCTTTCTCTTCCAGGAAAAAAAGTAGGATTATTAAAGTCCTATTAAAGTAGTAATGAAACCTGGAAATATTACCTTTTAGTACTACTTCAAAGATCATCTCCAACAAAATAACTTATCTTGAAACTGCCAGAAATATCACCTAACTTCTGCATGTAGGGGCACCTATTAGAATTAAGAGGGCACAATGTATAGATATAGTGATGACTGTAAGAGTGTTGGGATGAGATCCTGCTTTTTCCAGCTGTTTGCCTGTTCCTCTTTGCTTCCAAAGATGGAAAGAGGGGGCTAGAGGCCCCAAAGAGAAGGCTCTGTTCTCACTAGTGGAATTGGTTTATCAAGCAGAATTCCCTAAAATTTTCCCAAGACATCTGGCCTGAAGGCCCACAGTCAGATAAAGAAAACCTATATTGATTCCCAGCTGAGCACAGATTATATGAGGCTTCTCTGTTTGCAAAACTATTTCTAAACGTCCAAACAAATGGACAAGTCTCTGAAAAATGGGGCAGTAATCAATGTCTCAATAATGGCAGATCTAGTAGTCCCAAGCATGGTTTATGTGTATTATTCAGCATTTTTGTTATGAATGGCCAGACCCTAAAAGCCCCTGATGGAAAACAAAATGAAGTTAAATAGTGTTGGAACTGGACTGGCTTTCAGCGTTAAATATGTCATTTTTCAGAAGAAACAATTATACAGAGAAGTAGTGACCTGGCACAGCATTGAACCTTGGCAAAGGCCATGATTACAAAGAATTAGAGAGAGTATGTTGTGGTGGGAAGATCACGGGTTATGTGAACAGGAAATCCCTGACTTCACTTCCAGCCTGCCACATCCTAGTTCATGTTGGAGAAGTCTCTTAGCATAACTAAGCCCCTGTTGCCATTTTCACAGTTTTCAGAACGAAGTATTATGCCTGTTTATGGATTAAATAAAATAGTGTATAAAGTTCCAAGTACATAGCAGATGTATTGTGAATATAGATTAACTTTTCTTTCCTCATTCAAGAAGTCTCTGAACTACATACACTTATACAAAATCCCACCGAGGGGAGTGAATTAAGGAGAATGTTAAAAAAAAATCTCTGACCTAGAAAGTCCTTAGTTTCAAAGCAATAGGCAGTAGTGACTCATTACTACGGTCTTCAAAAAGCTGAGGAAGGATGGGGATGAGGGGTTCCTATCAAAGCAAAACATAGAACACAGATGAATAAAAATACACACATACATGTTTTACACACACATATTAAGGTATCTGCGAATATGTGTAACTACATAAGAGTTCAGTCATCACGGATCCAACTCTCTTCTGACTCATAAGCAACATTAAGTAGCTTCCTGTGCTCTCCTGAAATGAGTTCTCTCTCTGCTAACCCCAGCACCCTGCAGCCTGAGAACCTGGTTCTACTTCAGAAGTTGAGTCACTGTTACCTTTATCTTAAAGGCTGTTTCTGCCAACAGATCTCTCCACCCAATTTCAGACGAGAAAGATTCACAAACTCAGAGTGCCCCATTGAAGAAGCAGGACTTTGTTTTCCCTGGTGCAGGTAAATGTCTTCCTATGTTTAAGATTGACCTCCAAAAAAATAGAAAGGTGGTTTTGAGAAGCCATATGATCAAAGAAATTTCATACAAAATTCAAACTAACAGAAAAATATCAACATTTCAACATCTCTCACAGTTGAATTGAACTGCAATTTCTGATGTGTTAAAGGAAGTGGTGATTCATCTCAGTTCATAATGGGCACCCAAAGTGCAAAATTTCTCTTGCTTTAGTTAGTCACAGACTCCAAAGGGATTTCAGAGAAGTGGATTAACAATGTGAGGCTTGAAATTCTTTTGATTCATTTTAGTCCTATCCATTAGAATACATGACCCTTTATTAATTTAATGGATTGCAAATTGAAGGGAAAAATAGTTACTTTATAAATTCATATAGAGTTAAGCATAGACACATTAACAATAAAACCTTGACTTTTCACATGAAGGAAAAAGTGTGGCAAATGTATTCAGTTTCAGTATTTTTTTAAAAAAACACCAAAAAAGAATGTTCTGTTAAAAATGAGACATGTAGCATAGATTGCAGAAAGAAAGGGGAGGGGAAGTATCTTTGATGTGTATGGTTATAAGTGTGTAGTTGTATCTTGTCCACTCTAGCTGTGAAGCCTGCAGTTTGGAGCAGGTTTCAAGCATGTTTGTACAGGTTTAACCTGCCAGTCTTGCTTTGAGCCACGTCATGTGTCTCACAAGGTGGCATGGGAAGCCCGTAAGAACCCACTTGGCACTCATACATGTGTATCCTGGAAATGCTGGAGAGTCAACACCCATGGAGCACACTTGACCAGTGAAGGATGGGGCTGATGGAATGCTTGACATGCAGTTCATAAGGCTCCTCAGAAAGTCCTGCTGAATGGAGAATCCATTGACCATAGCAGCAATGAACATATCCTTACATTGACTTTCCCTCCCTCTCTGGTTGACTTCCTGTATTAGTTATCTACTGCTGTGTTAAAAGTTACCTCAAAACTTAGTGACTTAAAATAACAAAGTTTTGAGCTGGACCTTGAAGATGGCGGAAGAGTAAGACGCGGAGATCGCCTTCCTCCCCACGGATTGCCCCCAAATTTAAAAAAAAAAAAAAAAAACAAAGTTTTGTTCTCACAGTTTCCACAGTCAACAAATCAGAATCCGCTTCAGCTGGCTGTTTCCAGCTCAGGATCTCTCATGAGGATTTAGTTCAAATGTCAGCCAGAGCCGTATCCATCAGAAGGCTCGACTGGGGCTGGAGGATCCACCTCTGAACTTACTCATGTGGTTGTGAGCAGGAGTTTTTCCCAGTGTGGACTGCGGCTCACCTTATGGCAGCTGGCTTTCCCCAGAGCGAGTGATCCAAGAGAGAGGACAAGGGAGAGTGCAAGCAGGAAGCTACAGTGTGTTTTATCACTTAGCTTTAGAAGGGACATATCATCACGTCTGCTGTACGCTGTCAGCAACATAGATCAACTCTGGTGCAATATGGGAGGAGACTCCACAGGAGTGTGAATACCAAGGGGTGGGGAACATTGGGCAGTCTTGGGAGTTGGCTACCATACTTCCTCTACCACTCATTCATGATCCTGGAGTCACTACCAATAAACTACTTGTACAAAAAGCTTTATCTCAAGCTCTGCTCTTGGGTGGAAACTAGGCAGCGAATGATTTTCTCTATGTAGTTTTCTTCAGCGAGGTGGATCTGTATGTACCTGTGTTGATACAGAAAGATTTCCAAAATATATTATTAAGTGCAAAAAGTAAAATGCAGAACTCTTCAGGTATGTGTATATAACTGCAAGAGTATAAAAGAAGCTTGGTAATAGCTGACAGTGGTTATTTGAGGGAGAAGGTGAAAAGAAAAAGGCTGATTAATTTTCATCTTATTATTCTTAGCACTATTTGAATTTTTGAAACACATTTATGTATTCTTTTAAAGAATCACTTTTTGGAGGGTGGTGAGATTGGGAATTTTAAAAATTCTCTGTAAAATTTTATGTATTAAAAGTATAATAGTGCCTTTAAAAAACAATAACTCTAACAGTCAGAAAAGTTAGGTACTATAGAAGGTGTTCAAAATAAGGGTCAATTCAAACAATACAAGGGACCCTGTGCTCAGTCTTTCCAGGCACTGAGTTGTGGTGTTAACCCAATTATTTCACACCAAAAGAGAAATGGGGACGCATTCCCCTTCTGTGAGGAATCCATGCCCAAGGACACAGTACACTTCTTATCCTGCTGGCTTCCCATTCCCTTACCATTATATCAAACCTGGGAATACATGGAAGAATCATCTGGAACCATGCCTCAGGATTTTGTTCTTGTCCTCTGCTATTTTTCATACCTTTAAATTAAAGTAAAATCCTTTCACACAATGGCGCCAAGATTGTGCAATGGTTACTTGGTTCCTATCATTTTCTCAAAGAACAGGTAAAAATTCTTCCCTTGGAAATGACAGGCAACATTGTCTGGCAAAGTAGGTGATAAGGTGAAGAGTGGCTCCCTGCATAGTCAGTATCTTCCTAGCCCAGTCTCTCCAAGTTAAAGCCAGTGAAAAAGGAGCCAAACAACCAGAAGATTCCTGGAAATCATTGACCCTCTCCTGGAATGCCCACCACTCCATATTTAAGCTGTGGTGGATAAGTGCCACCAGATGGTGCCAAACCGCGGTTGGGACCAGGATAGATTTGCATTATGACTTCAGATCTCTATTGCCAACTGGATGCATAAGTCCATCAGGAAGCAAACCACGAAGAACCTCAAATAATGCCACTCTGCATTTTAATCTTGACTTTTAAAAAACCCCACCTATCTAGTTAAAGCAAGACTTTATTATATAACTAAAAGACGTCTCTTAACAGCCCAGATGATCTCTTAATAATAGTCACTTTTGTTACAACCAGGTAAAGAATTTATATTAATTTATTGAAGAATTCAAACAGTCTACTTCATTTGACTACAGATGTAAGGAATGGAGGAGACAGACCAAAAAGCCCACAACATCCAAAATCTCTTTTCTTCAAAGAAAGAAAAAAGCTAATTTTAGAAAATCAACATGTTTCCTGATTACAGGAACATTTATCAGGAAGCAAGTTAATTTCCTAAAATTTAATTGCAAATCTAAGCATCCTTGCCAAGTTTTCCATGTTATCAGTAAGGAACAGGGACATCTGTGGCTAAGGCATCATGTCTTCTGGGTGCTCTGAGCCACGACCACAGTGCTATTTCCCTTCTGACACATATGGACACTAGCAAGCCTCCTTATCCTAGTCAGTATTGGAGCCTGCTAATATCTGGAGTGCTAACTTCGGTCAGTAGATTGGTCGATACCTATTATATGGCACCACCTTCTACTCCTTCAATGTCAATCTCATTAAAGTGATAAAGTTCAACATAAGATGTAAATACAGACAAAAATGTTGAAAGTTCTTTTCACACACTACCTAACTTCCCCTACAAGTTCTTTCCCCTAAAAAATTATGGGTTTCGGGGGGTGGGGGGTAGGAAAATTGGATGAAGATGGTCAAAGGTATAAGATAAGTAAGTTTGGGGATGTAACGTACAGCAGGGTGACTATAGTTAACAATACTGTATTGTGTATTTGAAAGTTGCTAAGAGAGTTGATCTTAAAGTTCTCATCACAAGAAAAAAGTTTGTAACTATATGAAGTGACAGATGTTAACTAACCTTATGGTGGTAATCATTTCACAGTATACACATATATCAAATCATATGTTGTATATCATAGACTTATACAATATTATATGTCAATTATATCTCAATAAAATTGAAAAAAATCAAGAGTCCACCATATTCCACTGAATGGCCCTCTGAGTGAAGCTATGTATCCTCAGGCTGTTGTATATTGCTTGGATTTTCATTTTTTCCTTCTTATGGCAATTCTGAACATATAGTGGATTTAAGAAAGCATAGAATGCAGTGGATAGGCATGAATAAGGCTAAGTAAGTGTCACTAAAAATAGCATTGCCAGCAACCAGTAACTATAAATTTAAATTCTATGCAAATCCAATTCCTTTTGCTATTTCCCCTTAACTCCTGTTAATCAAATTGGACTGAGGTAAATATTAATATTAAAAATATATGTAAATTTATATAAAAATTTTTCTCAGTTTTGTCTTTTGCAGTAAAAAGTCTCAAATCACAGAGAAAGCGATTCTTCCTCTTTTTCTGTCCCCAATCACTCTTTTGGCTGGGAGAGACATTGCATTTTTCATGCCAAACCATGTATATTCCACTCTTGACTCAATTAATTATTTTCATAATCATCATAAAATATAACCATGAAACCCCTGTCCACCACTTCAAGTTTTTCTGTTCTGGAAATAAAAGTAGAAAGAGATTGTTTATGTGAGTTCCCTGTTTGCTCATGATTTAGATTTGCTCTTCGGAAAACCTTCCCAAAGATTCTGTGGTAGCCCAATAAACTGTAGATACCAGCCTCTTAACTGAAAGTTCTTTTAGACATGGAGAATAATTAAAATATTTACATGCAAGTTTTATCTAGAGAAATAAAAAAACTACTATCTGGAGACTGATTTGAGGGCATCAATATAAATATAACTAACAGGAAAAAATAGTTTTTTAGCCACATTCCAAAAGTTTCCCCTTGGGGGAGAATCAGTTTTGGGGTTAATGCTCTGACAGCCTCTTTGGAGTTTCCAAGGCAGTAAGAAGGCGGACACAGGAGATGAATTGAGAGGGATGACAGAGAGCTCTAGAATCTGAAAAAAAAAGATACAAAAGAACTTGTTTACAAAATAGAAATAGACCCACAGACATAGAAGACAAACGTGTGCTTACTAAAGGGGAAGGCGGGAGAGGAGTAAATTAGGAGGATGGGCTTAACAGAGACACACCACTATATATAAAATAGATAACCAACAAGGACCTAGTGTATAGCACAGGGAACTCTACTCAGTATTTTGTAATAACCTATAAGGGAAAAGAGTATGAAAAAGAATATATAAATATTATGTATACATATAATATATACACATACATATATAACTGAATCACTGTGCTGTACGCCTGAAACTAAGATATTGTAAATCAGCTATACTTCACTATAAATAAATACATAAAAATAAAGTTCTACAAACAATAAAAAATTAATCCGATATAATCCCCCCAAAAATAAAAAGTTTGAAAGAAATAGGAAAGACTTTCGGGAGATATTATTTGAGACTTCACGGGGGAACGATGGACAGAGGGAGACCCAAAGGCCGATAATCAAGAGAGATGGAGAAAAATTCAATGTGATCTGTAGTGAAATACGATACTTTACCTGATGCAAGTTCTCCTGTCTTCTCCTCTACAAAATCATTAGTAGATTTACACTGCTCACTCACGCTTTCTAGAGAATTCCTGTAGCAGCAAACTAGACAGGTACTGAATTCAAGGCTGGTGTGAGATGAAAGCAGCTGTCCACAGAAGAGATCACATAGAGGTGAGAAGAGATTTCAATGATACGATTTTCAAGTTGGAGAATCATTTCCTTATCTAAGACTCTGCAACTCTCATAGTTTGTATGGATAGAGCAGAATCTTGGGTTTTCTAAAAACATAAATCTTTATAGTATTTGAAAAAGAATGTTTAGTATGTGCCGTCCTGGGTTTGTCGGGGATCAAGGACTTGAAGACCCGAATATATAAGCATGGTGCCTGAAGTGTCTTAAACCCACAGTATTGTAATGTACGTAAACCAGTTGATTTAAGTGGGTCCGGTTTGGATTTCTGTCCCTTGCAATGAAAAGTCTCCTGTTTTTGATGCAAAGGGCAACTGTGGTTATCATCAGAAGGACAGTCAGGACAAATAGGGCCATAGGGACGAGAGGGAGAACGGATATATTTAAAAGGAAAATATTTGGTAACTGAGGCAACTTGCCGTCCTATCGACTTGGGTCTGATCAGCATCTGAGCTCTAGTTTCAGCACTAGAGAATGGGAGAAACGTTCTATCAAATTTCACTCGTGCCTTGGGTATTGAGGAGCTAGCCAGCTGCCAACTTGCATATGGAGGATTAGCTGGGGAGAAATTTCTTTATGGCTGGGCTTAAGCTGGATGAGGAGGAAAGAAGTGAGTATTCCACATAAAGGTGCACAATGAATCGTTACTGTCACTCGTGGTCTAAACATCTGGGCCTTACTTCTGAGCTAACATTGGCCTTTCTCCCTTGGCCATGCTTCAGCCAGTTTTTGCCACTTAACTGTACGTACGTCCTATTCACGACCCTGGCTGAAACCACCACTTCATCCTTGACCCTGCTGGCCCAATTATTCCTCCCCCGCACCTCCCTGGTGATTGCCTGAAACTGTCATCTACTAGGCTGACCATGCCTCCCTCTTTAACTGTGTTTGTGATTGAAGGTGTAGACTCCTGCCATCTGCTTTCTTCTCCCGCAGGCCAACACAAAGAAGTTTAATCACGGCACTAACTATGGGTTTTCGGAGATTTTTATCCAATTTACTGCTGTGAAAGTCATCAGTGGAGGCTTGTGTGTGGCAATAACAAATGCTTCAGTTCAGGGGAAAGTATAAGGACAGAGAGAAGACACAGCTTGGCTGAGAATGGGAAAGCAGAATTACAGATGATTAATAATATTTATTTTCACACTCCATGAAAAAAAAAAAATCTCTGTTGTCCTTTAGTCTATCTCCTCAAATTAGTGGAAGAGTGCTACTCATGATTCATCAGTGATTCAGGATGAGCTGCCATGCTGATTTCTACTCTTTATCCTCTGGCTCATCAGGGCCCAAGTCAGAGGAGTTTGTTGACCTTAAAAATAAAACAGCCAGTTATTTTACCAGCAAAATGCATTTATTCAGGAAGAGTAGAGGAATTGCAAGTTGGAATGTGCAGGCTATGGCAAAACCATAGGCAAATAAAGGAGAGGAACATTACTTTATATAGAAAAAGGAGGAAGCTGGGAGGAGCTGCTTCCAACAAAAATCCATTGGAGGAAAGTGGGAGTTCAGGGTGACAGTTTCTCATTGGCTGGGCCTGTTGCTGATCTAGGAGACAATCTTCGTTCCTCCTGTTGGAGATGTAGGGTAGGTCTCTTCGTGTTTACCCTCTTCCTATGGCAACGAGGGGTAGTGCCTGAGAGCTCCCTCTTCGGGACTCCACCTTAAATGAGGTTTCCTTTTATGAATTTTCACAGGGTCAGTTAAATAGCAGAATGCTGTTAGTTATTAAAACTTGTTTTGACTCGCAAACTCTTCTCTTTTTTTTTTCTATAACTCCTTCCAATCTGGCCTTCACCTCAACCCTCCAACAAAACAGCTCTTGTCAAGGTCACCAAATGAACTCCACTTTTGAAAATCCAGTGGGAAATTTTCAGGCAGCTAACTTGACTTGTCAGATCCTTTTTCGTCCTGGATATGTTTTCTTCACTTGCCTTCCAGGACACCACACACTCTAATCCCCAGCCACCTCCCCCCTCCCCCTACTAAGTAGATGCTTCCTTCCAGCCTTTTTTCCCTGATTCCTCCTCTTTCCCATTCTTTCAACACTGGTGTACCCTGGGGCTCCGTCTCTGGACCTCTTCTCCTCTACACTCACTGTGTTGGTGATATTTCATCTAGTCTCAGAGCTTTCAGTTCTTTCTATATACAAATGCTTCTTTAATTAATATATCTGACCTGGACTTCCCTCCTTAACCCTCAGCTAATATATACAATCATTTACTTTTACTGGCTCTACTTGGATGCATATTAACTGAATATCACTATTCAACCTCCTCCTCACATAGGCCTCCTCATCTCAGCAAGTAACACAGTCTATCCAGTTGCACACACCAAAAACCTTGAGATCATCCTTGAATCCTCTTTGTCTAATACCTCATATCCAGTTTACCAGCAAATCCTACTGGGTCGACTTCAGATTATTCTCTGCCGATACTACCCTGGTCTCAGACATCAGAATCTTTTGTCCTAAATAGCCTCCTACCTGGTTCCTTGTTTGTACCTTTGCTCTTCTAGAGTTTATTCCAAACATAGCAACTAGAAATATTCTATTGAACACAAAATCAGATTATGTTATGTCCTTCCTCAAAACTCTCCAATATTGGGCTTCCCTGGTGGCACAGTGGTTGAGAGTCCGCCTGCCAATGCAGGGGACACGGGTTCGTGCCCCGGTCTGGGAGGATCCCACATGTAGAGACTGACTGAGTGAATGAATCAATGACAAAAATAAATTGCTATTTCTATTATATAACCTTACCCCTTCCTCCAAAGAGAAAAATTTAGTTAATAATGTTACCCTCTGTAGGCAGTTTTGAATTTAGACACATTTTTCCCCCACTCATTTGTACGCATCATGGTTTTATTGTATATGTTTCAAGACATTTAAGTATTTAAAATAAGCAAAGTTGATGAGGACAAAAAGCTGATGAGAGCTAAGGTCTCCAGGATACTAAATGTAAACAAAAATTTAAATATATAATGATTATAAAAGATTTAGGGGGAAAATCACATTGGGGGGATATAAAATCAAAGCAAACATTTAAAAAATTAAACAGGTAGATATAGATATATTTTTTAAAATCAAAGCCAGATGACAAATTTTCATTCTTGTTATTGATTTGCTATGAAATCTTTAGATTAAATAGTAACTTGGAGCCAAAAAAGGGTTTGTTTAAGCCAAGAAATGCTTTACCTCATCCACATAATGCCAATTGGAAGCGTTCTGAGACTATTACATTCAACAGCCTATGACCAACTTTAACAAAGTGTGATGATATGTCTGAGACATCATTATTCTGCTAAAACATTAATGATATCTAAGCCAAGGCATTGAGCAAAGGAAAAGTTCAGTGTTAAATGGGGAAATTCCACTTAAGTATCACTTAATCAATGGAGACAAGAAACCTTTCTTGGTTATATTAAAATCAGTTTAGGGAATGTATTTTATCAATAATTTACCTGTAAGCAAATTAAATCAATTTGAGATTTTCAAACAGAATTTTGTAAAATATATCCTAGGGATTTTTTTCTTTCATAAAAGGAGTATTTAAGATTATCCTCAAAGGACAAGTTTTCAATAATTTGAGCTTAATCCTGGGAATCCCAGAGGCTGAGATGGTGGAATGTAGGTTTACGCTTGCTAAAAATGAGGAGGAACACTGAGAAGATACCAGATAAACCCGAGGGTAAACCTGCAAATGTCTGGTTTCTTATTTACTGCCAAATCCATCACTTGCTATCTGTGTCTGCCAAACCCAGAGACTTCCAAGAACTAAAAGTATCTGGGAATATGTGAGGCAGTACCCTTCTTCCCCCTATTTACTTCCTTTCTCTCAACCTTGGTCTACCCTCCTGTTAGCTTCTCCTATCTAGCTTGACTCAATCCTTCCAGAAGTACTCTTAGTTAAACAGACACAAGCATTTTATGCAGACACAACACTTCCCCCACACTCACGTGCATACACGCACACACACGCACACCTTATCCTATGCTTATATTAATACATTTCGTACTACAGTATACAGTGCTTCTATAGACAAGAGTACCAATAAACTAGTTTATAGACCCTAAGACCAACATTGGCGGAAGCTGAAAAATGAAATATTACATCCACATCTATTACAATCTTTTTAAGTAAATTTATTTATTTTATTTATCTATTTTTGGCTGCGTTGGGTCTTCGTTGCTGCACGTGGGCTTTCTCCAGTTGCGACAAGCAGGGGCTACTCTTCATTGTGGTGCGCGGGCTTCTCATTGTGGTGGCTTCTCTTGTTGTGGAGCATGGGCTCTAGGCGCGTGGGCTTCAGTAGTTGTGGCATGTGGTCTCAGTAGTTGTGGCTCACAGGTTCTAGAGCACAGGCTCAGTAGTTGTGGCGCACGGGCTTAGTTGCTCCGCGGCATGTAGGATCTTCCCGGACCAGGGCTCGAACCCGTGTCCCCTGCCTTGGCAGGCGGATTCTTAACTGCTGCACCACCAGGGAAGTCCCAATTACAATTTTATTTGTCAATTATACCTCAAAAAAGCTAAGAAAAATAAAATACATAATTTTCAGATTGAGAAATAAAGAAATAAGTTAACAGGATTTATTTTATTTTATTTTTAATTGGTGTACAGTTTCTTTACAATATTGTGTTAATTTCTACTGTACAGCAAAGTGAATCAGCTATACGTATACATATAACCCCTCTTTTTTGGATTTCCTCCTCATTTAGGTCACCACAGGGCACTGAGTAGAGTTCCCTGTGCTATACAGTAGGTTCTCATTAGTTATCTATTTTATACATAGTATCAGTAGTGTATATATGTCAATCCCAATCTCCCAATTCATCCCATCTCCCCCTTCCCCCTTGGTATCCGTATGTTTATTCTCTACATCTGTGTCTCTATTTCTGCTTTGTAAATAAGAACAGGATTTTTAATTACATGTAATTCATTGATGTTAAATATTGAAGAAATGTTATTATATGTTAGGCTATAAAGATAAGTGTTAGGCTATAATTTGCTTGAGAATATTATTTGTTGAAATTATTTTTTTCTGGAGGGCTTAAATTTCCTTTATCTTATTATCTTGGTTAACAGGATTTTTTTTCCTGCTTTCTCCTTTCCTTCTACAGTCTCCTGGAGACTGTAGAAATGGATGTTTTACTCAATCTATTTATACATATATTAGGAGCTTTTTAGCAAATAGTTTGTGAAAGAAAGGAGAGAATCACAGAGGGGAAGTTTACATGAGAGTTTTTGTTTCTCTAAGGCAAAGGGTAGGTTCTAAGCTCAGCACAGGTTGAGGTTCCCCAGGTCACAGGCGTTGCTGGGCTATGAGAACTGTACCCCAAATGAACATCCTCACCCTTCAAAGAAAGTGTAGACAGATATTTTCACATCTAACCACCAGGCTCATTTCTCATCTCAGGATTCTGTAAAATTCCCTGCATTTTAATTGCTCAAATTAAAGGGTTAGAAAACCAGTCATAATAATAATTTTTAAAAAGTTTCCCACAAAATCATCATCGATTCCTAATTTTTCATTCATCAGTATGTCTTGTCCAAGTCTCCTAAATTCTAGCACTGTTCTTGATACATGAATTAATTAATGTACAGCCAAAGTGGATTGTGTATGTCAATTTCTTTCATCTAAATGGCTTCTGTTCTTTTGAAACTCTTTACAAAAACTCTTTGGAGTGTTTTACACACAGTGGCCAGTTTTGAAAGACCTTTTCTAAAAAACAAAACTACTCTTTAGAGGAAGCATAAATGAAATAGCCATCAAAATTCGCTATGCCCCTGCGAAAGGTTGAATTCAGAGAGTTAAGTGAAGTACTTCATCCAGAGCGCCGCTATGATGTGGATGAAATGAAATGAAAGCAATCTTTATGCGAGAAAAATATCTAGCCCCCAAGAAATCTTATAAATGCTTACTAGTTCAGTCTTTAAACTATGAGTCATGAGCCACGATTAGTGAAGTATTCCTCTTTAGCTTTCAGTAACCATGAAGGTAGTTTTTATAAAAGTGGTTTTTACCCTGCCCATAGTGATAACTAGAAAAGATAAACTCCTACACAAGGTAATGGCGAGGGCAGCGTGAGAGGAGGTTCCGATCTGTGTGGGAAGCTGTAGGTGGTCAGGGACGACTCAAGAGTCCAAGATCAGCCTCCTAGTCATCTAGCTTTAGCAGTTCCCAGCTACTTTTTAGTTGCTTGGTTGGTCTGTTTTCTCTCTCTCTCTCTCTCCCTCACATTCAACACATATGTTCGAAAAACAGCTTACAGTTCTCATTAAAACACTTGAGTTTGCATGAACTTGCATCAGCGAATGGAATAAATTATTAAGAGCTTATTCACACATTTTATCATTCAAGCCATGTGTTCCTGTAAATATCTTATTGAGTTGTTCCATTTAAAAATAAAGATGCTGTGTCATTCAATGTATTAAATTCAGCTTTTCATCTGAAATTCTCCAAGGCCTTGAGTTATAGTGTCATAGTTTTTTGCCAAGGAAATAATTTCTATCTTTGCATCATTCAATTTAAGATATTGTGGCTCAAAATTACCTTAGCAGAGAATGCACCCTCCCACAGAAACACTTACTGGACAGGAACTGATATTCGGAACGTTTTTCTTTTTCTTCTTCTTCTTAAAAGAATTAGCACATAGCACAGGGAGATCAGCTCAGTGCTTTGTGACCAGATAGAAGGGTGGGATTGGGAGGGTGGGAGGGAGGGAGATGCAAGAGGGAAGAGATATGGCGATATAAGTATATGTATATTTGATTCACTTCGTTATAAAGCAGATACTAACACACTATTGTAAAGCAATTATACTCCAATAAAAACGTTAAAAAAAAGAATTAGCTTTGAAATCTTTATTTAAAATGTTAATTAACTTTTATTCTATCAAAAACCGAACGATCTCAAACTTGCGTATTTTGTGTGTTTTGTGTAAATGTATTTATATGTGTAAGTATCTGTGGCTTTATATATATTTTGTGTATGTGTACACACACATAGAAAGGTAAATGAAATAAAAAATAAAACAGAAGTCATAGTAGAACATTACATTTTCACAACTCTTCTGTTATTTTTACAATCCTACCACCACCAGAAAAGGTCTCTGGTGGGCACTGAAAATCTAGCAGATGGAGATGACTACATGCACCCGTAGTTTCCCTAGGGCTTTGAAATGATCGTGAGGCCAGGCCTGTCTGTCATTCAAGGAGCCCTTCTGCTCTGCATTAATACGGGGCAGTTAAACTGAGTGCAATGCTTACTTCCCGGGTCTCAACGCCTATCACCACAACCTGAGGAGGTAAGAAGGTACTTCCTCTTTATCCACAATTTTGGCACAAGTTTCTTTGACCAAATTTCCAGAAATTAGCTCAAATCATCCACCCAGTTATATCTGAGAGCCCAAGGGAACCATATCACATACCCTCCAGGATAAAGATCTCAGGCTTTCAGATTCCAGAAGACTTGACTTACAGTCACTCAGCTGCCATGGCTGAGAGACCCTCACAGGCTTACGGTCCTTTGAGACAGCCCTCCAGCATGACTCTGCTGGTGTTCCCTAGGTGGCCTCGGAAGGGTGCTGCCGTCCCTAATTATCATCGCGCAACTAAGACCAGGATGTGATTTTTACCAGAATTTCCTGAAGAGTTAAAGATAACAGACACAAACTCCAAAAGCAGTTTACAACTGTTACTAGAGACCCAAACATGACCCTTTATAACACTGGGTAGCCTGTGGTTGAGGATAGCATAACCCCGGACTGATAGGAAGCTTCAGACATCCACACTCAGGATCCAGGCTCTGTTGAAGGGAAATGTTCTCTTCTGCCCAAGCTGATTGACAGAGTGCTTGCTATGTTCTCATTACTTTATATGCACCACCTTCAATCCTCACAACACCATGGTGATATAACCGCCACCATAACAATCTTCTTTACAGCCGACGAAAATAAGGCCCAAAGAGGTTAAAAGTCATGCTGCTGAAGGTCACAAAGCCACGATTTGAAAAACCAGAAGTGTCTGACTCCCTCACTTCAGAGATCAAGAGGCAACTAAAACTCCGGTAGTGTTCAGACAGCTGACCTCAAATATGATTTAGTAAAATTCTGACAGGTTACTGGGTGAAGGCGATGGCGGGCACTTGGCTATGAGGAGGGATCCAGGAGAGGGAGAGAAACACCCCACACTCTGGATGGGCTTGGAGGAAGCACTGACTCTGAAAGAGAACCTACTACTTCGGCCCTCAGATCTTTGCAGGGTTAAGGTTTATGACTCTGAATCCAGAGAAAAAGACCTTCCTCCAAACAGCTGAGCCGCACCTGCCTCACATTGTGGCAGGAATCCCAACACATCCTAACACTGCACCCCCGATGTCGTGAGCAGCAGTAGGGAGCAGAGAGAGAGAGAGAATATTATTTCTATTGTCCTTAAGAACACTTCCTATTCTAAAGAATAGGAATATGCTTACGGGTAAGCATCAGGTAAGCCATAGTCCATCTGCTGGCTGGGACTATAAAGGTGAATATGTCAGAAGTTAGAAGTTACACTGCTATCTTGCAGAGACGTAGAAAGTGATGTGTATGCTGTAGAGCCTAAAGCTAGACCCTGGGGACCCAAAAACCAAGGCTGAGGATATGGTGCGTGAACTCCATGAGAAGATGGTCACCACTGGAGAGAACAGAGGCCAGAGGTGAACAAGAAATAGTGGGTCTCCACCAGGTGGGCCGTCGGGAGTCAAGCAGTAAGACCCAGGCAATTTACTCATCAGTGAGACAGGCGAGAATGCACATCCTCACCTCCTCAAAAATATGCGTGACAATTTGTAGTTATGCTCACTTGGTATAATTAAACTCACTGCAGATGGTATAATTCTCTGCATTGTCATGTGGATTATACGACTACTCTGAATATACAGCCATCTTAGTGGCCCATTACTTCGTTTCCTCTGCTCTCTCAAATTTTTCATGCAACAGCTTCATCTTCAAGTCTTAGCACTGTTACCGTCAAGATTCTGCAAGCACAAGCAGCAATTATAGTGACAACAATTCTTGTAGAATTTATGAAGTGTGTGCTCAAGTTAAAGCCTGAGCTGAGAAAATGGAATGCCTTTACAAGATTTTATTGCAGAAATCTCTATCCTAACAACATGATACTATCTTCAAGGTGATTAATGTAAGGCCAAGATAGCACACTTCCTCCCCAGTCAGGGTATAAAGATGATTACTGACGATGTCCAAATATTCCTAAACAACGTATTTTGTCTCTACCCTCTAAGTATAACTGAACTTGACTTCATAATCCCAAACTCTCAGACTAAGAGTAGAAGAGCATCTTTCAAACAGAGCTTCCAGAGTTGTACAGGCATCACCAGCCAACCAGCAATCCTGTCTAAAGAAGAGTGTCCATACGCTGACACTATAATCTGCCTTACTTAAAATGACCTTCCCCTGGAAGTTATGTTTTACTAAATTTTCCAGACTCTGACCCAATACAATTTAGTGCTTTTGTTCAACCACACTCATGCATGATCTCAAGTCATCGTTTCATTTGTCAAGATTACTAACAAATGGCAAATGGATGAAATCATACTGAGAGAATTTCTCCAGGTCAGAGATAGACTGTGATTCTCGTTTCATTCACATATAATTTCTTATAAGTAAACAGTTATGTCATTGATCCCTTCCAAATATTTTCAACTCTATTGTAACTGCTACATTCATGTTTACCTTGATTCCTCTTCTTTTTGGCCAGCTTAATTTTGCTGTCTAGCTGTAACCATCAAAGTGAAGAGTCAAAAAGAATTTTCAGTCCAGGATAAAACCTTTAATCTCCAACACGTCTATTCCATGACTGTGATGACGTGGACCCAGAGAAAAGCGCTGGGAATTGGATGATTTCAGTTGGGGCCTTTGACCTTTTCCACCTCACACCAAGCAAGCTTAAAGCCTCACCTTACTCTCCCCCTGGGGTTTTCCTAACAGTGGGCAGTAGCATACTGTTTAGCTCTGTACAACTTTCCACTTATAGATACAGACCCTTTTTAGGAAGCAAAGAACCAAGTAAGAAATTTTAGTATCTCATCTCAAGGGGTTCTGGGTACAATAATTTTTCTTACTCCTGACCCTCATGGCTGATTCCAAGATGTGACAACTGACTCTGACCCAGCTCCTTATCTGAATGCTTTGGCTTGTTTATTTCTTGGTTCTCATTCCTGAATTTCTCCAATAACTTAATATCCTGATTCATTGGTTTGACTGAGTTTTTGTACTAATTGGCAAGTCAGACCTCCCAGCCTCCCACAGAAAGCCCCTGATGCCCACAACTTACCCATACAGCAGTCTAGCAGTACCAGTGCTGCCTGGTAGTACTAATACTGTCTAGCAGTGCTGTCAGCTGACGCTGAATCTATGCTGAGGCATTTCCATGAAAGTTCTAGCAACTACTAAAACAGTTGCTTTCTGATTGCCACTTGTTTTGGAGCTACTTGCCCATTTAAGGACATTATGTACATTTATTTTTAAAAAAGTTGTCTTCTACTTTTTTTTTTTTTTTTTTTTTTTTGCCCCATTCAAGCTCTTAGCCTGGGTACATTCTTGAGGGATGACTTTGGCAATACGTCCAGTAGAGAGTAGAGACAGCCCCCATCCGAAGATGTGAATGAGTCTCACACTCCCAGGCTACTTCTACTTATCATGCAACAAGTGGAGACGTGGGTTTTTTGGAAGATTTTTAGGAGGTACTTTGTAAGAAAAGCCATCAGGGTGAGAAAAGAGCCCAGCTTTTCCAAGAAGCACGGCCACAGATGTCTTTGTGAGCGAGCAAGGACAATACGGCAGGCAGCTGCTGGATCCTCTGGCTGCCTGTGAGCAGGCAGGGGCAGGTCCCCGGAATCACTCCCTCACAGGGGTAGCCAAGCGTGCCTTTTCGAGAGGCAGGAAGTGAGAAGCGTGGGTGGGCAGGGCGTTCGACAGAATTTTGAGGAGTGGTTTCAGAATGAGGCAAGAAGGGCTCCAGATCGGCTTGATGGATTATAGAGCGAAGGATAGGAGATTGTGCCGTTTTGTTTATTTTTCTCACAAGTGGTGCTGTGAGATACCCTTTAATGTTTTTCAAAAGACAAAAGTAGGGCTTCCCTGGTGGCCCAGTGGTTGGGAGTACGCCTGCCGATGCACGTGGGTTCGTGCCTCGGTCCGGGAGGACCCACCTGCCGGGGAGCGGCCGGGCCCGTGAGCCATGGCTGCTGAGCCTGCGTGTCCGGAGCCTGTGCTCCGCAGCCGGAGAGGTCACAACAGTGAGAGGCCCGTGTGAAAAAAAAGAAGACAAAAATAAAACCAGAATTAAATTTTACTGTTTGATGGTTATTGTACATTTTTTAGTGTCTCATAGGGCAGTCTATCACTTAGTATTTGCCGTGTAGCAAATCACTCTAAAACTGAGTGATGTAATAACACAACTAATTATTTAGCTTGCAATTCTGTGGACTGCCAGTTTGGCCTGGGCTCAGACAGCCAGTTCTTGTCTCAATGGGACTCATATATGTTTGCAGGCAGCAGCTGGTCAAGAAAGGCGATTACACTTTGGCGGGTTGCTGGCAACTAACTAGGCAGGAGGTGGGGGGCATCTGGGATACACGTCTCTCCTCTTGTTGGGAGAAACTGAAAAGTCGCATTGCTTCTGCCAGCACTAGGGTAGAGTCTGTTTCTTTGCTGCCTGAATCTGGGCTGGCCTTGTAGCTTGCTTTGCTGATTGAATGTGTAGGAAGCCAAGTTGTATCATTTCTGAGCCGTGTTTGCTTCTGCTCTCTTTTTTTAGAAGCCTACCAGGTTACCAGTGAAACAATGATGAAATGTCATTCAACTCTGAATTGCAATATGGGGGTGAACACACGGTTCGAACCTGGCTACTTCAGGTAGAGAATCAAACTTACCTGATATTGTGTTGCTTCAATAACTTAAGGAAAACTCAATATCTCTCACATGAAGTTGCGAAGCTGTCATCAGTTTTCACCCAACATCCACGAAGCACTAAGTTTCCTGAGAAATGACAAACAGCTAAGTGGGTAACCTTCTTGCTTGGAGTATTGCAGACTTAACTGCTCTCCTTCACTAATTGATCCCAGATTCTTTATGGAGGTGGCGATTACTGTGTGACTTGTAATCAAGCAAGCTTTGAATTATGGGCATAAGGTCTTTCACCATTAACTGGACAAATTCACAGAGAGCGTGCATCTCTGAGACCCTAAGGAGAAGACGGCATCTTGTAAACTATACCAGTGACACAAGAAGGGATGGAAGTCTCAGAGGCTGAAAAAAACCAGCAGGCAGAACAGAGGTTTCTGGAGGTGGTTCATGATCTCAGAGACACACAGTCCACGTAGAATGACCTCACTTCCCAAGAACAAGTGATTCAGAGCACAGTGAAAGGATTCTCATGGCTTCGGTTCCCATTCCAATTGGAAGGCAACCTGTGGTCAAAGAATGTCGCCTGCCATGTCAGTAAACAAAGGATGTTGGGGCCATCTAGCCCTCAGCCACTGCAGCTGCCCTGACTGCACCCTGAGGGGAGCAACATAGAGGATGGAGAGTCAATCCCAGAAAATGCAGTGGACCTTGAGAGCTGCAAATAACGCCACAGCTTCTAAAGTCAGGCCCAACAAACAAGAACCTGGTGGTGGAAATAATCAGGTTCCCCTATACTAATCAGCAAACATCCCAACCGCAACTTACTGTCCAAGTCCACACCTTCCTGTCAGCCTGGACCTCAGACTGTGGCTACATTTACAAAGTTGACTTCATCAGCCTGAGATGGGTCACAAACAGGAGGGCTGCTTACCCCCGGTAATTCACAAACCCTGCCATGAATGGGCAGCTGAAAGGCTGCCTCCTTGGTAATGTTCTGTTTCTTGAACTGGGTGTTGGTTACACAGGTATATTCAGGTTTTAAAAATTCATCAAGCTGTATACTCATATTAATATTTCTATATATTAATACATCAATAAAAAATTTAAAAGAAAAAAATGACTACTCCCTAGATGCTTCCAACACTGGGATTTGGACATATCTCTGACTTTGCTTGTAACTGTGAGATGATATTTTCCAGAGAAACAAATATTCCTTTTTCCCATTATCTTGGTCACAACCCTAGGAATAAAAAAAGAAATCATGCAGACACTTCCCCAGCAAAGCCTGGCGAAGGCAGGGGAAGTGCAGTGACACTGACCAGGGAAGAAATAGATAAGTTTTCCTGCTGGACTGTGAATAGAAGCCCTACGAGGAACAAAAGGAGTCTGGACTTCCTTGAAACAGAGGGTGACATAGATTTCATTTGGGTGTCACCAGAAAAACTCCATGATCGCTTATTGTGAGAAGAGCAGTCACAGAGACAAAACTTTTACATTTTGGAGGATGGGTTATAAAACACCCCAGTTCTCCACCTGTGAGTCTTTCAGCTGTTGTGTCTCTTTCTGCTTTTAAACTATTACCGCCCTCACATAGGACACTTCACATTTGACCCTGTGTTCACAGTACATGTGGAAGGTTTCCCCCGGAGCAAGTAATTCTCTGCCACATCAGCTGGGTGTCCATGAATTCAGCTCAATTCTGGTAGGGCGGAGGGATTGAAATGGAGAAGTAAACGGGTAGAGAAAAACCAGAAACAGCGAAGGCTTTTAAGTTTAGCTTTGAATCTACTTCTCACCCCAACTGACCTCAGAAATTCTTGATTTATTTGTGTAACAGTCATAAAATCACTCTGTGGGGTAGTGTGAAAAATATGTCTCTGCCACTCATAAACCAGTGTCTGAATCTTAGCTATGCTAATTACCGGCTGAGAAAAGGTGGCTCAGATGGGTCCTTCAGTTCTCGGCAGGGTTGAATTGGACACCTGCACCTACTCTTGTTCCGTTCTCCTCTCTTGTTGGCTGACGCCTGTGTTGAATCAGGTGTCAAATATTTTGAATATTACCTCTGCTTCTCTGAGCTTCCTTTTCCTCATGGATAACAGGGGGCGAGTGACACCTTATTTGCTAGTTACTGAAAAGAAAAAAATGAGACAATGCAGTGCTTCTCAGACTTTAGTGTTCATTAATGAGATCCCCTCTTATAGCTACCTGGAGATCTTGTTAAAATGCAGAATTTGATTCAGTAAGTTTGGGTTGGGGCCTGAGATTCTGCCTTTATTACACCTTCTTACAAGTTTTTTGCTGGTCCAAAGACCTCACTTCAAGTAGCAAGGAGATAATGTTTGTAAAGCAACTGGTACATAATAGACGATCAGAAATTACGGCTAGTCATTATTTTCAATTATTATCATCAAACTCATAAATGTAAATCGCTTCCATTTATATTTAATTACCATGCAACACAATAATCACTAGTTATTAAGTTATGTGCTAACTTTTCTTATAAACTTGGCTTAATTTCAGCAATGGTCTCTGTCCATATGTGTTTATTCTTTATATTACATGGTTCATTTATACACGATTTTAAAAACCACAGAGAGAATGACACGAAAGTCACTTCAACTTATAATGTTTTTATTCTCTCTCTCTCCATTTTAGTATATAAAGAAGAAACTATAATTTATTAAACTGCAAGAGATATTCCTAGTTTCACCCAATCAGAAAATATTATTGTCACTAGTAATACTTGTGAGCTTCATCCAGTAACAAAATATTATGCTCAATAATGATACCAATTATTATGTGTATGGAGAAGAAATAAACCAAATAATAATAATAATTTGGTGCACCGAGTTATCTGAAAATGGTGTTGCCTTTTGAAATCACAGCCTTATATCAGAAGTTCTTTCTCCATTTTTCCTCTTTCCTTAATATAGTTGCATACTCTTAAACTTTGCCTAAGTCCTATGTTTGACTTTTGTAATTAAAAAATTAAAGGAAAAATATTTATTATTTTGGGCCCTTGTTTACTCTTAACTTTCCACAACGCTAACATCTTTGTAAAATAGAGAAAATTTCCTTCAGAGTGAAGTACTTTCCCTTACTGTCAAACATTTTTACAGAACAACGAAGGACATGATGAGAACAGTTTTTCCTAAGGCCTAGTTACTCCTTGGCAGTAAATTCGGCATTCAAGTGTACAACTGTTAATTGTGCCGGGAGTCCAACTCTTCTCAGTCTTTAATACTTTGGTTTAAGAGCTGAACGAGTTAATATAATTCCGTGAGTAGAATCCACTCAGAGCAGACACGTGGTGGAACAATGTGAACGTTAAATTTTTGTGAATTTTTTTTTCTCAACTGTACAAGGGAACTTAAAAAGCATAAAGCCAGTCAAAATGGAAATGTGTTGTTTGCTATTTAGGGTGTTACCAAATTATAGAATCTTTGACCTGGATGGGATTTTCAGGCATCATCTGTCCCAGTCTCATTTTTAGGAAAAGGAACTGAAATCTCCAAGGGTTAAATGAGTCTGATTTGTAGTGAGGTTGTTAGAATGAATGCCATGGGAGAATAATGCATTGGTTTAAATTAAACTTCTATAAACAGATCTCAGCATTTTGCTCCTTGGTGTACAAAATTATTTCCAATACAAGCTTCAAAATTATCTTGTGAGTTTCAGAGTGCTGGAGGGAAAGTTTTACATTTGTTATGTAACCTTCTGTGTCCTTTGCGATAAAACACTGAGGGCCCCTCCCAAACTTTAGCACAGTAAATGGCTTTTCCTTAAAATATCCATAAAGCTAATCATTTTAGTAACTGTTCCTACAGTTTTAAAGTTCCTGTCTATTCCCAAGTGTGCAAACCCCGCAATGCTGTAGATTTGGAGTTAAGATCTGAAGATCACATGAAGACCATTGGCTGTAAATGAAGGTCATAGAAGGTAGAAATCACAGCTTAAGATCAGAAGTGATTTTTCTGTTTTAGATTTTCAACTGAAAACAAGAAAATGCTGTAAGAAATAGGTCTCTTCAAGTAGGATGTGTAGGCCTTCTAATACCCAAACTCAGTTTGGGCACAGATGGAGAATGTATAAATGATTCAGTGTTGGTCTTATAAAATTTGGTCCAAGATGCCTGACTTCTAAGTTAATGCTCTTTGGGTGGTAATTCCTGTAAAGATAGGAATGATCAAAAGCAAATTTAATGTTGAAAACAGATATGGTTCCTGAATTTGGATGAGAAAGTATATTCATGCATATTGAAAACAGGAAGGAATACAGTTGTGGTGAGGGTAAAAGTCTAAGAGGTTGAGTGTCAGAGTTCTCCTGGGATGTCTCTACACTGTCAACACCTGGGGTTGCCTTT
This sequence comes from Neophocaena asiaeorientalis asiaeorientalis, assembly GCF_003031525.2. Classification (NCBI taxonomy): domain Eukaryota; kingdom Metazoa; phylum Chordata; class Mammalia; order Artiodactyla; family Phocoenidae; genus Neophocaena; species Neophocaena asiaeorientalis. The sequence goes on along the minus strand of NW_020173215.1, from coordinate 557,445 downwards.
TAAAGATCACCATGTCTCTGGGCCTGGCATATAGTGATAACTAGACTTTGCTGTCAAACAGCTGCATTTCTGATTTATCTACAGACATGATTCATATCCATTCTCTCATTCTCTTTAGAAATAAGATTTTTGCCCCTTCTCCCTCCCTACTGTTTGCCTGATATATCGTTTTTTGTTTTTTGTTTTTTTGCCATATGCGGGCCTCTCACTGCTGTGGCCTCTCCCGCTCCGGACGCACAGGCCCAGCAGCCATGGCCCACGGGCCCAGCCACTCCGCGGCATGCGGGATCCTCCCGGACCGGGGCACAAACCCACGTCCCCTGCATCGGCAGGCAGACTCCCCACCACTGTGCCACCAGGGAAGCCCTGATATATCCTCTTTTATGGTAGAATTTTTCAGAAAAAAAAATCAGATCTAGTCAGGAAAAGGTGATATTGCAATGGTTTACATTATATGCTATTTAGCCCTTTGTTATATACACTGGAGTTTTTTTTAAAAAAGCATGCACACACGTGCACACACACACACACACACACACACACACAGTAATGAGGAAGAACTCAGTGAAAATGTGTAGAACTACTTAATTCCTTAACATTTTTTCCCATTGGGAAAAAAAAGAATGGACAAAAAAATCAAATTTAACCATTATACCTTGAGTACAACTGTTCCCAGATTTTTATGAAGGGGTAGTCAGTTTTGCAAAATGATGACAAAAATGATCTGTTCTCTATGTTGATTTTCATCCAGGTGAAATTTTATCACATAGTGAAGTCAGTTCTACTCCTGGTTGTTATGGGAGTTTGAGAGAAAAAAATGCCATTTTTTTTTATGAAGTAGAAAACCCAAATTAATACTAAGGTTTATTCTTCATAAACTAGGCTAGGAGACAGTAGAGCAGAAGTCACAATATTACTGTCCCGGTTGGATAGCCATCCAGCTGAGGCTCCTGGCACAACTCTCTCCGTCCTTTAAGTAATATTACAGGTGATGTCCTGAAGTTTTAATGGAAATACACTCTCTAGTTTGAATCTCTCACGGAAACAATGAGGACCAAAATTTGGCAAGAGGTCATGGCCTCCCTCTTGAAGGACTCTGGAGGATTATCAAATATGTCTTATCTGCAGGAAGCTGTCACCCAACAGACGGAATCTAGTTTGAACAACTCCTGAGGACCCTGTGTTTTAATGGGACAAACATTGCTAGGTTCGTTTTACCACATTTCTTTTAAAACCTTATGATGATGAAGACTTTGAAAGTGAATTTCTCAACTGTAGTACCTACATGATTGTCTCCATTCAACCTCCACTCTTACTCATGATTCGGAATCTGGGATGTTGAGAGACTGGGAGGAAAAGGAGCCTGAGTTAGGGGTAGAGAGGGAGAGGAGAGGGCCTGGAATCATGCCAGAAAGGAAGCCTGTGGAAGCACTTTGCCTGTCTTCCTCAGAATGCCTGCGGACTGCCTGCTCATGGGGCACAGCTGAGGTCCATGGGAGCCTGATTACCAAGCGACACGTTCAGCTCATCTTTAGAGACAGGTTGGATTTGCCCTATCCCAAGCCTAAAGCTGGGAAACTTCCTTACCTTAGCCTCTTTAATACTCTTAATATTACTTCCAGACAAAGGAAGAAATACCGAATATGACTCTCTTTTTCCCAAACTCTTCACCAGTTTTGTTTTCTCTGTTTTCCCCCTTTTCCCTCAGACACTTGCACCCTCAAGCCATGTGAAATTAATTTTGGAGCAGTCACTTTAGGTACTAGTCTTCACGTTTCATTAAATTTTTTTCAACTCATTTCCTTATTTTCCCCTGAAGGTAAATCACTAAACAAAATGCTCTTTTGTGAACAGTAAAAATCATCTGGTCGGCAGATAGTCAGCTTTTGCTTGCCATTGATGTTACGTGGCTTAGATGTGTACTAGAAGCAATGCAGTGCTTTACGGACCAGTAATGCCTTTATTTCATGACGGTGTTCTAGAGAGAGTCCAGCTTCCCTTTTACAGTCAGAATGATGGGTGGTAGAGATAAGAAGATCTGTCCTTGAGTTTTAGAGACTCTCCCTTCTCCAACATTTCATGAGGTAAATGAAAATGATGTCTTGTTCCATTTTCCACTGACCATCCCCCCGTCCTTCCCATAGTTTTTAATGGAAATAATCTTCTTGCTTAATTGTCAATAAACTCTGAAAGAAATGTCTATGCTCTGTCCAGGTCAAATATGTTTACTTTAATAACTCAGATTAAAGACATTGTTTACTTCTAAGTTTCTGTTGAGATTTTTTTTAGGTTGATTGTATGTACAGACTACATTGCATTATAGGCTTTTCTTCTTGTGGAAAATTTTTGAAAACACAGAAATAAAGTGATAAAAATATAACAAACAGTCATGATTTCACCACTCAGTATTGATATTTATAACATTTTTGTCATAAAAAGATAATGTTGAAGTTCTCTTTGGAATCCACTGACTTTCCAAAATGTGTTTGTGGAAGTGGAATTGTAGAAGTGGGATCTTCTCATGGTGTCAGTCTATTTTTCTGAAGTACAATGCCTGTTGTGATAAGAGCTGAAATGTACCAAACAGTCAAACTCCAGTACAGTCTGTCTTCTCCAGCATATTGCCCACATGCTGTTGGCAGTTTACTCTCACCATGTCTACCAGAAAAATTAATACTCCAATATAATCAAATGGTGTAAATAACCCCTAATGATTACTATTGGGTTCTTCATCCACAACGATTTCATTTCTGAACTTGTAAAAAAATTTTTTATTACTTTGGAGAGGTTTGCCACTGCTAAAAATTCTATGGACTATGTTCTCGTATAATGAGAAAAACATACATGATTCCTATCCTATAATGCCAGTGAAGCAATATAGAGGCCATAAATACAATTTCCCCTCTAAGAAGACATTCAGCAACTCCTTTTTAAAAAGGGAGTGGGCTTATTTCTAAATTACTTTAAAGAATGAGTGTTTAAATGTTAACCTGGCTGCTAGCTCTCTCAGGGAAAGAAATAGGAAGATGAAACAGAGGAACATTCCTAGAAATGAGTGTGTGACCTATGTAGTCTTTACAGTAAATTATACTAATTCTACATTTATGTTTATGTGTTGTGGCCCTATTGAGCTGATATAACTTTTCCATTAAGTGGGCAGGTGGATTTCCTGTAGTACCCCCAAGTGCCTGAAGAGGTATATTGTTTTCTTGTTTCCATTACAGCATAGAGACTAAGAGGGAATCCTCTGTGGTATTTTCACATAGGTTGTGAATCTTTCATCTGTAGGTTGTATTTGTATCCAAGAGGTGAATATTAGTAGCCTCTTGGTGGCAGAGTGACTTTCTTAAAAAAAAAGGGGTTTCCCTGTGCATGGGGGGATTAACCTTTCAAAATATATGTTTCTACTTCAACCACTTACTTACTGTTTGATTCAAAGGCTGTCATAAAGACAACCTCTCCACGTCTTTATTAGACCTCATAGTACACTTACCTAGATCTGAGAGGAACTTTCAGTATAGAGCATGGTGAGTAACGTATTCTCCTGCCTTTACTTTCATTTCGCTTACTTACCAGAGTTTGCCGTAACTTAATTTCTTTTTAAAATGCCTAGAGTTTTCATATTAAAATGGCATGTGTGATTGGTTTTTGGATTTGGTAATATTAGCAATTAAGATCTGTTTTTTTGTATTCCAGGTGGGAAATGAGATAGAATGTATAAAATGTAATAATGTGTGATGTTCTCCTTTAAAATTTTCATAGCTTTCACCATTTAGCCCCTTTGTCCATGTCAGATAAGAGATTTTGAAATGACACATTTAACTATGTGATGTTATCCTATTTACTGTTTCTAACAATTCTCTAAATAATAACCAAATCGAAGCACTCATATGAATAATTTTACTATGATTGTCCTCTTAGGCAATATTGCAGGGCTCAACAATCTTGATAAAGCAACGAGCCATGCAAGGATCCAGGCAATGTGTGTCGCTGTAGTGGATAGCTATCATTGTATTATAGAATCATGTTGATGGGAAGCATAAAAAATTCTAAAAGAATGTATTTCTAAATATAAAGTCACTGGGTTGATTTATTTAAATTGTCAAATCTTCCAGAGGAGATTGGAAAATAAACTTCCCTGGGTGCAATTTAACTATAAGCAATCAGATTGACACCCAAGGAAGGTTCATTTTAAAAGCCAGCAGTGGACAAAGGGAGACGAGATGGCTGTGGGCACAGTGATGATTCTTTTCATTAATCTAGCAACATTAAGTTTCTGGCTTAGCCACAAAATTTTCTGTTGTAAAATACTACGGGGCTTCGTTATTCTTGGGAATCTCAGGCAATGCCCTGTTGCAGAAACTCTGAAAGCCCTTTTTTAAATGGCAAAGCATCCAAGGACCTGCTCCCACAGCACAAGGCCTTAACACGATGGGTGACAAGCAAGTATCTGTAGAATGGGTCAATGTTAACACAGACAATTTTCAGAAATGTTCTCCTCAAATTCTTGAGGCTAATTTTTTTGAATTGGAATTGTAATATATTTTTAAAATCCAGAAAATAACGGGAAACAAATTCTCTCATTTTCTCCTTTCCTTTTCACTCTGTATCTTTGTCTCTCTCTGTCTCTTTCCTGTCTTTCTGTCTCTCTCTCCCTCTCTCTGTCTCCCTCTCCGCTGGCTTCCCTCGTTCTCCACTAAGTCTACATTTTAATTAGTACATCATTGGCTTCCAGTATAATTATTCCATTGAAATTTGCAGTTACTGTACAATTTCCCAGTTTTAATGAGATAAATGAGGCATGAATGAGGAAGAAATAATCATTCTTAAACATGGGAAATGTAGTATTAAACTCAATTCCTCCAGTTAAAGGAACCTGAAACACAGGTGTGAGAGGGGCCTGTGGAACAACAGAAGAGACAGGCACCATCCTGTATGCTTCATCAATCAAGGTCCCTTACTCCTTGACCATCTTCTTCCACTGGGGTTAAGCATCTTTACCTAGATAGTGAGGGGGGAGGGGGAGGAGGGAATGAAGATGCTTACTAAGTTCTTTGTCAACCGAATACTTCCTGCAGAGAATAAAACCTTAGGCCTTGTTTTAACTGTTAACTTTAAAAAATTGCTCTCTAATGTTTTATGCTTAAGTGCTTTAGCTATCAATTTGTAAACTTCGTTTCCTCGTTAAGATTAGATAATGAAGAGGTCTCAGAGGAAAACCTGTTAGTCACGGTTGTTCTCCCATCTGTTTGGAGTTGTGACAGTTTAGATATTTCAAACATTGTTTTCATGAAGGAAGAAGGATTTAAAATAAAAGAAACATATTTTACACACATATGTCCTCAAGTCTTTAAGAAAGATGAGAGAATTTAAAAAATGTCTTTCTACTGAAATTGCACCGAGCATGAGTAAACAATCAATTTTATTTGAAAACACTGCCAAGATGAAATATCCCCAAGGTTTTAAAATAAAAACAACATATGGGTGAAAATTATTCTAGTGGCTGCAAAGCACAGTCCCAACAAATGGATCCCTTGATTGATCTAAGAATGTAAAAAACTCTGGATGACAGAGAAAGAGTCACAGTGGGGCAGTTAGTACACAGTTAATAGATTATTATGGTAAGTAATCAAAGTTAATTATTCTATACTTCTGCCAATCTGACACACAAATTCTGAGAGAAATATATTAAGTGGCGTAATTCATAAAATACATTCAAAAGTGAATTACTCCTTTCACAGTTTTAAAATACATCTTAAATTACAAAGATGGTGAAATGTTTCCTTTTGATGAGAATAAATATTGATAGATTATGTCCAGATGACAGATTGCATGCTTATGAGGTATATCAGTACATTCTTCAGTAGGTTGCCATATTCACCTTTTTTCCTTCAGTTTTGAAGAATATGTTATCACTTTTCACAAACTCTTTACTAGGAGAAGCTGTTCAAAAGTGTTCTGGGAAGAAAGCTTACATTTTTTTCAACTATAAAAGGCAAAACAACTGTAGATATTAAAATAAGCAAAAAACTGTTGAGCCTGAAAAATAGGAAAATGTGCTTCCTCTTTGAATTTTTCTTGTAGAGAGGAACATAAAACATTGGAACAGTATCAAAACAATCAAATTTGATTTATAGTTGAAAAAAGTGAGTAGGAAGATTCTCAACCTTGAAGTGTTTCATGTAGACAAATTTAATCCTCCCTAAATGTGTGTCAAAAAATAAGATAAATTTCTAATTAGAGATTATTCTGTTGCTTTTTTAAAAATAAGAAAAAATATCAAAAAATAAAACCATGAACATTAGATAAGACTAAAGCAGAGACTATGTAATTAGTCTGAAAGGATCTTGAATTTCACGTGTAGAAACAAAAGGATGGATTCTGTATCTGAAATCCAGTGTCCAGAGGTCAGGTCTCATCTCAACTTTTCCTTACCAACAGAAAGCATTTATTAAAATCTCAGGACTGAGCTCATTAACTATTCATTTTTATTATACTAAACAGTCATTTATTTTCATTTGAGTCATATTGAGATAGCACAGTTCTTTATATATATGTATATATATATATATAAATATATATGTTTGTTAATCTGGTGATAATCACCTGGATGTAGTCATGGATATTTAGATTTATCACAATTCCTTGATGTTAATAATAAAAATCTTATATTATTATAATAATAACATGGTAATTAATGTTAAGTACTTATAATAATAATAACATATTATTATCATTTTGAAAGTACACAGACTCGGACATGGCTTCTATTGCTAAAAATTTGGTGCAGGTCAGAATACACTCATCTGAAGTATATTCCCATAAAACAACACCTCCTTAATATCCCAGTTTCATGACTATCAACAAAACAATCAACATCCATAAATAATAACATACATAAAATACTCATGTCCCATAAAAATCATTTTCTCTACAGGTTTTCCAATGAGTTTTGAATGTTAAACAGTATTTAAATTCTACAATATTTATTTAGAACTTACTATTCATCGGACAACTCCGGGCATATCTCCTTGTAGTGGAGGCAAACTGGCAGTGCTTTCAAATGCAATCTCTCATTCAATCTTTATGTTTTTCCCTTTGAAGATAGGAAGTATTATTGTTACTTCACAGATGAGGATATTGGGGCTCTGAGAGTTTAATTAATTTGCCAAAAGTCACAAAGCTTGTTGAGTATAAGAGATAGATTGGGACTCACATCTTTTGACACTTACTTAATCCAATCATTCTTTGTAATATGCATGTTAAAAAAGGTGAATTTCTAAATTGGGGGACCTCAGGGGAGTCCTTCAATAGAAATCCACAGAAAGAGACTAATTCCCCAGATAGAGCTGGATGAAGGCCCAGAGCAAGCACATGTTTGTCTTGCTGCAGAATGAAAGGCCATGCTATGGACAACAGGACCCTCTCTATGAGGTAAGAATTGGCCATTGGTCATATTTCAGTAAGCCTCTAAGACGTTGTGTCACAAGAGATATTGCGATACATATAACACTGGGATGACCAATTTCACAGCACCTAAATGTTGGAAAAGTTCTTAGCCATTATAATGTCCAATCTCTTCAAATCTGTGAGATGATGATAAACAACTTATCCAGGGATGAGCAAGTTTAGCGACAGCCCTGGTAACAGAATCTTGGTCTCTTGACTCCTGATTCAGGAACTTTTCCAATTTCAGTCCCCAAATGTTAGTTTTTCATAAAGTAGTGCAGGTGTCCTGAAGTGCTTGAACAATAGAGTACCTGTGGTGGTAAAGAATTTGACTCTATTGCTATAAAACAAAAAGACTTCTTAGAAGGAAATAGATGATGAAAGTCCCCTGACTGGGCAACTTTCTCAGAAATATGAAATGGAAAAAAAAAAAAAAAAAACACAGCTCTTCTTTTAGGTATCTCTTTCTTTTGGTTTAGCCAAACAATGTGTAGCCAAAAGTCTCTTTCCTATTCTCCATCTCCATTGAGCCATTACTGTAAATGAGGGTGATGTGTAATTTTCCTCTCTTCCAATTTCTTCCACAACTGTAATCAAAGGGCCTTAAGTACCTGTTTAGATATAGGGATCTTTTTTTTTGCCAGAGAAAATAAATGAATGAAAACCTAGAACAAATGCTTATTTTTTTTGAATGGCATTATCGTATTCTTAAAAAACCCTGGGCATTTACCTTATTTATCATAGAAATTATCTGAAATATTCCAGTGGAATTTAACCCTGTTTCTAGGCTAAGTGAATTCCTTTTTCTTTTTTAATTTTTTTGACTATAAAATTATTTTGATAGGGAGCTCTGGGGATAAAACTTCTTGAACATACAGACAGGTTTAAAGAGTGATTTAGACTAAACTAAGGTATTATTAGGAAAGCTTATTCAAGATTTTGTCTTAAACATGTTAAAGTTCCATGTACAACTTACTGCTGGCATAATTAATATCCTTCAATTCATTCATTCAACATGTCTGGCGCATTTAGCATATTACAGACACTGCACCAGGTACCGGGGATTCAGTTGTGAGCAAAAAAGATGTAAAAATCACAGAATTTACAGTCTGGTGGAGAAGAATGGCCTTAAGCAAATACTCACACACCAAAATAGAAATTACAATTATGATAAATGCTACAAAGGGGAGATACATACAGTTGTAAGAACGGATATTAAAAGAATGTGTAGAAGATAAGTCAGGAAAGATTTACTTTGAGGAGAAGAGCAATCTAAGGGGGAGCAGCTTCAAAGGTTACAGCAGAAGGGAGCGTGGTACCTTCAGGGAACTGACAAAAAGGCTAATGGGTGATAAGAAAAGTGGTTGGAAGGTGCTTGTGGGTCAATGGCAGAGAGAGGGGAGCATTTTCAGTTATCGTAATGACTGGAGGCCGGTGATGTCAATACCAGAAGAGTTGCCACACGGCAAAGAACCATCACTTCCTTATGTGACTTCCTTAACCATCACTTCCAATAGTGACTGGTTTGAGACAAGCAGAGCCCTTTAGTTACGATAAGGACTTTGGTCACTGTAATGGAAAACCATGATGGTGGTTTCTTTGGGGGGTGGAGAGAGGGGAGATGACAAGATCAAATATGTGTTTTGAAAAGAACACTATGTCTACCATGTGAAGAGCCAACTGAAGGGAGCCAATACCAGGAAGAGGCAGGCCAGTTAGGATGCTACTTTAGTGGTCCAGGTAAAAAGCAATGGTATTGTCAGTGGTTTGCAAGCATTGCAAAGAAGCTATACAATACTTGAAGTTATTTCTTACCAGCCAATGTAATAGAACATTAAGCATAAAGAAAAGTTTGTCTGGCCCTTTATCTCCCCAATTCGTTCTTGAGTTTTATACAAGTCACTTAATTCTACTTTAAGGAGAACCAAACACAGAGAACAATAGCACCCGTGTCTCCTTCCCACCATAAGGGTTAACCCAGTAGTGATCCTGGTCATCATTCCCAGTGCTGACAGTAAATATCTGGCAAAAATCATCATGGAATTTTAGAATTCAAGGGACATTAGAGATAATGCAATCAGGCCTTGATTCTGCCAAAGAGGGCTGAAATCTAGAGACAATAATTAAAATGCTTAAAATTTTACATCTAGTTAATTTAGGAATTGGGACCAGAAAAAAACTAATAAAAACGAAAGAACTTCTAGTTTCTAATCTAGTGCTTTTTTTCCTATTTCTTTCTTACTGATAATCACAAGGATCTCAAAACTTATGCATGATTATCTACATATTGGCAACAAATAAGCTCACGCTTTGGAAGTTACAAACGGCTATGAAAAATAGACTTGATAGTTGCTGAAAGTCAACAGAAATATATTTTAAGAGCATTGTTTTTTGTTTGTTCACTTTGCTTTTTTAAAAAAAATTGAATTTGAAAGCCTTGAGGCAGGACATTCATTTACTTGTTCTCCACAGGCCCTCCCACCACCTAATGTGGCCAATTTATCTTAGCTTCCTGATACGCTGCAGGCACTTTCCCGCTCCTGACTGAAAGCTCTGCTCTTTTTCCAAACTCCACTTAACCAGCTCAGCATGCATTAACCATTCTGTCTATTCTCTCTGTAAACTGGCACTCAAGGCACACCTAATACTCGCAGCTAAAGACATTCTCTTATTTCTGCCTCCAAAAGTTAAGTGGTACGTTTACCAAAGGTCAGTCTTATTTTTTCCCCCAAGCTATGTGGGACAATTTTAATTTTTTTGCAATTACATAATTTAAATAAAATTTGTATAAGCTGATGTTTCATGAGTACAAAAAATGTAAAAGAATTGTTCTGTACAAGCTAATGTGAGTACCTTGGAAACATCCAACACAGGTGAGTTGCCCAATTTAAATTGGATGTGGGTGAGGCAAATTTAAAAGACTGGAAAAATATAAGCATCAAAAAGCATTCTATTTTCAGACAGCTTTGTAAATGTCTTACAAGTCTAATTCCCTTGTAAACAAAACAAAAACTAGAATTCATGGAGGATTTGCTGTGGGCCAGAAAGGCTCTGTGGAACACCATCAGTTGATCCCTGCTGGGAAAAGAGGGCTTGGTGACTGAGGTGCACTTGTGTATTTTAAGTTATAATAACTTATTATGATAGTAGTGTGTTATTCTTCATGAGTCCCAGTTTTAACCAATTTTTTGATCAACTGACTACTTGTAGGTCTCTTATGTGATGGTAAGAAAGCATTTGTGTATTAGACACCAATACATCATTCCTTTAAAAATCAATATAAGTGATTTCATATATGTAAGTTTGCGGGTATAAGTTTGTATGTTTTCAGCATATTATAAAATCTTTATTATTTATCATATATATTTAGATATAAGGATAATAATTTTCATAATGGTTTAGTACTTACCTAGGACATTTCATCCTAAATGCATTGGACCTGGTTAACATTTTATTTTGAATTTAGTTAAGGTAGACTCTGGAATGAAACAGATTTTCCGGGTAAGTATTATGAGTTCTAAATCGTATGCCCCAGAGGGCAGAGCATTTTATATAGATAAAAATCACTTGTCAGCCTCAGCCGACAGCCTTCTTTCTGTTTTAAGTAAAACTTTCATGCCTTTGATTGCTCATTTATTTTGACACATTCCAATGCTATAGCATAGACTTGACCAACATAACAATGTTATACAATTGTAGAAGAATTCTTTGGCCATTTTTAATGTGAGATTTTCAAGGTCTGTAAAAACCATTTCTGTACAGTTGACCATGACTGGTAATGCTCACACCCTAGTCCTTGAACCTGACTTTAAAAATCCAAGTGTATTAAAAGCTTGTCACCACAAATGGCAAAAAGCTCATAAAACTTGGTTTACTTCCAAAAGTAAGTTTATCCTCTAAAGTTGGGTTATTTTGGAACTGTGGATTGTGTAAACTTCTGCTTAAACAATCACAGAGTTTATGATCTCCACTGATGTACTGAAATCCATCCAAGAATCCAGGACATCTTTTGGTTAAGTTAAACAGAAAGCAACAGCTGCTTCTTGAGCAGTAAGAAACTCCTTAAAAAGAGGAGGAACTGGTGGGGGAGAAGAAGAGGAAGAAGAAAGTAACCAAACAATGGAAACAAAAAATGTGTTTGCTTTTAGCTGAGAGGATGCTGTCAGCCAGTTAGGTACTCTAACTTCCATGGTCTTTAATTGTAAATCTTTTGGTTCCCAGAAATTATATGTGGTTTATACTAGCCTTCCTCCAGGAAAACAAAAGTATAAAACAACTTAAGTAAAATTTTAAGCCCTCTTGTTGTCAAATTTCCTTGATATAAAAGGTAAAAATAAAACAATGTAAATAATCCATTAAAAACATCAGAGCAACTGATGCTGGCCATAGTTAGGTCCTATAATCCTCAAACTCTTAATTGTCAGTATCAGTTATTTTTCATTTTCACATCTCTCCTTTTATACAGTTAGGTATCCTTCTTAATTCTACTGTGAAAATATTTGGTCCTCACTGTGAGATAAGTACCAGGTAGGATCCTGGAGATATGAAAATAAGAAACACCTGGATTTGAGCCTCTAAGGCTTAGCATCCTACTTTCTCAATAGGATGTGAATTCTTTGAAAGCAAGCACCTCTTTCTTTCCTCAGAATCTTAGAAGCAGAGAATTTTAGAGTCAAAAGGAACCTTAAAAGATATCATCGGGCTTCCCTGGTGGCACAGTGGTTGAGAGTCTGTCTGCCGATGCAGGGGACACGGGTTCGTGCCCCGGTCCGGGAAGATCCCACATGCCGCGGAGCGCCTGGGCCCGTGGGCCATGGCCGCTGAGCCTGTGCGTCCGGAGCCTGTGCTCCGCAACGGGAGAGGCCACAACAGTGAGAGGCCCGCGTACCGCAAAAAAAGATACCATCTACACCAACCCCCATACACCAAGCTCTCCCGGTACGAGCCCCTCTTACCCACCATGAGTCAAGGTGATGAAACGATCAGTTATTTACCTCCTTCCTCCTCAGACTCTGTCAAAATGACACCCGTAAACAAGTATAGCACACTAACTACAGGCAAACACTACTGTATAAATTTTACATATATCGACATATTTAAGCCTCATTATGGCCCTAATGAGGCAGGTACTATTATTATCCCCATCTTACCAGAGAGGAAACAGAGACACAGGAAGACTGTAATCTCTCAGTGGGTCACTAGAGGAGCCGGGACTGCACTTGGGCAGTCTTGCTTCCCAGCCTGTTCTTAATCACTATGCTACTCTGCTTCTATCCATACAAAGAAAACATATTTTAAAAGTTTACAAACGAGGGAAGGAAGACAGCTCTATTTTTCACCCTATATTTTAAACCACTGATATTACTTAGCCTTACTGTCTTCACCTTATTTCCTGAACTTTAACCTGACAACTTAGGCCTTTTCCAAAAATTTTGAAAAGAACATGCCATGAATTCTAGAAGTAATTTCAGAAGAGAGATGTCAGTACTTAATTCACAGTAGCTTTGTTGGCAGAGAGCAGTCATATTACGGTCACACTTCCTATCAAGGATGATAGGGTACAAAGGTTCAGTGGCTCGTGGACCACATAGTGAACATATCTGGGAGAAATAATGGCTTCTCGGATGACCCTGCAGGGTAGAGACCAATATCACAGATATGAGAGAAAGATCTGTTGACTTCTACCTAGAAGTTAATAGAAATAAGAGTAGAGCAGGCAGACACCATGATCAGCAGTACAAACTAGGCTAGTTTATATTGCAAGTACTTCAGGAAAAACTGAGAAATTCACCTTGAATAGGCAAAGGTTAAGAGGCGTCAGGTACCCTATCTTTCCTTTATCTTTCTACTATTTGATATTCAGATACTATTCATTTTAATGAAAGTTCACCCTGTTCTATGTCTGACTTGGTTGTCCCATTTGGGATCTGCCTCAAACATTTTAAATGTTTAGCAAAGCAAAAATACTTAAATTACACATTTTGCAAGAAATGAATGAACCTCAATCAAGCTGCAGTAGGCTGTGATGTCCTGCTATAGATGTGCGGGTTCTGACCACAGTGTCTCCTGGTTTGGTGTAGCAGGTGTTTTGCTCCTGCCTGTTTCATGTCTCCACACTAGCCAATTAAATTTCAGGAAGTCCATTACCTCCCTTCCAGGCTGATTCTGTGAAAAATTAAAGGAGCAAGAACTTCAGTAGAATTCTTTATCTTATGGTTTAACGTCACCCTGACTTACAGTTCGTAGAGATAAAGTGCAGAGAGGCACACATATGTTTACTAAGTCTTATGAGACTCCTAAAGTGGTTCATTTTCTCTATGACTAAAAAAAACTGAGGCACCGACATTGAGAAAGGCCCTGTGTCTTCAATGTTGGCTTGATTTCTTTGCTTCTACTTGAAAGAGAAGCCCTTTAATTGCTCAGTGTCTTTTTCTGATTGTCTTCTTTGTTTCTCTTCTCATGGAAAAACACCCCCCATCAGGGGAAATGTATAAGCTATTGGAAATTATGATTATTCCTGTGATATTGACTTTTCTGATTGTCATTAGTTGATATTTCGACTTCCTGGGTAGAAGAATAACAAGTGTAAAATTCCAGCCTATGAAAAGGCTATTTAGAAGGAAATACAATGTTCGGTAAAGTACACCTTTGAGACAGTACCTATTCCATCTGTTTCTAGTGCCTCGGAGGTATTATCTGTGAATTTTAAACTATAACATTTGGTTTGTTGGTTTGTTTGTTGTTTTTATTTTTTCATTGTGGTATAAACTATAACATTTTAAGTTTGGAAATTTCCCTCTCCACATGCTGTTTTCGGGGATTTTTTACCATCAGAGTTCAAATAATACAATGTCCTTGCCTAAGAAATATGTTTTTATGAGGTTTCATTTATAATGTAAACATTTCATATATAACTTTTTAAATATTTTAACATTAGATCTCATCTTATTTCAAACTTGAAATTTCACCTGTATAACGTTCAATTGTGGAACAACAATAGAAAGTCATGGACTAGGGGTCAAATGGCTTGACATCTAATCTTAGATGAGGCATTAGTTAGTCAAATCATTTGTCCTCTATGGGCTTCTGTTTCCTCTCTTGTAAAATGATGATGTCATAATTCTCAGTATTCTCCAAGGTCTCAAATTCTATGATTCTCTAATACTCCAGGACTCCATATGTCATTTCAGGTCTGCTAGGAAATTAACATTTTTTAAAAAGTAATTTTAGGAATAATGAAACCATTGAAGATATTTTTTAAAACTTACTGCAATTTTATTTTATAAATGAATTGTTTTAAAAACCTCATCTTCCAGAAATTACAGAGTGCACACTTAATTGCAAGTCATGCTTTGTCAGGTAGCACCTCACTTGCATGCCTTTTCAAAGCACCTGCAGAATTGTATGGTATTTCCAGAGTGCCACATGAAGAAACTGGGCAATTTTGCAATTTTATATAGCTAAAAGATAGTTGTACTAGTTGGTGGTCTAATTCCTACAACAGTCCTGAAAGGCATTTGCTTTCATCTAGCAACTGGCTACCATGGTGGTAATGGATGACTTTTAAACAGCTGTCACAAGCTGAAAAAAAACAAAATAAAAAAGCCACCCTCCTACACTATGTAAAGACAGCCTGCCAATAGCTAAAACAAATCCTTCTTGGAGCAATTTAACAAAAAAACTTTTTTTTGTTGTTGTTACTATTAAAAAGAAACTCATAAAACTCAAACAAACTGGCTTCATGTTTCCCACACACTTGAACAGCCTAACTTTTCTTATGGGATCACAGCAATTAGTGGTTTCCAGATGCATTTCAAATGTGTTAACTGCCTGCAGGAATTGGCTTTTAAAACATACCCACGTCTTCAAATGCTTCAATCTCAAGAATCTACTATAATCCCCATGAGGGACTATGATGTCTGTGTAATGTTTGACCACAGTTTGGTGCTTAAGTTGCAATTAATATTAAATAGGGGAAAAAATTGGGAAATGAAAAAAATTCTGTCTTACACGCCTTTTAAAATTTCCTCCTTTTTTAATGATCACATTAGCAGTTCCCTTGTTATCCTGAAAATCATGGAAATAATCACTAACTTCTATTGGAGAAAAAGCTGGAATAAATGAGATTCTGAGAAGAAAGTTCTTGGTGTCACTGCGTTGTTAGGCACTCCTGGAAAATTCATTCCTGGACTGTGGCTAATTGAACTACAAACATGTCAGTCTGACAGCATTAACAGTTTATGACTCGTGCGTTGGAATGTCCAGCTTTCTTCACTTGCTCCTGGACAATTTCTCCCTGTCATGAGACTCTTCCTTAACTGGGAGACTGAGTCCTTATGTTTACACCCAGTATTTTACCTTTGATTGAAACTAGACAGAAGGCAAGTTCACGGTCTGTCTTCTCGTAACTGTCAGTGCTGAAAACAAGACATGAGAATAAAAACATGGCTTTTGGGAAAAATGCATTTAACAAGTGGTTTCTCCTCCATTGACTGACGTTGTTATCTTCCCTTGAGATACGGCCAAGTCTCATGTTCTTTATATTTTTTCCTTTTAGTTTCCACGTGGACGACTCTTAAATAAAAATGAGAAACATGAAGACAAATTAGTCATGCTCACCAATCAGTCAGAAGATTCTGAAAGGTAATTACAGACACATTATTTAGAGGATACATGCCTCTAACAGTAATATTCTAGTAGGAGCACTTCAGTTTCCAGACAAAGGTTTTCAGTCTATTAAGAGTAGACGAGAACTTATCTGGATACAACTATAAAGAGTTGATAAGAAATATATGGTGGATAACAGTGTGGACTATTTGAACACATTTTTTTTCGCTGCTCTTCAAGGGGCAAGAATCATAGCAAGTTACGGAAGTTATTTGATTTTTTTTTTTAAGTATTTGATAAATTTCCCTTGACAAGTTTGGATCTTCAGATAATTTCTCCTCAATAGCACACATTTTCACCTAGGAAACAACTCTATATCTTTTTTTTTTTTTTTTTAATTTAATTTATTTTTAAAATTTATTTTCATTGCTGCGCGCAGACTTTCTCTAGTTGTGGTGAGAAGGGTCTACTCTTCTTTGCGGTGCACAGGTTTCTCATTGCGGTGGCTTCTCTTGTTGTGGAGCATGGGCTCTAGGTGTGCAGTCTCAGTAGTTGTGGCACACTGGCTTAGTTGCTCTGTGGCATGTGGGATCTTCCCAGACCAGGGCTTGAACCCGTGTCCCCTACATTGGCAGGCGGATTCTTAACCACTGTGCCACCAGGGAAGTCCCAACTCTATTTCATTAATAGGGTGAAAAGTAGCTATATCTTCTCTCCTGAGTTCTTAAATCCTCAGCTCAGGTATAGGATGAGAAATTTACTAAGTCCCTTAACAAAAAATCCCTTCTTCAGTCACTTTCTACATTCTATCGACCATTTGTGGCTTTTCTCAAGCTTCACTCTATTCATTGACCCATGTAGTTATTTCTTTGACTTCTTATTTGGCACCTTTTTTTTGTGCAAGATATTGGGCCAGCTGCTTCTAGACAATGAATCAGATCCTGTCCTTTTCCTCTAGCTGCTTGCAGTTTAGAAGTGAAAAGCCACACACACACCTAAGTATAATAAATGTTGAATGTTTCGTGTCATAAAAGAGGCACAGATAATCTGCCCTGAGACATCAGAGGAAGGTGAGAATCCTAGTTGTGAGCATCAAGAGATGTGTGAAGAAGGATTTGTTTGACCTAGGTTCTGGCAAAAAGAAAATAGGGGGACAGATGGAAAAAAAGAAAAAGGAAAGTGTATTCCAGGCTGAAGGCAGAATGTATACAAAAAAGTTGTGTAGGTAAGTTGAGGACTTGTGTTGGTTCCAGTGAGCTTTTTGGTTTGACTTCCACATCTGGCATGTAATACAAAACTCATCTTGAGTGAGAGACTAAATAGTTGAGGACTTATTGTACACGCCAATGTTTCTCTGTGTATAAAGACAAAATTTCTTTCAAGTGAAAGATAATTTAAAGAAATAATTACCCTCAGGTTCTCAAGTCGGTGTTGCTCAAACTTGGGTTCTCATAACCTGTGGATCTGGAGACATATTCTCAGGGTTCTTGGTCTGTGAAAAACTTTTCATTAAAAGAAGCCCATAGGTACTTCCACTGTGAGAATCACGACTGTGCACAAGGGAAGCCAATAAGAATTCTGAACAAGGATTGACAATAGGCTAACCTGGCCACAGTGTCTGAAATTGGCAAAGGGGGGAGGTGACTAGAAGCTTGAATAAATATAGAATTGCTGGTTTATCCCATTCCTCTCAACCGGTTACATTCAGTATCAATAACAAGCATTTTAGCCTTTAATTGTATAAATTTAGCCTTTAATTGTATAAATTTATACAATTTATAAATTGTATAAATTTAGCATTTTATTATGCATCACAGTTTATTATTCTATAATTGTGCTGTATGTATAAGTCTTGTCTCGTTGATGAGATTTTATCTACCTCAAGGGAAAGAACTCAGCATACAACGGTATAACCCACTTTAGCAGCAGGCCTATAATAAACATTGATCAGTTTCATATAAATTATTATAAAATGTGTAAGCAAAATAGAAATTCAGCTCACAGGAGTAGTTTGAGGATTAACCGATTATACTGACAACCTCTAAGATACTATAGATATTATAGAAGCGTAGAAGACAACATATGATGTTGAACGATTTCTAGGAAAGATGATACCCCACATTTGCCAAATATGGACCTTTGGTAGCAAAGGTCCATATTTGGCAAATTTTACCAGTTTAAAAAAAAAAGAATGAAAGAGAGGAAAGGAAAGAGAAGAAGGGAGGAAAGAAGGAAGGAAGAAAAGCAGGCAAACAAACTATTGTTTCTGTGTTTTGAAGTTATGTATAGTCTAGCTTTTCCTTCAGTATAACCACAATGCAAAGAAGTAGGGATTACCTCCCCATCCCATCCCACCCCACACACCATTTTCTTCCAGGTGGAGAATTACAAGGACTCTGTAAGCTCCTGAGTCCCATTCTATTGCCCCCTCTCCTCAGCAACCCAAATTAATGTTTAGAGTCTCTCCATTTACCCATGATGAAAATTACTCAGAAGTTAGTAGTTAACATATTTTTTTCTACAGTAGTAAAACTTTTGTATTTCTAAGAGAATGAGACAGGTAGGTCCTTTACAGTAACTTAAAATGCTCAGGAGATGGTTTTCAGGTTAACCTTTTAGGTGTATATGACTTGGAGTCCAGAAGAAGGATGGTGGATGAGGCAGATGCTGCAGTCCATACCCCCCTCTCAAGGGAGGTGAGAAAGAGAGAAGAAAGCAGGGAGATGAGAGGCCACAGAGTAGGAACTGAATAGTGAGTGCTGGTCATCTTTCCCTCTTCCTCTCCTGAACTGACCCCTTTCTACTTGAACCATTTTAGGTTCTGCAGGGTAAAATCTGCCACTTCTTGAAGGTGATACACTGATATCACGGTCGTCATACCAAACTTCTTTCTAAAGTAAAGGGGCAGAGGAAACAACTTTGATCCCAGTGAGAAACTATCAAAGTAAAAACAGTATTTTATGGTTTTTATTTTTCCTGTTAACAAAATCTCGAAGCATATTGTTTAAAAAGCAGCCCCACTCAATATATCATGATCCTGGGGTCATCCTTGCTTTGATGTACTCTTACAAGACCAGCTCCTCATTTAAATTTTCCTAAAGCAGAATTTTTTCCCTGTCCTAACATCTATTTTAAGAAATTTATTTTTAATAAATTATGTGTTCAGAAAATTATAATTATTACCTAGCAAGGAAAACTATTATGATTCATTATAGCCTCAAGTAGAGGTAATCACAGTAGAATAAAATGAATGTCAAATTCCCATGACGTGCCTCCTTTACTTGGCATTAAACTCACTCACATTAGCACTTGTTCAACCTACGTATTGAACGTGGTCAAATACAATCGCTGTTATTCATTGCTTTCTGGGAACAATACACTGGTTTCAGATGCCCTTAAGGAGCTCCTGTGTCTTTCCCCACATTCAAAGCGTTTAAATGTCTTGATGCAAAACACTGGTGGACTTTAAGAAAATTAAACAACAGGTTTTTGTTTTTTGGTTTTTCTTCCCATACATGAAGAGTACACTACCCTCCAGATGCAGTATTTGGCAGCCAAAAAGCTGCTGGCTATTAAACATCCCTTAAAACTTCATTTTTTGCTCATAAAGGGAGGAACAGTGTAGGGACGTTTATGGGGTGATAGGAAAATATTTTGGTTGGAGTAAGACTGTGTGGTAAGCGAAAGCTAAAATGATCATTTTTATGATATCATAAGCATTTTTACAATTCTTTTGGCCTCTTCATTTTTAACCTACTTCTTACCTGACCCTAAATTAAACTATTCTGGGAGGGCCATTTATACAGTTGCTGTCCACATGGTGAAGAGAGAAGTGAATGGTGTCATCTACTTTCTCAGACTGGCATACGTATTTTCTAACCATTCACATTGTTTTGTCAGATAAAAGAGAAATTAATTTTGAAGTGCTAAGTGTTTTTAATTACTCACAGAACATCACAGATCCTCATCTATATTTTCTCATAAATTTTGTTAATTCTTAGTCATGCTTTAAACAGTTTCAATATTTAAACTTATGAGACAAATTTGTCAGTTTTTCAGAAATTACAGTTCTTCAAACTAATAAACATCGAAGTTACATTGGGTTTCTGGACAAAAGTCTAATTAAGTCTCTTCTCTTTCCAAAATAAGAAAGTAGCATCTCAAGCATGTGTTTATGTGTAATATATTACATAACATTAACTTTTATTGGATGGATACATTCACAGAGATATAAGACAGGGGGCTTTTAGAAAACTTGTGTTTTCAGCCAGACTCCATAAAGCACATTTCAGAAAAGCTTTTTCCGTACAAACAACACCCATGGGATAGACTTTCCATTTTCTAAGGCCCAGCTTAAACAAAATGCCAGAGAAGGTATCTATGGTATATCTTTTGTCTGTCTGTTTTTAATACTTTATGCCCACATAAACTCTTTGTTTGATTCAATGCGACAATAACTTGTAAAGTTACTACCATGTGCTAGGAAGTGTTTGGGGAAATATTGTTGGAAAGAATACCAAATTAGAATTCTCCAAAGGAGCTACTTATCATTTAATCTCGGAAGAACTGGCACTACCTCTCAGCATGAAATTTGTGTATCTGGAGACTGGATCTGCCAGCTTTTACCTCAATGGAAACATCTTTGGCATTAACTGGGAAGGCACAGAGGTCACTTGGAGGTCTAACTAGGCCCCAGGCAGGCTGCAGACAGCATGCAGCCAGCTGAAGGAGTTATAAGTCTGTTCTTTCTGTGTGTGGCAGTTCTTGAGTTGCCCTTTTTTTTGCAGAAGGCTTCAGAGTTTAAGCTAATGACATGTCCTCCAGCATGGTAATTAAATACACAGACCCTTCTAAGGCAGTACATTTAGTTTCGTGGCTTGAATTTGATGTGGTTCAAGGCCAATTAACATGATGGAAATATTGCATTAGCAAAATTCCAGTTTTCAGGGCAATTTGGAAATAACAAGTTCACAACTCTCTTTATGCTGCTCTGACAGGAAGTTATATCAAAACACTAAGTGAGGAAATAATGCGGAAAAATGAAGGGACTTGAGTTTGGAAAATTCAATTTGGTTCTGGTTTGGATCTTTCTCTTTTATTCCTTCATATAAATTGAAATTTTAAGTTTAATGCCCTCAGTGAATTGGGTTTTTTCATTGCTGATAGGCATCTACTTTGAATACTATATATGTCTCTGATCAAACATAGGTTTACTTTAGAAAGTAGGGAGGTTATGTTCAGCATTTGTTTGAAATCAATTTTTATTCCCTGTTTTTAGTCATTTATATCATTTGCTAATTTTTATATTGACACAGTGCTCACTTTATATTCTGAACATATTGCTCTGTTAGAAAGGATTGTAATTACTTAAATCACACATCACCTCACTTTCCAAGGAAACTGCACTAGGGAATCATTTTTCCGTTTCACATCTAGGAAATATTTCTAAGCTGGAGACATCTACTTTCCAAATACAATGACTTTCATTGTTCTAACCATGTGAGTTCCATTATTCTCCTTATATTACCAGCTCAGTATTTTCAATTATCACAGAAAATATCAGCACATTAAAAAGTGAAATAAAATTTATTTTAAGACTCCAATCATTCGGATGATTTGCCTTTTTAAAAGTTTTTATTTTACTCTGTACTATATCACACTTTATTTATTTTAGAATATAAACAGGAGGGGAAATGTAAATATTAGCAACGAAACTTAGATGAGTTTCACACCCTATACTGTTGTTATTATCAGTACTTGAATATGACACTCTTGAGGTGTTACTGTTCAAAATCAGATTTACATTTATTTAATATCTTATACAGCTTGGACAGTCTTTTCACATTTATATCTAAATTTAGAGTAGATTACAAGCTACACAGAAAAGTGAACTTCAATGTGTGATTCTTGGTTATTTCCAGTTGCTTCTGTGTCTTACCTGCTGAAAGGTTAGTTGATCTCTATAGGAAAAGAGCTGATCACAGTGAGTAGCACATGGTAAAGTCTCTGAAATGTTTGTTGAATGAGTAAGTGGAGACTAATTTAGCTGATAAGTTTGCTCTGCCCCTCTGCTAAACAGAACATTTTTCTGATCATTACAAATGAACCAGCCAACATGCCGCCATCTTATTCTCCTTGTCTCTTTCTTTTTTGAAAATAGTTTCTATTTTCTAATTATAACAGTAAAACGTGAGTTATAAGTCAGTTCTTTCTGTGTGTGGCAACTCTAAGAGTTGCTATATTTATGTAGAAGCCTTTAGTGTTTGCAAATACAGATGAAAAGGAAGAAAAGAAAACTCAGGTTTAGTCCTAACACCCAAAATAACTACTGATAGAATTTTTCAGATCTCTCTCTACCTCTTTTTATCTTTTTCTTTAAAAACAGGACTATAGAGAAAAGGTTGCTTTAGAAAATTTTTAAGTAGGTATATTATAAATATTTCCCCAAGTAAATATTCATCTCGATCATATCTGGTTATATAGCCATATCAATATTGATTTAACTGATGCCCTGTTTGAGACATATAGGTTGTATTCAATCTTTTACTATTAGGAACAACACCGCAACAGATATACTTGTATTTAAATCTTTGTGCACATTCACCTTTGTTTTCTTAGGGTAAATTCCCAAAAGTGGAGTGAAAGTACAGAAAAATTTTAAACTTTTGATATGTACTTAACAATGCTCTCAAGCAGAATAACCCCAGTTTACCTTCCCTCCAGAAACAGAGTAATTTTTCTACATCGTTATTATTGCTCCAAATATTATTCACTGTTGAACCAAGTACTTCACTCTGGTCAAAATTTCTTTCCTAAGAATACTATCCCTTACTGGAGTTAAAGTTGCTCTGCCACTTCAGTTGGTCAGCTTTCTAGAAGTCCTTCTCACCAAGTGAGACAACCTACCCATACTATTTTCTCTACAGTCAACCCCATGAGTTACTTTTTTTCTAACATCCTCACTTCTTGAGCTCTCTTTCGTTCTCTCCAGTCTGGATTGTTACTCTTTGGCCAACAGTGCAGTCTTTCCTAGAACCTTCTTTACCACCTCAGAATTTCTAATCGTTGGTCTTTTCTGGCTGTTCAGTTTTTCTAGTGAGGGTCTTTCCAATCTGTAGTCTTGAGATATATGAACAGCTGTACTATTTAGAGCAAAAGTGAGGGACGAGATCTCAGACTACTACAGTTTACTATGTAGATTTCCATGCAACCTCTCAACCCCACACCAGACCTCTTCGGTGCCTTCTGTCTCTGAATCCAGAGGCTTTGGGTTTCATCTTTCCAAAAGAATCAGCCTCTGGCCATGCCTGGGGTATTAAGACAGCTGCCTGGGAATAAAGACGCAGACAGAGAGAACGGACTTGAGGACACGGGGAGGGGGAAGGGTAAGCTGGGACGAAGTAAGAGAGTGGCATGGACATATATACACTACCAAATGTAAGATAGATAGCTAGTGGGAAGCAGCCGCATAGCACAGGGAGATCAGCTCGGTGCTTTGTGACCACCTAGAGGGGTGGGATAGGGAGGGTGGGAGGGAGATGCAAGAGGGAGGGTATGGGTTTTGCTTTGTAAGCCACATTCAAAATCGTGTTCATTAAATAACCTAGTTAAGCCCATTTACATTTGTTGATATGATCGGCATGTTTGTTCTCAATTCTGTCATATTATTTGATGTTAATATTAATGTTAGATTTACTATGTTTCTCTCTACTTGATCCGGCTTCTTTGCTTATTTTTAGTACTTGTTTTTGCATTTAGAAAAGCTTATATTTTTATTCTAGTAGTTGCCTAACTCTATGCTAATAACTCAAACTTCCCTTGATCTTTTTTTCCCCCTTAATTAGGTTTCTCCTATCTGGTTTGTTAGATTTAAGTGATACTCTTTGACTCCTATCTATAATCTATGCAGCTATGAACTTATGCTAATTTTTACTTTTTCCCTTCTCCTACAACTTTTTAAATTACTTTTATTTTGTCAGAACCCATATGTAGATGATGCTTTTTCATGCTTGTTCTCCCTTTTTTTTAGTCTTGGGTATACTCTTAGATCTACTATTTTAATACTCATCAGCAGTCTTTTTGCCAAAGTTTTCTTTAGTTTTAATACATGTAAAACAGCTTAACTGGATACAAGATTCTTTACTCATACTTTCCTAAAATTATTATTTTTTATTTTTATTTTTTTGCGGTACGCGGGACGCGCAGGCTCAGCGGCCATGGCTCACGGGCCCAGCCGCTCCACGGCATGCGGGATCTTCCTGGACCGGGACACGAACCCGTGTCCCCTGCATCGGCAGGCGGACTCTCAACCACTGTGCCACCAGGGAAGCCCCTAAAATTATTTTTTAAATGCTGTGTCATTTTTGTCTTGCTTCTTATGTTTCAGTCAAGAAACTTTGTAAGTTTCTTGGTAATTTTTACCCCAGATGACGGATTCTTAAAAACTAAATAGTTTTACTAGACTCTGTCTTGTAATTTCGAAGGCATATGGGGGTGGGGGGGGCACTTTCAACAATAAAATTAAGATCTCGTTTTTTACTTTGATTATAGTTTTAATGGTTGTTCTATTTCATTGTTTTATTTTTCTTATTCAGCAAAATCAAATGTGTATTGGATATTTTTTTCTGTTCTATATCAAGCACTTCCTTTCTGATCCTATTTATTTCTTCATTTTATTTTTGTTCCTCTACTCAAAATCTCTTATGAGACTCTTAACTAAATCTCTTCTTCCTTGGATACTTTGTAATTTTACCTTCACCCATGAGATGATTTTTATCTTTTTTTCAATTTTTCTTTCCTGAATTTGGTCGTATCTCATCTTAAATTGTGCTTTTGCTCACTTCTGTCCTGGGTTTTCTTGAATTTATGATTTAAGGTTTTCTTTTATATCTAAAAATGTTTATTTAGAGATGTTTAAAGCTTGTTGGAGTTTTATTACAGTTTTCCTGTGCATCATGTTTGGTTTTTTAGAGAATATTTTGATCAGCTAAAATCTGTTGATTCTCAATTTCTGTTTTTCTTCTTGTAGTTTATAGGGTTGTCAACTGTCCATTTTATAATCAGTTTCCTAGACTGGAAATAATAGATGTCTCGATGTAAACTTGGTGAGAATGTCTTACTAGGTTTCCTAGTTCAAGAGGACCCTCCTCTGATGGTAAAGATAAATGCTTTTTCTTTGGTGGTTGGTGTGTTCAAGGTTAATGTATCTTCTGATTTTGTTTTTATAGGTAGGGTTCAATTCCACAGCCTGGTTTATTACATCTCTTCATCACCAGACTCCACAGGAGGCTTCCTCCTTCCAAGTCTCATACTCTCCTTCACAGTGGTGCCCACCCAAAGCTGCCACTGTCAGGGGACAATTCTGCATGGGTCTTTCATGTTCATGCATGTCTTACAAGCAGAGACACTGAGTGCCTTTGTTCTGGGTTGCCTTCCCAAGACATTTATTTTTTAAAATTCTTAGAAGACAAAAGTAATGTCTTCTCTGGACTGAAGGGCACAATTGCTTACAGTTTTGGAATATAGTGTCCCCCTTCATAGCAGGGGCAGTCGTATTTACTGTCCAGTATAAAATATTCATTTTACTAAGATCAGGGCTCCTCCTCTGTAATGCAATAAACTTGGTCACAAGTGCTACCTGGCTACCTTTGCACCTCGCTACAAGAACTAGGCTTGAGGAACTAGCCCAGCTTATCAAAAACACCAATACCTGGCTACTGCTATTTCTGTGAGCAATAAAGTCCTTTGTCTCTGATATATAAGTCTCATCTCTTCTGTCAGTATCCATGAAACACTGATGGGCTAAATTGTTAGCCTGAAAGGAGAAAGTCTCAGCCTCTTCACAGTTCTTGATGGCAGCCTTTTGATCTTTGAGTCCCCAGAAGCCAGTTCTCAGACATGTTCTGAGTGTTTTCTCATTCAGAAGGGAACTTTCACCTCCTTTTTTTTTTTTTCAAAATTCTGATATATTCCTTTTGAAAATATATTATGAATATTTTCAAACATATACAAAAGCAGAGAGAATATTATGGTGAAGCCCTTAATCATCACAGCAGTTTTTATACTATTCAATACATAGGCAGTCTTATTTCATCTATATCCACACCTATCCCCCAACTTTGAATTATTTTGAAAAAAATCGAAGATGTCATTTCATCTGTGGATATTTCAGTATTTCTGAAAGATAAGTATTTCTTTTAAAAAACATACCCACAATATCGTTATTACAACTAACATATTTAACAACAATTCCTTAAAATCACAAAATATCCAGTGTTAAGACTTTTCCCAATTGACTTGTTTCTATTTACAGTTTATTGAACTAGGATCAAACATTTGATAATTCTAGCTAATTATCTTTTGTTCTACAGCTTCTTCTTCTCTTTTTTCTTGCAGTTTTGTTGTTGCTGTTTTGTTTTGTTTTGCTGTTGTTGTCTCTTGAAGAAAGTGGGTAATTTACAGAGTTTGCCAACAGCAATCACATTGATCATATAATACACGTTCCTCTGTCCACTGTATTTACTATAAATTGCTCCTTAGATCTAAAGGCTTGGTCAGAATCAGATTTTATTTATTCATTTGGCAAGACTGCTTTATAGGTGATGTTGTATACTTCTACCTGAAAATACTTAATGTTTGCTCATCTCTTTTTTGGATTACTATCAGCCTCTGATAATTGCTTAGATCCATTCATTTATTATTATGATTATAAAATAGCAATAGAGCATTCTACCATTTCTTCTTTATTATGTAGAATAATTCTATTAAAAAATTTCCCCAAAACTATATGACTATTCTGAGATACAGATTATATAGGAGAGGCAATATAAATAACTTGATTCTGTCATGTACCTGTTTTTGAAATAATGGGGACATTTTTTTCTCAGGGAGATTTTTTTGATGTTCATCACCACTAGACCACAATGGGTTTGCTCCTCTTTTCAACTCATTCTTCACCAGACCCTGTTCTGGCATGGTTCCCAAATCTAGCTTTGTTGGTTTGAGATTGAAATTTGTAGTACTCTCTGTCTCTTATTGCTATGGACTGAATTGTGTTCTCCCCAAATTCATATGTTGAATCCCTAAACCGATATGACAGTATTTGGAGATAGGGCCTTTAGGGGATAATTAAGGTTAAATGAGGTCATAAGGGTGGGGTCCTGGTGCAATAGGATTAGTGTCCTTATGGGAAGAGACATCAGAGAGCTGCCTTGAGCTCTCTCTCTCCACACACACACATGCAAAAAAAGAAGAGATCATGAGAGCACACAGTAAGATGGCACAATCTGCAAGCCAAGAGAAGAGGCCTCAGAATAAAACCTACTTTGCTGGCATCTTGATCTTGAACTTCCCAGCCTCCAGAACTGTGAGAAATAAATTTCTGTTGTTGAAGCCACCCAGTCTGCAGTATGTTTTTATGGAAGTTTGAGCAGGCTAAGACTCTTATTTATGCTACAGATCCCTATTGTGGATTTTATTTGCCCTTCTTGTTGATCTGTAAGCATTTTGGAGGATGTGTGGAGGAATTTGGATTAGGCAACTGCTGAAATGTAACAGGAATCTAGAAGCCCAGGCAATATATTGAGAAATAATCCCCTAAAGAAACACATGCACTTTTATTATCAAAGGTATGATTACCAAACCTGGTTCAATTTAAGATTATTAGAAATGTTCCAGAGTACAAGGATTTATTTCATCTCTATATAGTGGTAATCTTTCTTTTCTTTATCGTATGGTATAATTTATTAGAGGATAATGAGACCCCTTCTCATCAATGGCTCAGAGAAACTCCTACCTATTCTTTTGAGCAAAGCTGATAGAAGTTCTTATTTACTGACAAGTAAAGAGCATCCACTATATCAGTGACACCATTTAAAAACAGTCTTGTGGTGGAAAGTGTGGTTTCTTGAATCAGACTGCCTGAGTTCAAATCACACTTTTTAGGTAAATTACTTAATCTCTCTAAAAATCATCGTTTTCTCATCTTCCTGATGGCAATAATAATAGTCATGAGGATTAAATAAGATAATACATATAGAGCTTCTGACACATAGTAAGTATTCAGTCATCCTACAGATGCATTTAAAACAACCAACTTAGCTTATGGTTAGAAAATGTTTCACCTTAAAAATATTTCAGTTGTCAATAATTCTCTCTATACTTAGAAGCAGTCATGTAAAGTTAGGTAGAAGCCTATATAATGTCCCCAAATGTGTCACTGACTTGTTTCTTACAATAAGAAATATAAGAAGCATTGAGGACAGTTCTTGGCCCATAGTAAACTTCAATAAATATTTGTTGATGAGTGAATTAAAATCACATAGTAAAATTATGTACCTAATATTTATCTCACCCCATCTGGGATCAAAGGATAGAGGACCTTGATTCTTCTGCAATTATTTTATAGAGCTTCAGAGACACACATGTATACATGTGAGACTTTCCATAACTTTACTGATCTGAATTTACAAGGCAATATTCTTTCTGTGTATAATGCTGCTTGGGTTTATATAAGCATCACTTATGCCCATTGTAACATCTTTTTTTCTGACACCAAATGAGTGACTTTTTCCACAACCAATTCTCCAACACCAACTGTGTGTCCAACAATTCAATTCAATTCTGACACTAGCTACTTGGAGTTAGACCCCACAGATTAAGGGCTCAGTCCCACAAGACTGGCCTCACTTTGAATTCCAGTCACAGGGGCCACCTATACTTCTGACTGACAGGTTATAAATTTGGGGGATCCTATAACCCTCTCCTCAGGTTCTATAATTCACTAGAATATTAATACCTTAACTCAGTGTTAGAGCAGTTAAATAGAACATTTAAAAATCACCAGACTTATGAAATAGTCTAGAGAGATTTAAAGAAGTAGAGCATCTATATAGAATTAGTTGCTTAATTCATTTAATAAATTAATAAATCATTAACATTTAATAAATCATGTACAGAGGTCCCCAACTTATGATGGTTTGGCTTATGATTTATTTAATTTATGGTGGTGCAAAAGTGATATGCACTCAGTAGAAACTATATATCAAATTTTGAGTTTTGATCTTTTCCCTGGCTGGTGATATGCATACCATACTCTTTCATGATGCTGGGTGGTGGCAGTAGACAGAGTTCCCAGTCAACCGTGTGATCACGAAGATAAACAACCAATACACCTACTACCATTCTGTCCCCATACAACCATTCTGTCTTTCACTTTCAGTAAAGTATTCAATAAAATAGACTTTGTGTTAGACGTTAGATAATTTCGCCCAACTGTAGGGTAGTATGAGGCTAAGCCTTGATATTGGGTAGGTTGGGTGTATTAAATGCATTTTCGACTTATGATGGGTTTATTGAGATGTAGCCCCATCTCATAAATCAAGGAATATCTGCATTAGTGTATCCTGGTTTCTACGAAACTAGAATAGATTTAATATTAATGAAATCTTTGATTTTCCTGAGACTTGTTAATTCCTCTCTATGATTTAGAAGTTCCTGCACTTAAAGCTGTCAAAGCTTAATGTCTTCTTTATGTTCTCAGTTATACATCATTGATCACTGTTTTTTTACTGATCTTAAGGTTATTTTTCTCTGTGCCTCTGAAGAATTCCCTGAACTTTCACGGTCCCTTTATCTTTTCTCTTCAATTGTGGGTATTTAACAACACCAACAAACAAACGGCAAAAAACATAAAACAAAACAAAAAAACCCAGACCACATGTAAAGTAGTCTCACTAATGTGACTCTCCATGACTGTTCTTTTCCAATGAGAAGATTTTCCTCTACCTGACCACCTTTTTCTGCTCTTAGCTCCTTGCCCTTTGGAGTCGATACTTAAATTTGTTTCTATTTTGAAGCAAAATGTCAAGAGGCAACCCCCATTAATATAAAATTAGATAGCTCTGTACCCTCAGGGGCTTAGTACAAGATCCAGGTTATATATAAGTCTAACATTTCAACACCTTTAAGTAAACTTTTATTTTAAAAGTCAGAACACTAAGTAATGTGTCTATGATAAAATGCATCTGACAGTAATGAATACTTTGTAGACTTCTCATTTCTCAAACTACCCAAATTTGCTCCTCCCTCAGTCTTCTGTCTCAGTAAAGGGCAACTAGCATCTCTGCCCAGGTTATTGAGTAGCCTTCTAAGTAGTCTCCATGCGTTTTCCCTTGCGTCCCTGCAGGCTACTGTAAACCCAGCAACCAGAGTGATCTTTCCAAAATATGTCACATCATATTACTCTTTTGCTCAAAACCCTCATCTCCTCAGAGTAAAAGTCAAGATTTTGTTAATACCTACAAGCCCTCCATGAGCTAGCTCCCTTTTACCTCTAGTATTATTGACTACAACCTCCCCTCCAGCTCTGTCTACTCCAGGCATACCTTCCTCCTTGGGTTCGTTGGACACACCAGGCAAGCTCTAGCCTTCGAGTTTTGACACAGCAGTGAGTGGAATGCTGTTTCCCCAGTAAGCCACAGGCTCACTCCTACACCTCCCGCAAGGCTTTGCTCAAATGTCACCTTCTCAGTGGGCCTTGCCTTTGATTACCCTACATAAAGTTGGAATCCCTACTTCCCCTACTTCTGACACTCCATAGTTCTGATCCCACTTCCCTTCCCTTGTTATCTGTAACACCTCTACCTGTGAAAATGGTGACTAGACAAAGAAGTACTGCAAATGGGAAAGGGAAAAGGCATCTGCAAAGAAAAGTCAGTCACGAGCCAAGACTAACAGTTACAGAAGAGAACAAGCAAATAAAAACAAATATATTGAAATATGATCAACATCATTGGTAATTAGGAAAATACAAATTAAAACAACCGTAGAATACTCATTGTTGGCAAAGATATTAATACACATAGAGCTGACGTCAGTTGCAGGAAAATAAAAATTCTTATATATAGCTGATAGAAATGAAAATTGCTATAACCAATTTAGAAAGTAATCTAGAAGCATTGTTAAAAGTTTAAATGTTTATACCCTTTGGCTAACAATCTAAATCTATTCTATGTAAATAAAGCACCAGTATGTAAGAATAAATCTAGACAAATATTTCTTTTATGACGTTAACTAAAACGACATCAAAAAGAAAAAACTGTTAGAAACAACTTGGTATTCCATCATAGGGAAATAGTTAAATAAATTTGGCCCATTTATAATTTTCAATATTATTCGGCCATTAAAAATAATTGGTTAGATTTATATGTATGAACCTGGAGGAATGTTCAGAAAAATGCAAAATAACCAAATAATTAGCAGGGTAATGTATAATATGACTATATTTTACTTTTTCAGAAAAGGAAGAAAAATTATCATATAATCATATAAATATACACATATTTGTGTGAGTATAGAGAAGAATATGGAATTGGTGCAAATACTAATTATCACAGTAAGGTGGAACTGAGGGAAGAATAAGTTTATTATTTTTTAATCTTCTCTAGTGTTGGCTTGTTAAAGTGAGTGTACTTTTATAGTGTACAATACAGAAAAAAATAAAACAGGCTTTTATTTGAAAATACATAGTCTAATGCTTTAATAAATGCAGAATAAGTGTATGAATCATATCAGAGGACCTAGGTTTCTATCTCAGTTCTCACAAAAAGGTGACATTTAAAATTAATTGTATGATTCCAACATTGAATTGATCTAGGGTAATTCCTTTAATTTACACATGAAGAAAATGAGATTACCATGCACAAGGCAGGTTCTCAGTATAAGGCCACTGAATAAATGAATGGATGCATTAATTACTAGACAAAGAACGAGCTAAGTACTTGCTCAAATCACAGCTAGTTAGTGGCAGAGGTACCTCTGGAATACAGATCTTCCGATTCCAGGTGCAGGGCTCTTTCCCTTGACATAGGCTCGGGAAAGCAACATGGAGAAAAATGTGTGTATGGCCCAAAGCAGTGATAAACTCTGGCTGTAAATTTGCCTAAGGCAAAAATCATGATGCACAGAGTAAAGGACCATAATTACCTTTTCCTCTTAGAAAGCTTATTACTTTTTGTTTGGGATTTTTTGTTTTTGTTTTTGTGTTTTGCTTTTTGAAACATACAAAATAATGCTTAGAAATGAATTTTAAACACATGAGACACAAAACAATGTCTAACAACCAGATGTTCTAGGCTGGAGCCTGCTGCTCTGTCAGAAGCAGGCCAGTGACTACACACCATCTTGCATGGAACAGCCCCGTGCTTTCGATGCTGAGTCCTACTCTGGTCCTTCCAAGCATTAACTAAAGTACCAATATGGCTACCCAGTTGTCCCCTTTTGTGGAACATTTGATTAGCATGTTTTCTGGACTTTCCTCACACCCCAAACTTCCTCTCTTGCCCCCTACTCACTCAGGCACGTCAGAAGCATTCACTGACGAAGCCTAGAGTCCATTCATAAATTAACTCTAGTTATTGCAGCCACCAAATTTCCCCCTTGACCTTCAACTCCTACTCTTTTCCCCAACAGACAGTTCTGCTTTTACTAACATTCAGAGCGTCTTACCAAAAAGTGACCTTTACTTTCACTCTCACCTAGCAGATCCAAAGAGCCAGTTTCGCTTTTCAATACTTCCCTCCGGATTTAGTTCCACCTAAGGTACATTATTTTCCAGTACAGTTCTGTTTTTCCTCTTAATAGAGCCTGAGCAGAGGACTTGAAATGGCCAGCTGGGCTGAGGGTTCCAGAAATATGCTGGATGAAAAGGAACAAAAAGCTCTCCGCGGGAATAAAAACAAACAAACAAAAATCTGTTGAGGAAAATATAATCAACATGCCTGTTAGCTGGTAGTAATTCCCTGATCATTAAATCAGCCACACACAGTAAGTGTCAGCCACAGTTCTGTTTGAACTAGATTGTTCTGTCATAGGAAAAGGATGTTTTCTAATCAGCAGTGGTTACCTAAAGCACCAGAGGAGCTGGGAGCCTGCTAGTTAGGACGTGTGTTCAGGGGTCCCTTTCTGCATCCAGAGACTGCTGGTGACCCGACAGCTGCCAACTGCCAAAATTTTGTGTAAAGATGAAAAACGTTGTTCAGAGGTGTGGAAAACCCCCCTGAGCCTAGCAAATTCTAACTAGGTACAGTTTTGAGAAATTGGGTCTAAATAAAGACAGTTGAGGCCCCTACTATGAGGTTTTTGAGAAATCTTGGACTCAAAAGTGTCCTCTTCTTAAGTTAAGATTATGCAGAGGGAATTTGTAATTTTTATAGTGTCCTATTCATCACAATCTTTCTGCAGTTATCCCAGTAAACCCACTGTTTAGCACTCTCAGGTGTGGTTGGTGTCACCTATTTGGGTGAGAACAAAAGCAAGAGGAATTTCCTGTAGCGTGTCTGTGTCCATTTGGGGGCGTTAAAGAACCAGTCGCAGGTGGTTGCCATGTCTCAACATACAAACAGAAGAAATGTCAAATGCCACCCCAGTGTTGCCAGGTATGGGCTTTGCCTCTGACGATGGTTTTTGACAGCGGACACAGTTTCCAGGGCGCTGCCAGCCCAGAGAGTGCCTTTGTGTAATTGAGAAACAGGTGCTCTTCTTTCTGGGTGTATGCAGCCCCACACGAGAGCTCCTGGCTTGGCCAGAGAAGCATAGGTGAGATCCCAGCCTTCCACAGCACCAGCCAGGTGCTCTGACACAACAACCCACAAAACTGTCCTCAGTGAGCTACCCTGACAAGTTACCTGCCCTGTCACCTCAGAAGGATTAAGTAAGCTTCCTTAGCTTCCTTTCTTATCTGAGGGTATCAGAGGGATGCTTCAACTCCAGATATTGTGTCTTGGGGTTGACATGACCCGTTTCCTCTTCTCTGGGACGTTATTCCCCAGCCATTGTAGCTAGGTGCACACAAGTAGTTCCAGTTCTGTGGGGGGGAAATTTGGAAGATAATAATCAGTTCAGTTATTAGTTTAGTTTCACATCTCTCAGCTAGTCATGGGTTGAAATCTTCAATCAATGATTCCCAGTTGCCACTTCCTTTTCTAATCCATTGACCTTGACTCATGGCCAAGACACCTGGAGTCCTTGTTTTCCCTGCCCAGGCAGGGGTATTTCCAAGCTACATGAATAGCAAGACTCCTTTCTTATAGGCCCCATGCCCGACTTCTTTTACTTTTAAATGAAAATTGCTGTCAAAGTAACAATGAGCTTCATCGATATATCTTTAAGCTCAGTAGTCTACCGATATTACAGATACTTTACTGAACTTTTCCTGGCTCTCACATTCCTCACTTACAGCGTCCCTAAGGTGGTGCCAGCCCCCATCTCCTCGAACACTTCTCGGCTTTCCTTTTCTCCTGATTTTCCTCTAGATTTTCTTGTTCGGTTTTGGGGTTGTTTTTTGTTTTTTTGTTTTTTTTTTTGGTTTGAACTCTCTCTTTTCTCTTGTCCTTGCACAGTGCTTTCAACTGAGCCAGCCATGTTGCATCTGGGTTCTCCCAAGTTTTTTATTTGTTTTGTTGCTAGTTTCACTAAACTTCCTCCTAAGTTTTTTCCAACTTTCTATCTCTAGCCATCATAGAAGGTCTATACCCTTTCCAAAACACCTCTTTAAAAACATTACATGTTAAAGATAATCTTTTTCTTAGTAAGCTCCATAATTATTATTATTTTTTTTTTAATTTAAATACCTCAGAGCTGTATGAGTATTTTATGAGGAAAAACTCTAGGGTCACAGCGCCAACTGCAGTCACTTTTGAGAGGAAGGGTTCTTCTCATAATGTATCCCATGATTTTGTTAACACTCTCTTTGAACCTACTCATGTTTTCCAAGCAGATATACTAAACTCTTGATAAGCTTCAGGCAGTGAATCTTCTTGATCAGCATAGCTGGCCCTCACTGGATCTTCTGAGCCATGTTCATTAATGAACTTGACAGCAAATTCACTACAGTTTGTTTGGAGGCAGGAAAATGTTATAGCGGCCGTTTGTAAGAAATCCTGTAAGCTCCACAAGCGGAGGCATTTTTTTTTTTTCTTTTCAGCTCATTGAGATAATGTGCCAACCACTAGGAAGAGTGTCTGCCGTATAATAGATGTTCAATAGTTATTTGCTGAAGGGATAGATGATAAAATCCAGTCATTTTTTATTCTACTTTTTTACCTCTGTAGCACTGTGAGGATGATTCATAAGGAAAAAATCTTCAATGCCTTCATTGCCACGTAAACCTCTTTGTAACTAAAAATTTAGGCCGCAGATATCAAACTCATATGTTTCGGGTTATATTTTCTCTGAATGTGATTCTCTACAAGGAAGGTCATGTACTACTTTTCAGCCCATTCCTTTAAGTTTTTGTATCTTTCCTGTAGTCCATTCCTTTTGCTTTAACATTTTGGTTTGCAAAGTCTATTAAAATGTCATTCAGTGCTACTGTTTACCTTTCCTTTCCTGTAGTTTACAAAAAAAAAAAAAAAAAGAAATCTTTCCTAGCCCAGATCCCTAAGAGAAACCAGATCGCTATGCTCACCCAGAAATCTGTCTATTATCTTACTCCCTTCAGTTCTTTTCTAGAATCTATTTTTAAAACATGACAAAACGTTTTTATATGCATTCAATTTTTAAAATTGCCTTTGCCTATAATCTTAGTGGAGAGATTTTATGTGTGTATTTAATCAATCAAGCAAGATTTGTCCTTACAGAAACTTTTCTTTCCACTGCTTAAATTACTTTCATGTTAATAAATCTGTATCATAAATTCTACTTCTCACTGATAAGGTCTTTGAATTTCTTACATGGCTATTCATAATTAAAATAGTATTAGCAAGCCTTATTTCTGCGTTGGCTAATAAATATTGAGGGAAAATCCTAAATTTGTCCTCAAATTCCTTCAGAATTCTTGGGTGAATCCCACTATTTTGGTTTTCTGTTTATTTGTTTTAATATTTATTTATTTACTTACTTATTTGGCTGCGGGGTCTTAGTTGTGGCATGCGGGAGCTTAAGTTGCCATGTGTGGAATCTTCCTTGCGGCGGGCGGGCTCTTTTAGTTGCCGTATGTGGGATCTAGTTCCCCGAACAGAGATCGAACCTGGGCCCCCTGCATTGGGAGCACGGAGTCTAAACCACTGGACCACCAGGGAAGTCCCGCACAATTTTAGTTATGTTTAGCTTTATAGCTAGGCTTAGAATAGATCTTATGTGTACTTAAGCTTGGCCCTAGATGTTAAGGGACACTCAAAATCTTTAACAGTTAAGTCAAAAATCAAGTTTCTTAACTCTGAACAGCCATCTACTTGATGAGCACAACTTTTACATTGTACTGATAACTTTCTAACTGGCTTAAGTTCATTAAGCCTAATACTTTGAGCCAAGTCTGTTCATATTTGTTCTTGAATGTTTTAAATTGAATTTCTATGCTACTCATGGATCTCTTTACTGAAGGAAAGGCCTTTAATACTCTGATGATATATTAATCAGAAAAAAAGTACAATACTTTATATACCCCTAGTCCCAATTTACAAAAATATATATGTGCATAGAAAGGAAAAAAGTAAATTTACCACGATTTTATTCTATATTAAAGTTGTATTACTATTATATTAATTATAAAAGTCTTTATTACTGAAAATGCTACTAGATATACATACTTACATTTGATATGAATGTATATTTTTAAGTAATTATTAATTCTTTTCATCTTCACTTTTTAATGACTAAGTCTGACCAATTCTTTAGTTTTCCAAACTTCACTGGAATTCTGAATTTAATTGTGTTGTGATCTCCATTGCACAATCAAACACACGCAATTACTTCCTGAACAAGTTCCTAATTTTTAGCTCTTAAAAACCGAACATCGTATGTGGCCCTTTCTTTTCTTACTGTCTTTTTTTTTTTTAAAAAGTACTTATATAGAAAAATGAACTGTTTATTAAAAAGATCTGTTTCTACCAGTATTAGAACTGGTGATCTCTTCTAATTCTTTACCTTTGGCAATCTACACAAAAGCTGTGCTCAATGAAATGCAATGAGAAGAGCTCACCTTGGGCAAGTTACTTCATCTCTGTGAACCTCAGTTTCCTCACCTGTAAGACAGGGGAAGCAGTTCCTACCTCAAGGAGGCTTTCTATGGAGTGAATGCGATAAAGCATATACAGTGCTTAGTGCAGTGTCTGGCTCAGTAGACGCTGCCATCGCTGTGAGTAGCCTGGCCAGGGGACTGTGTGTTTGTACATATTTCAACAAGTGTCAGGTGAGTAAAGGTGAATGTCGTTTTTTTAGTAGAATGCTACTGTTTCCCATCTATCCTGTCATCGCTCATCAGAACAATGTCACCTCACCCACCTGCTGGTCTTGTTTTCACTACAGAATGCTACCTGGCCTTTGGAGATGATTTTTTTTTTTTTTTCACTTGATCTCAAAAGTGCCAGTTAAATGTGAGATTTGCTTTTTCTGCCAAGTATTCTAACTTACCGTGTTTTAGGAACGCCTCCTCTAGTCTTGGTGTAGTTG
Source organism: Neophocaena asiaeorientalis asiaeorientalis (assembly GCF_003031525.2). Taxonomy (NCBI): domain Eukaryota; kingdom Metazoa; phylum Chordata; class Mammalia; order Artiodactyla; family Phocoenidae; genus Neophocaena; species Neophocaena asiaeorientalis. Next base: position 519,942 of record NW_020173215.1, on the reverse strand, counting down.
CATTTATACAAATACCTGAATTGCTTTTATGTCAATCTTGTAAAGATGTCTGAAGAACAAAAAACAATTTATACCAAATAACTGTTTCACTTTGCTGGTTTCCCGCATAATCATGACCCTTGATAATTTCCTTCCAAATTCAATGATTTGATGTTTTATAACAAAGAGAAACCAGTGTTGTTTTTTTCCATTTCACTCAAGAATAAATGATCCATTCTCTCTACTCAGAAATACACAAGGTCAACAATAGTTTTATTTTATAGTTTTTGAATCTAAAAATAATGCTGTGATAAAAATCCATTTTATTTACTTATTTATTATTTTATTTTTGTCTGCCTCAGGTCTTAGTTGAGGCATGCGGGATCTTTCTAGTCGTGGTGTGTGGTGCAAGGGCTTCTGTAGTTGTGGCACACAGGCTCCAGAGCATGTGGGCTCTGTAGTTGCAGCACATGGGCTCACTAGTTGTGGTGCGCAATCTCAGTAGTTGTGACATGCAGGCTTAGTTGTGCCGCAGCATGTGGGATCTTAGTTCCCCGACCAGGGATCAAACCCGCATCCCCTGAATTGGAAGGCGGATTCTTAACCACTGGACCACCAGGGAAGTCCCTAAAAATCCATTTTAAACCCCTGTGCTATTCCTTGATGCCAAAAGTCATACCATTGTGTTTAAAAAAAAAAGTAATTAATGAAAGAAAAACACTCCCTTTATGTGCATTTCTTTCTTTTGGAATCTCACCCAAAATCCTGAGGACATAAGCTCTTGAAGGTTAATGGACTTTATTACACAAAGAAGTTTTAAAGAAATATTTGTTGAATTAAATGAGAAAAAAAGTCTTCCTGAGCTTGGGTTTTTTCTTTTTCTATTGTGCATGGAGTTTAGCACTAACCCACATTTCCAAAGGCAGGCTTCTCTAATCTGAGGATTTCAACAATTTTTAATATGTTTATTATGAGAAGTCCACAGGGAGGTGAAATGCCAGACATTACAGAGCAAAGATGAAGACATTCAAAGTTTGGGAGTTTTGTTTATTTATTTTGTGTTTTTTCCTACCTGGGCTTTAAATATCATGGTGGAAATAAGCTCGTTTCATTTTTGGAATCCTTGGGTTAGAACAGATTATCAAAGTAATTGGATTCACACACATGCTCTTCCTCCACATTCTTTTAGAAAAGCAAAACCCCAAATCATCTTTGCTTTGTTTCGGTTTGCACTAACTCCACAAATCTCCAAGAAGATTTATAGGCCTGCATCTTAGTTTCTGCAATATAATGAAATGCTAATTTCATTTTCATAAGATGATTTCTACATTGAGTATAAGGTAAAGTGTCAAACCGATTTTATTTTTTTAGGTTTACTATTTATGCACTTTTTTATTTTAAAATAATTTCAAACTCCCAAGAATTTCTAAGTGTATCAAGATCTTTCTTTTTTTTTTTTAACTGAGCCATTCAGAAATAAATTAACACTGGATTATTTCGTGTGCATTTCCTACAACCAAGGACATTCTCCCATGTAACCACAGAAAGAAAAAAATGTTTCCTCTACCCTCTTAGGTTCAGTTTCGGAGGGCCTGCTAATTTAACCAACAAAGGTTGATTAACAGGAGAAAAGGAATAAACATTTATTAATATTTGTATTTTCATGGGATTTCACAGAAAAGAAATTCAAAGAAGAAGTTAGACTCAGGAGCTTCTATACCCTTCTTAGCAAAGGAAATAGTGTTTGGGCTTCAGGAGACAATAAATTGTATGGAAGTAACTAGGAAATATATGGGCTATTTTAGTAAGGTTTGTTTATGCAGACTCATTTTGGTTGCCGGCTTTCGATCTCTGGTGATGAGTTGTTCTTCTCATCCTGGTATAGGAAAAGGGCAAAATTTATGTCACCTTCACAAAAGGAAATTTATGCCCTGCTTTTAGGGAGATCAAGGAGGGCTGATAACTCTTACCATACTTGTTGATTCTTCAACTCAAAATAATCTTCATATCAAAGTGGCATATTTTGAGTGTGGCAAATTCTGATCCCCTTTGAAATAAAATCAGAAAACGAACATTGTTACAATACTATCATATAATCCTCAAAGCCATTCAAGTTTTTGCCAATTATTCTGTTCGTGTCTTTCCTAGACAAAGAAGGATCCAATCCAGGAACATAGATTGCATGTAGTTTTCATGATTTTTAGCCTCTTTCAATCTGGGACAGTTTCCTAGTCTTGCTTGACTTTCATGACCTAACACTTTATACATTTTTAGCAGGAATACCACAGATGTGAAGATATGTTTTGATGCATCCTATCAGATGGTCAGTTTGGATTTTTCTCATTACAGGTGATTTTATTCTTGATCATTTCATTAAGGTGGAGTCTGCCAATATTCTCCAATGTAAAGTTACTCTTCCATATTTCCTTTAGTATTAGCTAAGTATTGGGGGGGGGGAGATCCTATGAAATGATGTAAAGATGCCATTCCTCATCAAAATTTCAGGCATGAGTTTTAGCATCCATTAATATTTCCTATTTAAATTATTACTATGATGGCTGCCAAATAGTGAATTTCTGATACCATAATTTCTTCTACATTTATTAGTAGGTATTCTAATGTAAAGAAAAAAGATTTCTCCTGTCCCCATTTATGTCTATTTCTAAATTTTTTATCAGTATAAATTAACTAATCCTATTTTATTTAATGAGTTATAATGCATTTATATCATTACTTATTTTGATGTGAAATTGTCCCATGTTTAACCAGTTCTTTAAGTATTTCCTAATTTCTAGCACAAAAAGAAATTCTAGGATCATCAATTTCACAACCATATGAACACTGAAAAAAACAGAGAAAGAAAGAAAGAAAGAAAATGAATATAGACCATTTCAATCTTTAACAAAGTTAACTTACCACTATAGTAGGAAAGCTATTCAGTGTAAGTCTATTACATAAATGTTAAACAACAACTGCAAATTAAAAAAAACTTTATTAAAAGAGAAAGAAAATTTTTATTAAAAGTTTAAAATTCGGTTAAAAAAAGCTACAATTATTACAAATGTACACACCACACACTTCTCTCTCTCTGCTGACCTCAAAATTCAAAATAAATATAACAGAAAATGTGAGCAACATCAGAAACTAGTTTCTACCTGAACTGAATGCAGAGTGCCCTCTAGAGGCATCATTTAATCAATGCAATATTTCCAACTGCAAATGAACCTGTTTATAATATAGCTCTGTACAAAGTTTTCAGAAGCACTTCTCATTCAATACGTAGGTTTACTCTACGCATACTAATAACTCATAATGATTTGATTCAGTGTATTATGTACCACCTCTAACAAAACTAATGCAAGGGATCCAACAAAATGTGGCTCTCACTTTATCAGCTAGACAAGAGAATTGAGACACATGATCACAAGATAAGACATCAAATTGTCATATGTCAGTTTGTGACTTTTGGTGAAGCTATTACCAAATCTGAGATCTCCCAAAAATTTTATGCAGAAGAAATGTCTCCATAATTTATTCCATTATTTCCTCACCATCCATAGACGAATCAGCTGTAGATTCAGCTTGCAAACTGCCTCACTTGGCTCTGTACTTTTATGTACTGCTGCAAACTTCAAAACTGCTGGTGAATTAAAATCGAGAACTGTAGTCACATCTTGAAATGAAACTCCAACACAGATGTGAAAAATTCTCATTTAAACTGATATCGTTTAAATAAGTATTACTTAAAGATCAAGTAAATAGAAAGGTAAACTACTTCTCCTATTATAAAATTTTTATACAGCTCTTAAGTATATGGGGGTCCAAATTACTTAATACTTCAGCTATAGTTATTAAAAGTATCACTTTCTCACCTTCTTTGCAATAATTTTAAATAATTTGAATAAAATTATTTTACCAATGGCTGTTCCTTAAAAAAGTCCTTTCAAATATTTGTCCCAATGAAATTCAGCTATAACAATATAGATTTGAGTTAAGAGAATAGTTTTAAGATAATATTGTTTTATTTGATCATATGTTTTACCTAAATATATAGTCAATATTAAACAGCAATGAGATACTAGGGAAAATATTATAATTAGACTTCCGAAGTTTAGTCTTCCAATGTTCCTAGAGAATGTCACAACTTGGTATTGTGTAAAGAAGAGATACATTTTGATAAATTAAAGGAAAACTATAGTTGACACCAAAATGTGGTTATATCAGATGAGTGTAACCAGATCTAATTTATCTACTTTGCTTTTTTGATATAGATACAATTGTAAAATATATAACTTAATGTTCCTGTTGAAATGCTTATTTCCAAATACAGTGTAGGGGAGGAAAATTCTTGAATGGGCTCTGCAAGAAAAGACAGCTTAATAGGAGAAAATCGCACAAACAAGTTTTTGATGACATGGGAGCCTAAAAGGTTAGGAAATGAAGACCCAAAGAAATGGCAAAACCTAGTATACAATGGTTTTATACTAAATTGATCAAAGAAAGACAATTAGGGAAAAGTAACTGAAACATATGATGAGGCTAAAGGAAGATAAGAATTATTTTAACAAGGTCTGTTTGTACAGATTTTTCTTTGTCTTAATTTCCCATCTTTGATAAGAATGCTTCTTTCTTCCTAGTATAGGGGGACATCTTTCACAAGGGAGTTTTATCTCCTGTTTTCAGGAAGAAAAAGGGGAGATCAGAATGCTTTTTTTTGTATCTGCTGTTTTTCAAGTATTTTTTGTTCAAAATAATCCTTATGCTTAAGTGGCATATTTTGGGCTGGCATTCTCTGCCATCATTCAACATTCACAATAAAATATATAACTTTGCTCTGTGTGTATAGCTAGCTTAATTTTGTTTTCAATAAATCAGCATAAGCATACTTACTCCGCAGAGCAATGTGCAAAAGCTTTAACCACGTGATACAAACGCTAAAATGCCAAGGTTTTCTTGACCTTCAGGTCAAGCTTAACGTAACAGGCTTAACTTATTCACAATGCTGGTTGGGAATTATGTTTCCTATCACCTGAATCTTTAAGAGTATTCACTTTTTATAGTCTCTGCTTCTTCAAAAGAATGGAATTTTAAGTAAATAAAGAACCTTCATGATAGTCTGCCATATTCAAAAGAAATAGTAACAAAAACACCAAGGAATCTATCCCCTATTGACCCATAAAGCTCTCAAGCTATGTCCCTCCTGTATCCCTGTTAGAGGGTGTATTTTGTGTGTTTTCAATCCCATAATAAATAGTAGGGAGAGTAGCAATATTTGCATGACTTCTTCGTCTTTCTGCTGTTCCTCCAACAGGGTCCCTGCTCCCTGGAGTAGAGAAACTCACATCCTAACAAACCTTGGTGTTCCAGGCTCAGTCTATCCAGCAGATCTAAGATCTAAAAACGGTGCCATTTTTCTCTCAATAAAAACTCAGAAAACTTGTTAGGAGAGGAGAGAATCATGCTTACTGCTTGCCCTCGGACAAGATTTTATCCTGACTTATATTTCTTCTCAAGCATCAACCTGACTACAGGTTTGATTCCAGGGAATTTGGAAGGACTCCACAACTCCGAAATCCCTCCAGAACGCTGCTTGCTGATGCCTAAAGCTCTATGGCTTGTAGCAGGAAGTTGTGTGCCCTGTTACAATCTCCTATAGCTGTTAGGACTTTGTCACCTCCTTCTCCCAGAGGCTGACTACTGAGATGAGGAGGGAAGAAATCATATAGATCCCATGGAGAGAACGCATCTAGAGAGAACAGATGAGCAGCCTACATGTGACTTTTTAATACAAGCGCCCCGTCCTTCAGGACTACCTGGCATCCTTGTTGACCTCAGACCTAGTTGTTCTTGACTATCTGTTCTCTTGTCAAACATTTCATAATCACTCTGAGACTCTGGAGTTACAATGATAAGCAAGCCAAACCCGTGCCTGCCTCCAGGAGTTTCTAATCTAATGGAGGATACATGTGAGTAAACATGCAATCAAGTGTAATAAGCTGCCTAATGTAGGAAATACATGTTGCTATGGAAATACATAGTTGGAACCTCTCATGCAATCTAGGGTCTTGTCACGCTCCCATACTTAAGGTGAGAACTGCACAATGGCTAACATTCAGCCAGACAAAAAGGCCAAGGTTTGCATGTATCACAATATCTCCTGTCGAAAGAGTGTGTATTTATAGACGCTGTATCCTGTCTCATCTGTTGCTCTGCCCTTGTGAACAAGAATGTTTTACTGGTGCAGAATAGTTCCAGTAAGATGGCCAAACCTCAGCTCCGCAGGATAGGAAGATGTGGTTTCTACAGAACTATGCTCACCTGTAACCTTTCGCTGTCTGAACAGCACCTGCAGCTGTACCTTATCTCCACTCCAATCTGGCTCCTCTGTCCACGCGTTCCTCCAGGGAGCAGCCACAAGAGGTTTGGCTGGGGTATGTGGCATCAGTTCAGCGACCTGGCACATCACAAAAAGCAGAGAGGAGATAAATAGGGATCCAACCAAGAATGCAGATAGAGGGCAGTAACAGAGTCCATGTTTATAAGAAACATCCCGATCCTCCAGGCTTTTGTTTCAGACATGCAAAGACCATTTTTAGATATTTATTTAAATTATTAAGCCACATAGCCTTGGGTTGAACTCTAGAAATATTCACTCTTGCCCGAGGCCGATGCTACTCTGAAAATTTTGTGAGCAAATCTTTTCTCTTCCATTGTCTCTTTAAGCCACAACTGTTAAAGCTCTCAATTACGAAATAATTAAGACACCATGACTTGTGGATCTAAAGCACACTTACACAGAGTAACTTCTTCATTGAGCAGTTTGTTTCTCCCCCTTATAGCCAGTAGCGCACTCAGACTACTAATCACAATAACAAAAGTAAAACCTAAAAGTCACGGGAAAAGAAAAAGTTCCCATTTTCTTCATTGTTTTGGGTTCGTTATGTAAATATAATAAAATTATTAAAATAAAAATATAATTATTAAGAAAAAATATTAAAAAACAAAAAAACGGACAGATAGAATCCTAGGATAAACGGTGGAAGCAAAGCTATACAGACAAAATCTCACACAGAAGCATACACACTCACAAAAAGAGGAAAAAGGGAAAAAATCATAAATCTTGCCCTCGAAGTCCACCTCCTCAATTTGGGATGACTCGTTGTCTATTCATGTATTCCACAGATGCAGGGTACATCAAGTTGATTGTGGAGCTTTAATCCGCTGCTTCTGAGGCTGCTGGGAGAGATTTCCCTTTCTCTTCTTTGTTCTCACAGCTCCTGGGGCTCAGCTTTGGATTTGGCCCGCCTCTGCATGTAGGTCGCCTGAGGGCGTCTGTTCCCGCTCAGACAGGACGGGGTTAAAGGAGCCGCTGCTTCGGGGGTCTCTGGCTCACTCAGGCTGGGGGGGAGGGAGGGGCACGCAGTGCGGGGCGGGCCTGCGGCGGCAGAGGCCGGTGTGACGTTGCACCAGCCTGAGGCCCGCCGTGCGTTCTCCCAGGGGAGTTGTCCCTGGATCCCGGGACCCTGGCAGTGGCCGGCTGCACAGGCTCCCCGGAAGGTAGGTGTGGAGAGTGACCTGTGCTCGCACACAGGCTTCTTGGTGGCGGCGGCAGCAGCCTTAGCATCTCATGCCCGTCTCTGGTGTCCGCGCTGTTAGCCGCGACTCGTGCCCGTCTCTGGAGCTCTTAATCCCTTCTCCTCGCGCACCAGGAAATAAAGAGGGAAGAAAAAGTCTCTTGCCTCTTTGGCAGGTCCAGACTTTTCCCCGGACTCCCTCCCAGCTAGCCGTGGCGCACTAACCCCCTGCAGGCTGTGTTCACGCCGCCAACCCCAGTCCTCTCCCAGCGATCCAACCGAGGCCGGAGCCTCAGCTCCCAGTCCCGCCCGCGCCGGCGGGTGAGCAGACAAGCCTCTCGGCCTGGTGAGTGCCGGTCGGCCCTGATCCTCTGTGCGGGAATCTCTCCTCTGTACGGGAATCTCTCCGCTTTGCCCTCCACACCCCTGTTGCTGTGCTCTCCTCCGCAGCTCTGAAGCTTTCCCCTTCTGCCACCCACTGTCTCCACCCGCGAACAGGCTTCCTAGTGTGTGGAAACATTTCCTCCTTCACAGCTCCCTCCCACTGGTGTAGGTCCCGTCCCTATCCGTTTGTCTCTGTTTATTCTTTTTCTTTTGCCCTACCCAGGTACGTGGGGAGTTTCTTGCCTTTTGGGCGGTCTGAGGCCTTCTGCCAGCGTTCAGTAGGTGTTCTGTAGGAGTTGTTCCACGTATAGATGTATTTCTGGTGTATCTGTGGGGAGGAAGGTGATCTCCGCGTCTTACTCTTCTGCCATCTTCCCAGAAGCCTCCAAGGGGTTGTTTTTAAGGGATGAAAAATGATGAGGAAGGCAAAAAAAAAAAAAAACTATGTAAAGAAAAATAACAAAGTGAATGTATTTTTCTCTTGAATTGTGGGTCCGCTCCGCGGCATGTGGGACCTTCCCGGACCGGGGCACGAACTCATGGCCCCCGCATCGACAGGCGGACTCTCAACCACTGCGCCACCAGGGAAGCCCTTGAATTGTGTTTTTAATGAGAAGATTTCTCCATCATGCCAACATGATATAATGGAAAGAAAAATGGACTGGAGTCAGAAAATCTGATTTAAATTTTGATGTTACCTGTTAATAGTCATGGGAATGTAAGCAATTCATTCTTGTTCTCATATAAATGATGCAAGTTGGACTAAGTTCTTTTTAAGGTAATTTCCAGATACTCTTTGACTCTAATATTTCCATTTGGTGGCAAATAGTTCCTTAGGGATTTGTTCTCAGTTTAACTGAAGACATACAGCAAACATAGCCAAGAGACAGGCCATAGAACCCTACAGATCTGCGTCTGCTCTTGGTCCTGCCAGTGTTCTGCAGTGTGATTTCATGTAAATTAGTAAGTTAATTAACTTCCTAAGTCTGAGTTTGCTCACCTGCATAACGCAGGTAATGCTGACTGTGGTAATGCATTGTTATACCCACTAAATAAGAATATGGATGTAAAGCATCAGGCTTACTGGGAGTGCTCAGCTCTGGTCATCGTTATCAGACTGTGAAAATCCCTAAACTTGTCTGTATCTTACTTGATTACTTGGAATAAATGTGCAAGTAAGTGAAAATTAAACTCCAATACTCTTTAGAGTTCAGCTAATGAATACAAAATGAAATTAGAGAACTGGAGATTTTAGAGGGGTATCATACACTAATAACACCTCCACATCATTCACAAAATTATCATCATTTTTAATTATCTTTGTAAAATGTGACTTTCCCATGTCCCCTGGGCAGATGTGAAAGCATGGAGCTGGATAATAAAATCTGCGATCTGATTGAGAGGAATGTTTCTCCTGATCCCGGAGGGGTCACCCCGGGACCAACGCCAAGTCACAGAAGTCCATGTTCTGTGAAGGTAAGAAAACATCTTCTTTTGCGGTTTCTCAATACACCCTTCAGCAGAGTGTTCACCGAGAAGAATGCATGGGGACAGTCCCCAAATCATTTACAGTAATGCACTTCCTTGATGGCTGAGAGGACAAAGTGAACCAGTACCAACTTCTCATACACAGTCACTTCCTGTTACCAAGGAAACCCTCAGCAGAAGCTCCTTCCAGTTTAAAGCGTGATACCAGGGGAAGCAGAGCTCAAGCCGCAAGAAAGAACACTTATTGCAGCGACAGCTCTTTTACTGGGAGGCGCTAACCTCATTTTTGTAAACCCACTTACACTGGGTTGCGAAAGTCTGCACAGCTCACGTCCATTTTTTTGATGAAAGAACAAGGTTTCCCTGATTAGAGTTGTTTGACTTTGACTTTCCTCTTGTTTTAGGATATTTGTCTATAGTGCTTTATGTAAGCAAATAAAATTCAAGGGTAAGCTCAAGCTAGGAATTTTGTGCATGACTTTCTAGAAATACATCATAAATGACAACATAAGCTCTTAAACTCTGCAGCCCTTCTGATTAGAAACCGTCTCTAATGATCATTTCAAAAGAGATCTAATGTAAGTAAATTAGAGAGCATGGCTCACATTAAAAACATTTACATAGGGCTTCCCTGGTGGCGCAGTGGTTGGGAGTCCGCCTGCCGATGCAGGGGACACGGGTTCGTGCCCCGATCCAGGAGGATCCCACATGCCGCGGAGCGGCTGGGCCCGTGAGCCATGGCCGCTGAGGCTGCGCGTCCGGAGCCTGTGCTCCGCAACGGCAGAGGCCCCAACAGTGAGAGGCCCGCGTACCACAAAAAGAAAAAAAAAAAAAAAAATTTACATAACTTCTGCTTTGGTTCTTAGTTCTAAAATAATTCATGCTCATTGTGGAAAAGCTATACTAAGCATAGAGAATACTATAAAAATCATGTAGAGACAGATTTATTGTGGAGCTAATTAAGCTTGGATTCCCCTAAACAAATATTTACTTTTGTAACTAATTAGCATTCACAGATTTGTGTCTTTTTCTCTTAAAGGAGGTCCTGGAATTGTATAAGCCTCAGGCCTCACCAAACATGTATCAGCCTCTGAAATCCCCTCCATGCCCACAGCTCCTAGAGAGCCTCTCTCAGCATTTGGGGTCTGTCTGTGTGTCTCCTTCTGTCACACACACACACACACACACACACACACACGTGCACACCCTGTTTTGTTAAACTCACCTTTTTTCACTTAATAAAATGTTGTGGATATTCCTATAACTCTTTCATTCATTTAATGACCAAATAGTATGGTATGTGTTCTTCCCACTTCTCCCTGAAAAAGAAGTATTTCTTTTCAGAGTTAGAAATGACTCTCTGCTAATGATGAGTGGCAAGGAGGCTTTCCTCCCCTTTTCTTTCTTCTCTTCTCACTCCCACCCCCATACACATATCTCTAACTCCCAGTTAAGACTTCCTTCCTTCACGAAATGTGTGCTTCTTTGTAGTGGCCATCTTGTCTAATCCCGGAAAGAAATTTAATGATGAGAATTTGAATCCCCTCCAGTACCTCTGATCTGCATATTCTCTGATTATCAGCCCCCAAGGCTCATTTGACTGACTTCCCTCCCCATTCCATTCATTTTGTTTTCTGGATTCCTCCTTATGTGCTAAAGACCTCTTCTCCATCCTTATTGCTACTCTCTTGGAAGTTAGCTCGCTCTGTCCTGGGAACTTAACTGGAACTTCTACCTCTCTTTAAGATACTGTTTCCCCTATCACTTTGTTGATGAAATTGGCTCGTTTTCCGATACATATCCAGGCAAAGGAGAACAGGTACCTGGCTGATGTTTTTTATTGTCCTTGTGAAGTGTGAGGTAAAGACATCTATAGAGAATGAATGCGAGGGTAGACGTGAAGTCCAGTGGTTAACATAAGGGAAGATATGAAATGGCCATTGAGAGACTGAGAGACAGGAGAGAGGTGCAAAACTAAAATGAGTTGCTGAGTAGCAGTGAGGACCACTTAATAAGACCAGTCACTAAAGAGTGTTTGGGCTCCTAAATCTTCAATCTCTCCATCACCTCTTGCCAGCTTAATTCTCCTCAACTTTAAACATTTATGAGACCTCATGTTATTTTATGGGTAATGTTCTTTCTTTCTCACCATTAAGTATGATTTTATTTTATTTTTTAATTTTTTTATTCAAGTACAGTTGATTTACAATGTTGTGTTAGTTTCAGGTGTACAGCAAAGTGATATGCATATATTCTTTTCCAGATTCTTTTCCATTATAGGTTATTACAAGATATTGAATGTAGTTCCCTGTGCTATACAGTAGGTCCTTGTTATTTATCTATTTTATATATAGTACTATGTCTCTGTTAATCCCAAACTCCTAATTTATCCCTCCCTCACCCCCATTTTAGGGGTAATGTTCTAACTGACTCTAATATATCATAGCCAAGCTTATTGATCATGACGTCCAAGACTTTGCAGCCCCTTATCACACCACTAATAAGCTCTACCCTGATAAATCCACAGTCATTTTGCATCTAATTTTTCACTTGTCCTCCCATTTGCATTTGATACTATTCACTAATTCAACTTTCTTAAAATGTCTTACTCCATTTACATCTATAAAAGTATCCCTCAACACCCTCCTTTTACCGTCTGATCTTTTCTTCTCGCTCACCTTCACTGACTTCTCTTTCATCACCTGCCTGTGTTATACTAGTGTCACCCAGGGATCTGTCTGTAATCATTGGCTCACTAAACTACAAAATATAGGCTGATGACTTCTGACACATACACCTACTAAAGGTCAAGTACTTTTCTATACTCATATCAACTTCACTCAGCATTTTCAAAGGTGAATTCAGTATCTTTCCTGTTAAAACTGCTCGTTTTCTTTTTTTCCACTCTCCATTTCCCACTTCCCAAAATGCACCCATGTCCCACCATTCCACAGTCCTCTAACAGACCATGCAGTTTCATGTACTATGCCTTTTCACATGCTGTTTATTCTTCATGGAAACCCTTGTCTCCTTGCCCATTGGATGAACTATCTTTTATGCCAAGGTTTGGACATTTCATGACTCTTTAGTCCCACAGAGTTCTCCAGCCCCCTTTTGCTCTGTCCTAAATAAATACCTTCTTTATACCTCATTCATAGGCTTTATCACCTTGGTTTTGTAATCATTTATGTATAGACATGTCTTCCCCACCGGTCATGGACTTCCTGTGGATGGGGTATAAAGTGTCACATGAATGTGTAAAGTATCACAACATAGGTTTTTCTAGAAGGTACCAGTGTTATGCAACATGTTTGTTTTCATGCACTGTGAGAAAACTAGATATACAAAATCAACTTATCTCTAGAATCCTTTCACAAATAATTCTCAAAGTCTACAGGGGAATATTGAATATACACTTATAAGCCCAGTTTCTCATCCTCAAGCTTTTGACTGCCAGTGATTGTCAGATGCCCACCTATCACTGCTGCTTCTAGACGTCAGCTTTACCACTCTCAGTGGCATTGTTGTGGTACCACTCACTGTGACAAGTCAGCCTAATATTTGGATATATTCTCCAGAGCCCAAATGCAGCTAAATGCTATTGCTCTCTCCATTTCAATGGAAAGAACTTTCCTTTTGCAACTTTAGCTACACAGGCCCCTAATGCTACTTTACACATCCAGTGTTTGCCAGAAATATGTGTAACAGTTTGACTTTCATCCTTCTGCAGATGGGGAAACTGAGGCTCGGTGAAGCTAGATCATTTTCTCATGGTCCTATAGCTAGTAGAAATTGGTTTCTGGACCTAAACCCAGATTTGTCTGGGTTGCCCTATGTATCCTGCTCTTAACTTCCCCTCCCTCACATAAGAATCATTCGGTGACTGGGCCCAAGTTCAAGCTGGTATCAGGAATGATGCTATTGTCAGAACAAACCCTCCTTTCTGGCTTAAAGCATCACCATTGGATCAAGCTTCTGTGCCTTTACTCTCTCTTTGAGGGTAAGATCTCCCAGGAAAAATCCCTGGAAGTTTCTCTTTATCTCACGGACTTCTGGCATCTCCTCCTCAATTGTCATCTGAAGTATCTTAAAATATTTGATTCCTTAAGTAAACACAGCTTAGTTTCCAGCTGGAAGCTCTGCTGAATTACTGTTTACAATAGCACTCTGCAGAAGTAAATCCTACATTCAAAACAAATAAAAACTGTTGCATTCTCACTGAGATACTGATGGAACTAAAAAAAGTATAGGAAAAATCTTTTGGGGTAAGACAAGGGTGAGCCAATTACAGAAGAACTGTGGAGGGCATCTCTCATTTTTCCACTGGAGGAAGTAAGCATAAGAACGGTAAGGTAGACTCCCTTTCCAGGGAGAGGAAATGAATTTCTTTGTGACATTATGAGATGGGAAGAGTGTGGCTGCATAAAAGAAATATGATTTAATGAAAACTCCTGAGACATATGTCATGTTCCTTTTTTGCTCTATCTTTGCCAAGAATAAGGAAAGAGGGAGAATTACTATAAGAGAAAATAAGCAGACTGACTCATTGCTTTGAGGAAACAGAAAAACATTATTGATGAACATGAGGAACTTCATCAGTATGAAAGCAGGTTTTAATATTCTGGGAGAGCTGAAGTAGACAGCTGGTGAACAGAAGGCATTGAAAATCTTATAGGCAAAGGACAAATAATTTTCTAAGTGAGATTAACATTCAATTCCAAAATGGGTGTTAAATGGAAGTTACACTAAACCAAGACACGGTCTTAATACTATGAGAAAATTAATATATGAACATTAATTTATGACCCTGTAATTGTATGTCTTTAAAGACAAAAGAAAGTGATAGGAAGCTTGAGATGTATTTCTTGGACAAACATATACATTCCAGTAATGCTTGGAAACAAGGGTGCAACTTGGGAAAGGGAAGGAAAAGTGTCCAAATTTTAAGAAGATATACCACAACTGAATTTGCTTAAACGCATTGTCTTGTGTTTAAATTCTATTTTGCTTTTCTGATTTTAACTGAGACAGCACTAGAAATTGGCTTTTAATAACTTTGGTACCAGCTGAGGGAAGATTTCCCAGTAACTGGAGAAAAATTCTAGCTCTGGACATTCTTCTCAAGGCAAAAAGCTTTGGGAAAATGTTTTGAAATGTTCAGAGAGTAATATGAAACTTCTTGGAAAGTACAGTAAGTTGACACACGTTTTTTGTAACCACATTTGTTGAAAAAAACAAAAGATCTAGTTTCCGTTTCCTTATTTCCCTTTTTAGAAAGTTAAGCTAGTTCTTTATCAAAATAAAATTTTGATTATTGAAATCTTGTTTTCTCATCTCTAAAATGGGTTGTCACGAGAATATACTAAAGTGAGTGAAGGAGAGTGAAGCTGTGTGCTTGCTCAGCGGCCGCAGGCACCGCTGCTCCTCTGCTGCACCAACGCCGCAGCCTCAACTCGGATTTTCCCCTGATTTCATGCCTCTTGACCCGGGTCTCTTACCATTCTGTGGACGCTAGCTCCACACACACCTCCTCCTCGAGGTAAATATTTAGGAGTGGAATTGCTGAGTCGTATGGTTGTAAATCTGGGAGGTCCTTATCCTGGGATCATTTAATCTGCAGTTATCTTGAAGGCTTCACTGTGGCTGGAGGGTCCAAGTTGTCTTCACTCAGATGTGTGGCAGTGGGTACTGGATATTGGCTGAGATTCCTCATTTCTCCTCCACATGATCTCTCATCTTCTGCCACGTGGCTGACAGGGTCTTGGTGCTCCAGCCTGGTGTCAGGCCTGAGCTTCTGAGGTGGGAGAGCTGACTTCAGGACATTGGACGACCAGAGACCTCCCAGCCCCACATAGTATCAATCGGCGAGAGCTCGCCCAGAGATCTCCATCTCAACGGTAAGACCCAGCTCCCCCCAATGGCCAGCAAGCTCCAGCGCTGGACACCCCATGACAAACAACCAGCAAGACAGGAGCACAACCTCATCCATTAGTAGAGGGGCTGCCTAAAATCACACTAAGTTCACAGACACCCCAAAACACACCGCCAGATGCAGCCCTGCCCACCAGAAAGGCAAGATCCAGCCTCATCCATCAGAACACAGGGAGCAGCCCCCTCCACCAGGAAACCTACAGAAACCACTGAGCCAAACTTACCCACTGCGGGCAGACACCAAAAACAACAGAAACTATGAACCAGCAGCCTGCAAAAAAGAGACCCCAAACACAGTAAATTAAGCAAAATGAGAAGACAGAACAATACACTGCAGATGAAGGAGCAAAGTAAAAACCCACCAGACCAAACAAATGAAGAGGAAATAGGCAGTCTACCTGAAAAACAATTCAGAGTAATGATAGTAAAGATGGCCCCAAATCTTGGAAATAGAATGGAGAAAATACAAGAAACATTTAACATGGACCTAGAAGAAGTAAAAAGCAAACAAACAATGATGAACAACACAATAAATGAAATTAAAAATTCTCTAGAAGTAATCAATAGCAGAATAACTGAGGCAGAAGAACGGATAAGCGACCTGGAAAATAAAATAATGTAAATAACTACCACAGAGCAGAATAAAGAAAAAAGAAATGAAAAGACTTGAGGACAGTCTCAGAGACCTCTGGGACAACATTAAACGTACCAACATTCGAATTATAGGGGTCCCAGAAAAAGAAGAGAAAAAGGAAGGGTCTGAGAAAATATTTGAAGAGATTATAGTTGAAAACTTCCTTAATATGGGAAAGGAAATAGTCAGTCAAGTCCAGGAAGTGCAGAGAGTCCCATACAGGATAAATCCAAGGAGAAACACACCAAGACACATATTAATCAAACTATCAAAAATTAAATACAAAGAAAAAATATTAAAAGCAGCAAGGGAAAAGCAACAATTAACATGCAAGGGAAATCCCACAAGGTTAACAGCTGATCTTTCAGCAGAAACTCTGCAAGCCAGAAGGGAGTGACAGGACATATTTAAAGTGATGAAAGGGAAAAACCTACAACCAAGATTACTCTACACAGCAGGGATCTCATTCAGATTAGACAGAGAAATTAAAACCTTTAGAGACAAGCAAAAGTTAAGAGAATTCAGAACCACCAAACCAGCTTTACAACAAATGCTAAAGGAACTTCTCCAGGCAGGAAACACAAGAGAAGGAAAAGACCTACAAAAAAAAAACACAAAACAATTAAGAAAATGGTAATAGGAGCATACCTATTGATAATTACCTTAAATGTAAATGGACTAAATGCTCCAACCAAAGATATAGAAAGGACACAAAAACAAGAGTCATATATACCGTCTACAAGAGACCCACTTCAGACCTAGGGACACATACAGACTGAAAGTGAGGGGATGGAAAAATATATTCCATGCAAATGGAAATCAAAAGAAAGCTGGAGTAGCAATTCTCATATCAGACAAAATAGACTTTAAAATAAAGACTATTATAGGAGACAAAGAAGGACACTACATAATGATCAAGGGATCCATCCAAGAAGAAGATATAACAATTGTAATTATTTATGCACCCAATATAGAAGCACCTCAATACATAAGGCAAATGCTAACAGCCACAAAAGGAGAAATTGACAATAACACAATCCTAGTAGGGGACTTTAGCACTCCATTTACACCAATGGACAGATCATCCAAAATGAAAATAAATAAGGAAACACAAGGTTTAAATGACACACTAAACAAGATGTACCTAATTGATATTTATAAGACATTCCATCCAAAAGCAACAGAATACACTTTCTTCTCAAGTGGTCATGGAATATTCTCCAGGGTAGATCATATCTTGGGTCACAAATCAAGCCTTGATAAATTTAAGAAAATTGACATCGTATCAAGTATCTTTTCCAACCACAATGCTATGAGACTAGATATCAACTACAGGAAAAAATCTGTAAAAAATACAAATACATGAAGGCTAAACAATACACTACTTAATGACCAAGAGATCACTGAAGAAATAAAAGAGGAAATCAAAAAATACCTAGAAACAAATGACAATGAAAACATGGCGACCCAAACCTATGTGATGCATCAAAAGCAGTCCTAAGAGGGAAGTTTACAGCAATACAATCCTACTTCAAGAAACAAGAAACATTTCAAATAAACAACCTAACCTTACACCTAAAGCAATTAGAGAAAGAAGAACCAAAAACCCCCAAAGTTAGCAGAAGGAAAGAAATCATAACGATCAGATCAGAAATAAATGAAAAAGAAATAAAGGAAACAATAGCAAAGATCAATAAAACTAAAAGCTGGTTCGTTGAGAAGTTAAAAAAAATTGATAAACCATTAGCCAGACTCATCAAGAAAAAAAGGAGAAGACTCAAATCAATAGAATTAGAAATGAAAAAGAAGTAACAACTGACACTGCAGCAATACAGAGGATCATGAGAGATTACTACAAGCAACTCTATGCCAATAAAATGGACAACCTGGAAGAAATGGACAAATTCTTAGAAAAGCACAACCTTCCAAGAATGAACCAGGAAGAAATAGAAAATATAAACAGACCAATCACAATCACTGAAATTGGAACTGTGATTAAAAATCTTCCAACAAACAAAAGCCCAGGACCAGATGGCTTCACAGGCGAATTCTATCAAACATTTAGAGAAGAGCTAACACCTATCCTTCTCAAACTCTTCCAAAATATAGCAGAGGGAGGAACAACTCCCAACTCATTCTGTGAGGCCACCATCACCCTGATACCAAACCAGACAAAGATGTCACAAAAATAGAAAACTACAGGCCAATATCACTGATAAATATAGATGCAAAACTCCTCAACAAAGTACTAGCAAACAGAATCCAACTGCACAGTAAAAGGACCATACACCATGATCAAGTGGGATTTACCCCAGGAATGCAAGGATTCTTCAATATATGTAAATCTATCAATGTGATACACCATAATGACAAATTGAAGGAGAAAAACCATATGATCATCTCAATTGTTGCAGTAAAAGCTTTCGACAAAATTCAACACCCATTTATGATAAACACTTGCAGAAAGTAGGCATAGAGGGAACTTAACATAATACAGTCCATATATGACAACCCCACAGCCAACATCGTTCTCAATGGTGAAAAATTGAAACCATTTCCTATAAGATCAGGAGCAAAACAAAGTTACCCACTCTCGCCACCATTATTCAACATAGTTTTGGAAGTTTTAGCCACAGAGAAGAAAATGAAATAAAAGGAATCCAAATCGGAAAAGAAGAAGTAAAGCTGTCACTATTTACAGATGACATGATACTATACATAGAGAATTCGAAATATGCTACCAGAAAACTACTAGAGCTAATCAATGAATTTCGTAAAGTAGCAGCATACAAAATGAATGCACAGAAATCTCTTGCATTCCTATACACTAATGATGAAAAATCTGAAAGAGAAATTAAGGAAACACTCCCATTTACCATTGCAACAAAAAGAATAAAATACCTAGGAATAAACCTAACTAAGGAGACAAAAGACCTGTATGCAGAAAACTATAAGACACTGATGAATGAAATTAAAGACGATACAAATGGATGGAGACACATACCATGTTCTTGGATTGGAAGAATCAACATTGTGAAAATGACTATACTACCCAAAGTGATCTACAGAGTCAATGCAATCCCTATCAAAAACCAATGGCAGGGCTTCCCTGGTGGTGCAGTGGTTGAGAGTCTGCCTGCCGATGCAGGGGACACGAGTTCGTGCCCCGGTCCGGGAAGATCCCTCATGCCGCGGAGCGGCTGGGCCTGTGAGCCATGGCTGCTGAGCCTGCGTGTCTGGAGCCTGTGCTCTGTAACAGGAGAGGCCACAACAGTGAGAGGCCCACGTACCACACACACACAAAAAAATACAATGACATTTTTCACAGAACTAGAACAAAAAATTTCACAATTTGTATGGAAACACAAAAGACCCCGAATAGCCAAAGCAATCTTGAGAAAGAAATACGGAGCTGGAGGAATCAGGCTCCCTGACTTCAGACTATACTACAAAGCTACAGTAATCAAGGCAGCATGGTACTGGCACCAAAACAGAAATGTAGATCTATGGAACAGGATAAAAAGCCTAGAGATAAACACACATACATATGGTCACCTTATCTTTGATAAAGGAGGCAAGCATATACAATGGAGAAGAGACAGCCTCTTCAATAAGTGGTGCCAGGAAAACTGGACAGCAGCATGGAAAATAATGTAGTTAGAACACTTCCTAACACCATACACAAAAATAAACTCAAAATGGATTAAAGACCTAAATGTAAGGCCAGACACTGTAAAACTCCTAGGGGAAAACACAGGAAGGACGTTCTTTGACATAAATCACAGCAAGATCCTTTTTGACCCACCTCCTAGAGAAGTGGAAATAAAAACAAAAATAAACAAGTGGGACCTAATGAAACTTAAAAGCTTTTGCACAGCAAAGGAAACCATAAACAAGATGAAAAGACAACACTCAGAATGGGAGAAAATATTTGCAAAGGAAGCAACTGACAAAGGATTAATCTCCAAAATTTACAAGCAGCTCATGCAGCTCTATGTCAAAAAAACAAAGAACCCAATCTAAAAATGGGCAGAAGACTGAAATAGACATTTCTCCAAAGAAGATATACAGATTGCCAACAAACACATGAAAGGATGCTCAACATCACTAATCATTAGAGAAATGCAAATCAAAATTACAATGAGGTATCACCTTACTCCGGTCAGAATGGCCATCATCAAAAAATCTACAAACGATAAATGCTGGAGAGGATGTGGAGAAAAGGGAACACTCTTGCACTGCTGGTGGGAATGTAAATTGATACAGCCACTATGGAGAGCCGTATGGAGGTTCCTTAAAAATCTAAAAATAGAACTACCATACGACCCAGCAATCCCACTACTGGGCATATACCCTCAGAAAACCATAATTCAAAAAGATACATGTACCACAGTGTTCATTGCAGCATGATTTACAATAGCCAGGACATGGAAGCAACCTAAGTGTCCATTGACAGATGAATGGATAAAGAAGATGTGGCACATATATACAATGGAATATTACTCGGCCATAAAAAGAAATGAAACTGAGTTATTTGTAGTGAGGTGGATGGACCTAGAGTCTGTCATACTGAGTGAAGTAAGTCAGAAAGAGAAAGCCAAATACCATATGCTAACACATATATAGGGAATCAAAAAAAAAACAAAAAAACGGTACTGATGAACCCAGGGGCAGGACAGGACACAGACATAGAGAATGGACTTGGGGACACAGGGAGGGGGAAGGGTAAGCTGGGAGGTCTCAAGCTGGGACAAAGTGAGAGAATAGCATTGACATATGTACACTACCAAATGTAAAATAGATAGCTAGCAGGAAGCAGCTGCATAGCACAGGGAGATCAGCTCGGTGGTGCTTTGTGACCACCTAGAGGAGTGGGATAGGGAGGGTGGGAGGGAGCCGCAAGTGCGAGGGGATATACGTATACATATAGCTGATTCAGTTGTGGTAATCGTGGAGTATTTCAATCCTTTCTTTGTTAGGAAAAAACGTTGCATTTTTGTGTGAGGACCTGTTTACTGTTCCCTGGGAAATGTTTGAATAGCTGGCTGGAAAAACAGCAAGTTCTTAGGCAACAAGAAGGCCTGTCTCAACTCAGCTGCTGCACTTTGTGGTGTTTGAAGCTCACAGTTGGCAACCTGTGTGAAGTCATTTAAATGAGCTATGTATCTTTCTCTTATCTCTAACTTCAGCTAGTAGTTTTTAGTCTTATAGTTCTAAAAGTATAATCAAATCTCAAAACTAAACAGATGAGTGGATAAAGAGACCATGTTGTGTTTCCCTAAATATCACCATGCCTTATCTATGACCTATTATTCCTCCATTCATTACAAAGATTTTAAAATCTTCCACTATGCATGAATATCAGGTATATGTCCAGATAGGGAGATCTTGCTGTGTCTGTCCCCCTTGAACTCTTTTATAATAAGGTATAACACCAGGCACCACAGGAAAACAGACACACAAGTCTGTAAGCTAAAATCGAACTCTAAGACACAATTAAAACTCTTATAAAAGAAGGGAGACAGAAACTCTCCCTAACACTTGAGAGGCATCCATTGTTGGACAGATAGCTGTCTATTGGATAGAAGTGAGGTGATAAGCTCAAGCTCCTCTTGGTTAATAAGTAAGAGACACTTTTGAGTAGGACACTTTCTTACTCAAAGGTTTTCTCTTCCATCGCTGGGAGGATTTGCCCCAAGTTCCACAAGAGAGGGATTTAGAGAACACTGGAAGATGCAGGTTGTCCTTTGGAGATGTGAGCAGTAGGTGCAAGACGATTCCATCTGCCTCTGAACATAGTGATCCTGGAAGCTCCAATGCAGGCTGCTTCGGTGGCCAGGAGAGCAGCATGCCAACACGAGGGGGTGTTAGTGGAGGAAGCCACCAAATCTTGAAGTGAAGGTTGACATCTGGGTGGAAATTATAATACATTTTATAATTTTAACCGAATAAACGAACATAAGGCATCCAAGAGGCTGCAAAGAGAAGAAAATGAATTCGGAGTGTCAGGGCTTCTAGCAAACAGACTTTTGGAGCTAAAAGTATTATCCTTACTTTTGGAATCGTTGCCCTCTTCTAGACTTATATGACTTCAGCAATTACACTTGAAAAAAACTTTAGATATGTCTTTCTTATTATGCAGAAGGAAGAGTAACGTCAGCCTCTGGGTTCAGAGATTTGTAAATTTGTGACACTATTAAGGAAGCTAAATTCTTGGCTTGGGAGATACCACGAATAAACACGTTCATAAGAGTTGTTTAGCAAATATGTATTCTTTATATTCTTGATCTGTTTAGCTTTGTGACAGAATGTGGATCTCTCGTAAGGGCTTCCAAACCTAAGATGGGTTTTGGAATCTAATGCCTCAAGAAACCTTTTTTCTCAAGTAAGCCTTCCCATTTCTAGTTTGGTTAGAAACAATTTCTTTAATGGGCGTGGGGAAAATACTAGCGAAATGGGCACTTTCAGCTCTCACTGAAGAAGGCTCATTGTGTTCTCATGTCTACCATCTAGATGAAATGCATCTTAAGACTCTTTTTAGCTTCTTTTGTACTTGTGAGGGGAGTGAGGCTGGGCCCACAGAGTATATAAATATCTTTTCCTATGGGATTCTGGGATAGGTAGCAAAAAGTGGGATAATTTATTCCTTTTATTTTTTTCTCCAGTAAGGAAGATTTAGTTTTTAAAAGTAAATGTTCCTTAAATCAGTAAGATCAGCTAGTAAATATTTACAATATTTTCAAGCTCTCATATTGAGAGATTTTCTTTGAGTCAGGCTCATTTTCAGACAAAACAGTCCCAATGTACACTATTTGATCACTTGTGTTTCCACAAGTCATCACCGTAGGCTCCCATTATTCCCACGTCATCTATATATGTACATGCCCCTTCTTAATTACTATATGTAACTATAATTTTTGCTATTTAAAAATAGTATCTAGGGGGCTTCCCTGGTGGCACAGTGTGCAGGGGACACGGGTTCGTGCCCCAGTCCGGGAGGATCCCCCATGCCACGGAGCGGCTGGGCCCGTGAGCCATGGCCGCTGAGCCTGCGCATCCAGAGCCTGTGCTCCGCAATGGGAGAGGCCACAACAGTGAGAGGCCCGCGTCCAAAAAAAAAAAAAAAAAAAAAGTATCTAAAGCTATGATATGTTGAGATGTATTGTCTCAGGAAGAAAGGAGTCTCTTTCACCTGAGGTCTCCAGGCTAATCGCTTGGTGATTATGAAATGATGCAGAAAGGATTTCATTATCAATGGAATGATCCCTCTAATCTTCAGATTTTATTTTCAAAAACCAGAAAATACATGAAAGACATGTCTGTTTTGCTCATCTAGTACTTATCTCATGTCCAATACACAGTCCATAATCAATAAATATTTATTATAAGAATGAGTACATGAATGAAAATGAAGTCAACACATGTAAGCTAGGTACAAGAGACAAATAAAGTGATTTGCAAAGATACCGAGTGATCAGGGATTAAAGTCTGGCAGAGAAGAGAACATTAAAAACTTCAAATGCAGGATTACAATTTTCGAAGGCTAAATTTCTCTTTTCTGACCACCAGTTACTGGCAGTAGAAATTAATCTCTAGGCAAGTAGTGATGGGAACTGGTAAGAGTTTGTTTGGATATGATCTTGAAGGTCAAGACAGTTCATATGTAGCCCTCAAGAAAGCTCAACTCCCTTGAAACTTTTCTGAATTATATTTCTTAATGGCTCAGGCTCCTGTATCAAACAAAGTAAATTATGTTTTGTCCAATAATCTTTAGCTATGTTATTCATATCTCCTCACACAGGTGAAAAGGTTCTTTGTGGGGAATACGCCAGGGGGACTGGGGTCTGGTATGGGTTCAGCCACCCACTCATCATGTAATGACCATGGGCAAGTCACTTCTCAACTCTTAACCTCAATTTAATCCTTCTTTACATCAAAGATGCCTCTCCTGACAGCTGCATGGGACTGTTATGAAGTTCAAATTGAAGCAGATAAAAGTTTTCAAACCACAGAACTCACATGTGCAAAATTGTAATTTTCTCCTCCACGTGTGGATGTATTTCTGGTGTATCCGTGGGGAGGAAGGCGATCTCCGCGTCTTACTCTTCCGCCATCTTCAAGGTCCCCCCCTTCTCGGTTTTTTAAGCTGAATTTAGTTTCAATCTAGGACCGCTATCCTGTCTTTTAGAAGATAATTTAATCCAGTTGACTTCAGGAAATCTCAGCCACTTCAGCGTTTTCTCAGGCAATTTATATTTTCAGTGCAGCCTTATGCAGGGATTCTCTCCTCTGTCTTCTCCCTACAGCAGCACCTACAGTCTGTGATGCAGATTTTGTGGGAAAATGCAGGTGGAGTAGAGTTGCCAGATGTGGCAAATAAAAATACAGGATGGGGCTTCCCTGGTGGCGCAGTGGTTGAGAGTCCGCCTGCCGTAAAAAAAAAAAAAAAAAAAAAAAAAAAATGCAGGATGCCCACTTAAGTTTGAATTTCAGATAAACAACAAAATATTGTATCGGACATACTTTTACAAAAAAGGTTATTGTGCATCTAACACTCAAATTTTTCTGGAGGTCCTATGTTTTTCTGGCAACTTCAGGGTGAAGGCACCAGGCTGCAATAATCCATCATCTTACACTGCAATTAGCACTGTAATCTGTTCCTTATGCTCTTTTCATTGGCTCATTGCTTCACTGGCAATCACTGAAGCTTCCAGGGCCCTCTTCTCATCTCCTGTCCTCAGATCCATGTGACAAATACTGCATTTTCCTCAATTTTACAGCAAAGCATTCTTAAATCCACAAAACCCTAGCTAACCACTGTTACATCCTTCTCAGGAGTGCAGGAAATTTCTGACTCTGCTTCCACACCACTCTGGGTTTGAGGGGTCTGTCTCAGGACCTCCCTCCCTAGACATGCTGCGAAGTCCCAGATGTGTGCTATGCAGAAATTCTCAAGACTTGCCCCTTCCCCAGGTTTACCTCAGGGGGTAAGGCCAAAGCTCTCTCTGCTCTTTGGTGTTCAATCTAGGCATTTCGATAGATGATGGATGAGTCCCTAGAAGAGTTAGACTCAGTTTCCCCAAGAGTACTCACAACATTCAGGGCTCTTTTCCCCTGATTCTTTTCTCATTTTTCCTCAGGGCCATATACTTTTTTTACTCTTCTCTGGGTGGGATGGGGTAGGGAGTGTGGAAGAGGTAAGGAATAGGTTATACCATCTCTTCATCTACCCTCTTTTTTGTCAGTTGTTTATGGTGTAAGATTTTACGGCTTGATTCTGATTTTTCTCAAACATTTTGTTATGAAAATTTCAAATATATAGCCAAGTTGAAAGGATTTTATGGTGTACACCCATAGATTTTACTATTAAAACTTCACTCTACTTGTTTATCATATATCTATCCATCTACCCACTGCATGTTTCATCCATCAATCCACGTTACTTTTTGAAGCATTTCAAAATAATTTCACAAAAGGAATTAATCTTTAAAAAATTTTTTTTAAATATATTACTTTCAGAAATACTAGCTCTTAAAATTCAAAGCTTTGGTTTTCAGGATGGTCTCTAGAGTTTGAAGAGTCTATTTTGAAGTTCAAAGGCTGAACAGGGACTGTTTTTCCCTTTGCATTCAATGACAAACTTACTCAGCCCTGAGACGAAAGATATCTCTTACTGAACAAAGAAAGGATTACTTAGATGAAACAAAGAACCATATGTGTTTGGGGGAATCACCAGTTAATACTTCAAGAGATTAACTTATAAGATATAATAAAGTACGGTACAAATGTAGGAGATATTATTAAAGACCACATTTATACCATTTAAAAATTCCCTCATAACATGTATAATCATTTATATTATTTATTTATTAAATATTAACTAGGATTAGGAGAAAAAAATTTAAGGAGGTTTTGTATGGAGACAAAACAATATTGATCATGTAACCAAAATAAAAAAGGGTGAAATATTTACCTATAAAATGAATAAAAAGAAAATACATTTAAACAGAACAGCTTTTTAAAAATGGATACCCCTACTTGATCCTTTCTGATTTGGAGACAAAACATATAACTTTGCTTATCCCTGTGGTCATTCTCCTCTGGGCTGTGTTCTGAGATGTAGAAGTGTACTATGATTTCCTACTGAAAATTTATACATAAACAGGTTTATTTTTTTTCAGTGTGTATGTCACTACTCTGTCCTCTGAAGGTACTATGTCAGTTCCCAAGGCTGAAATGATAAATATCAACCCTACCTTCAAGAAACTTACAGCCTTGGGAGAGAAAGGTACATAAAATTAATGACAGTTTTACAGTAAGTGCAGGAATTGATGCTTCACAAAGTGCCCTGGATCACAAAGGAGGAGGTAACTAACTGCTCTGGAAAACCAGGGGAGACTTCAAAGGGGCTGGTGGTCAGGCTGTGTCAGCTAGTTTACTACTTTGGGCAGCGCTGAGAAATCTTTAGACATGGAAGTTTCATAAATTCTGCAGTTTCCTAAAGACTGGAGAAGAGTCAGCAAAGCCCAATTTGCCCTGTGATGTGTCTGCAATGCACTAAAAACTAAAAGTGTGCAGTGGAAGCAGACATGTATGTACCGCATGGAAGAAGTGCTTCAAAGCGCCAACCTGGAGGGACACAGCCTGTATCCCCCTTGAGGCTCTGGAATTTGGGACACGCCTCTCATGCGGCTCTTCTAGTCCAAACCCAGGTTTGGGGTATGAAGGAGAGGTAATTTACTAGTTTGGAAGCCAAGAAGTTGACTTTTCTGATCTTGAGATCTTCTACAACCTCTTGAGAAGATACATGACTCAGCAACATTACAGATTTAGTTTTGGGTAAGGAGGAGGCTTTACGTGTGTCTGAGCACTGTGTGTACTTGTGTAGGCACTAACATAATTGGCACTATTTTAGGTTCGAGAAATACAGAATGAACACAGCAGACAACAACTGCTGTCATGGAATTTAAGCTCTAATGGTGGGAGGCAAAGAACAAAGAAGAAAAATATATAGGGTATGATATACAGTGCTGTGGAAAAAATATAGCAGGAAAACACTGGGATGGAGAGTAATTTTAAATGGAGGGGGGTTAGGTAAGATCTTAATAAAGAGATGACATTGAAGCAATTACCCGTTTGGGGTGGAGGGTGGGATGAGCCATGAGGTTATCTAGGAGAAAGATAGTTCTGGGCGGACAGAGCAGGGAGTGCACACGAGAGGTTCATGGACCAGCAGTGTGGCCAGGACATAGAGCAGAGTGAACAAACAGGAGGATACTGAGAAAGAGGTCAGAGGGGCACAAGCTAGAGTATCTAGTACCCTGTGGGCCACTATAAAGAGTTTTGCTTTCACTCTGAGATGGGAAGCCATTGAAAGGTTTTGAGCAGAGGAGTGACATGAAATGACATATTTTAAAGACCCACAGTGGCTACTGGGCTGAGAATAGATGGGAAAGGAGCCAGAGGGGAACCAAGGAACATTGCAATAGTATTGCAGTAATCCAGGTAGGAGATGATGGTGGCTTGATCAATGCAAAGATGCTAAGCCTCTTGCCCAAGCTCACATATCTAGTAAAGGATGGAACTAGGATTTGACACAGAGACAGATGTCAGTAACTACTGGATGCTCTCTTAAGAATTTTCATGTGAATAAAATCAGGAAGTAATCATTAAAGTTTCCATTTTGAAAATTTATAAAATTGCACGTTTATGTCACTCTCTCCTTAAACTGGGAAGTCTCTAGTGGCAACATGCTGCTCTCCTTTCTGTGTATGTTTTTTTTTTGTTTATTTGTTTTTTGTTTTTTTTTTTTGCGGTACACGGGCCTCTCACTGTTGTGGCCTCTCCCGTTGTGGAGCACAGGCTCCGGACGCGCAGGCTCAGCGGCCATGGCCCACGGGCCCAGCCGCTCCGTGGCATGTGGGATCTTCCCGGACCGGGGCACGAACCCGTGTCCCCTGCATCGGCAGGCGGACTCTCAACCACTGCGCCACCAGGGAAGCCCTCTGTGTGTGTTTATAGAGAGCCTAAAAAATGTTCAGTTAGATTGGGTATAAGCTATGAGGAAAAAGAGGAGTCAAGGATGACTCCAAAGTTCTTAGTCCAGAGCGTGAAGTTTGTCATTGTGATGGGGAAGATGAGTCTTGTGAGGGAAGATCAAGAAATAGCTTTTATATAAGTGGATAAGGAGGTACCTATTAAGCAACCAAACAGGTATGGTGAGTAGGCAATTACTATAGGTGTCTGGAGTTCAGAGGTGTGGTTCATTCTGAGTGCCCCAGGTGAGCTGATTATTAAATATTTTGATTACCACGAGATGTTAAGTATTTTGAATATTACTTTTGATAATATCTATTAAGTGGTATTGCAGTTGTCAGTCTAACCCATTTAGTACATAATGTGCATATCCAGGTTTATTTTTACTAAAAAGCCACTTTGATCATATAATTCCTTTCCTCAAGGGTCTTTAGAAGTGCCCCATGGCCTATGCAATAGACTTAAAATTTCTTAGTCTCAAATTAAAAGCCTTTCACAATTTGATCTAAATCGACTTTAGATAGACCACATGAGCCCCCCTCTAGTTACAATGAGCTTGCTATAATCCTTCATATTTAGGCTTGTCCATCTCTGTTTCATTTAAGTTGCTCCCCTTACAATAATATATCTCAGTTCTCACCATCTATGAAAATCCTATCCAGCCTTCAAGGCCCAGCAGATATTCCAACTCCTGCAATAATGACTAAAGCTCTGAATGAGCTCTCTCTGATTTCCTACAGTCATTTTTTATTTATTTATTTATTTATTTATTTATAGATATGTAAATTTCATTAGAAGTAGGAACTTTTGTTACTTTTGTTTATTTTCCTTTGGAATCCACTTAGTGCCATGTGCATAGTAAGTGATGTGTAAATGATTGATGGTCCCTATCTTTAAGGTCATATTATTATTAACATCTAAGCTCTTCTATGTATTATCACAGACAGCACCCCAGGAAGAAGACACCTCTACTATCCCTAGTTTACAAATGTGGAAGTTGAGACTTAGGGGCCTTAAGCATCATCCCCAGATTTACAAGCAGTGAAGGCAGAGCTGAGATATGAATCCAGATGACTGGACTCTAGAGTCAGATGTTTAGTCACCACCACGTACTCTCTCTCCTACCTAGATAGCACATTCACTTAAAAATCTATGCAAATAGATTCAGGAAGCAAAGGAGGTTTTTTAACCCCCATTCTAAATGGATATTAAAGAAAAAGCCTGCCAAAGAATCCCTCCAAGCATGTGTAGAAATGTGATGATCTCTCTTGAACTAATTTTGAGAGAATTATCATCAACCGGAATGATAGTTACAGACCACTGACCGGTAGTTCCTTGGTCCTTTACTTCACCATATCTCCCTCTGTTAGTTATTTTCCTCTAGAGATTATTTTAGTCACTTGAGAAATGAGGACTCTTCAAAATCACTTTGGAAACATGGAGTGACATGTCCATTTCTCTGAAAGTTATTGCAGCTAGTGAGACTTCTCATGAAACAAAGCTTGACTAAAAGCCAGACTCTTAAAGTATACAGCATATGTGAAAGGGATGGAGGTGAGGTGAAGAGGGCATATGTAACAGAAAATATCCAGTTTATTCCTAGGACAGTACTAATGCAAATTCCCTTTTTCTCAAACCGAACTTGGGATACTCCAGAAGAGTTATTGTTTATTCATAAATCACCACATGGCTCTCTGGAGCTAATAGAAAATCTGTTTGTTGTTAAACTGCCATAGCAGCAAAAGAGGGAAAAAATTATAATAAAAAATGCAAAGATACAGGATTTCCATTCAGTAGAATCACTCACATCATGACGGGCTACAATGATGAATGTGCGACAGGAGGCCCATACAGAGGGGACCCAACGACGACAGTGCCTGGCCAGAAAATGTTCTTTCTAACCATTTCTTTAGGTCAGTGTTAACACGTCCACTGGGTTATTATTACCAAATACACAAATAAGGCTGACGGGAACCTTGAACCATATATAATTATGTTTTGTGTGTGTGTGTGTGTGTGTGTGTGTGTTTGCAGCAGGGATTGGGAGGGAGAAAATATATTTTTATGTTATTGTCTTTTTTATTCTTTTCTGATAAGTAGATTTTACTGTTAATGAAGTGTCAGTCTCCAGGAAATCCCTGCTCATAGTCCCTAAAGTCAAATCATATGTGAGTCATAAGTTTTACCTTTAGAACTGTGAACAATTTCATTCCCACTTGTATTTTTGGATATTGCCTTAAGGAAATATCATTCTATTTCACTCAAGTGTACCCCCCAAACAGACCAAGAAACCAGAAGAAAGTAAACACACACACACATACACACACACTTCAGGTGGAGAGAGCCACAGATGTCAGGGGGCGTGGTCAGTTCAGGAAGCAGAGGGAATTCAGTTCGGTTGGAGCCCAAGAATTGGAGACGGGTAGAAGACCTAAAGGAGAAAAAGGAGGGCCAAATCTTAGCCACCCGTTCATTCCCTTTTAAAGAATCTGAATTTCAGGAGTTTTAGGATTTATCCTACATATATGTGGATATCAAATGGGGAGGTCTAAAGAAAAACGTAAATTAAGTGATTGACTAAATTCTTCCTTTTCTCCTTTCAGCAACACATTCCTTCCTTTCTATATTGTTGCCTTTTCTTCTGTTCCCTCTCCTCCAAGTCAAGAATGAGGTCTTCTGCTCTATCACGGCCCATCTGTGTAGCTCCAAACATCTGCTTTCCGTGCTTTTTTTTTTTTTTAACATCTTTATTGGAGTATAATTGCCTACTTATCACATGCTCCATTATCTCAGTGCCCTGTAAAACGACAAGCCAACTCATTAAAGGTAAATGTTAGTGCAAAGATTTTACTTCCATGGGATCATGGAGAAAATGTGGACAACCTATGGAAAAGACAGTCTTGAGACTTTAAACTTGAGAACCAAGTTTAAACTTCCTGCCAATACAGAAGATTAGTTTTACGAACAATACCCGATAACCTTGTAATGAATTATTTTCTTTTTAGTTCCATGAGAATTATGTATGACTCATTAAATTCTGCACAGCTAAGCTGACATGTATAAGGCATTGCCAGAAAATCCTTCCCTTAGGGAAGCAAGGAACTGGGCTGTCAAAAAGTCAGCAGTTACCTAATTGATCTGGAAATACAGTGAAGTTACGGCAGCTTGTCTACTGAGGAAAGACTTGGCTTGCCTAGGCTTTCTGTGGTAACTTCTTCCTCCAGTGGGAGAAACTTCCAGTAAGGGAAGAATGGCAATTTACATACCATAGCAAGGCTTATCTGCCTTGCGTGTTAGTCACAGCCTGCAGCTTGAGACATCCTGGGAAATCCCTATCTGGAAGAGAAGAAAAGTTATAATCACACTTGCTGTGCTTTTAACCTTATTCTGTATAATTCACATACAGAGTCACTTCTGTACATTTTCAGTGAAAAACTGTTGCTATTATTTTCTATCATCAGTTAACTATTTGTGTGGTATTTTAAAAATTATATATATATTTGCTCTGACTTTAAAAGACACCATTCAGAGATATTTTCTTTGCTTTTTTCTTTCTGCTCTCCAAGACTCCAGAAAAACCAGCTTCCGTGGCACATTTCCTACAGTGCACAACTAGAATGAGTGGTACAGAAACTTCTACTGAGCATGCAGAGGTAAGACCGCATTTCTAGGGGATGAGTTGACCATATATATCATCGACAGCATTGCTAATGGCGAGTTATGCAATGATTAATAAAAGTAGAAATGGCTAGTTTGCTTTCTTTAACTAAGATCTGCTCTATATATTTCAAGAATGTTATTCAACAAAGGAAAAATATCTAGGTGACTGGTTACATTTCCTTTGACACCTCTGAGCTACATTTCTTCTTTTACAAAGTGAGAAATAAAATCTTGTCCTGTCAGCTTTTCGATTCTGTGGGTTTCATATTTTGCTCTTGATTTCAAGGAATTTGGTTTAATGTAAAATGTAAAAAGAATATTATATTTGTGTGGTTAGAAATAAAAGCTATTATAGCAATAGAGTATCTATGGTGAAATACTTCTATATACGTAATTAATACCACAGTCATTGTTCTGTTACTGGTTACTGCAACAGATACTTACTACTTGAATGAATGAATGAAAGTGCTTTCTTAAAGATTTTTTTAGAGATAACTAAGATATAATAGGACTCTGAGACTTTTTGGTACATTTAGGTATTTAATTTAGCAGTCTCAGAACTTGGATCTTTTAGAAGTTGGTCTGGGTATTAGGGTAAATGAGAAATCAAGGTCCAAATACTTTGAACACAGATTACATTTTATAGGGAATAAATGTTCTTTAAATGAGCCCTTAGAAGGACCAGTGACTAAAATTCTTTCTATGCCTTTATTAGCAACTGGGAAGCACAGCAAACACAAGTGAAAAGTTTCCCCAAAACTTTGTATTTAATTGATTTTCTTTCATTTTAATGCACACCTAAGACATATGAATGGTGGTAAAATGTTGATTAATCCTCAGAGAAATCCCTAGTGATACATTTATGACTTATAAGCCATACCTATTGCTGTGCTTTCTGTCTTGCAGATTTAATATCTCTACTAAATCATTTTATAAATGATTTTTATAAAGTTATTTAAAAATAACTCAGGGCTTCCCTGGTGACGCAGTGGTTGAGAGTCCGCCTGGTGATGCAGGGGACACGGGTTCGTGCCCCGGTCCGGGAGGATCCCACATGACGCGGAGCGGCTGGGCCCGTGAGCCATGGCCGCTGAGCCTGCGCGTCCGGAGCCTGTGCTCCGCAACGGGAGAGGCCACAACAGTGAGAGGCCCGCGTACCGCAAAAAATAAATAAATAAAAATTTAAAATAACTCATTTATAAGAAAATCAAGGGTCAAAATATTTCATAATTTTTTTCCAGAGAAAATTATATATGGAAAAAAATGCATGCTATCTGATTACTCTTAATCTAGATTCCCAGAAAGTAGGGTCATACAAATATTTGTTGGTCACAGATCTTTTTTTTTTTTTTGGTCTATATCACAGACAGAAAAAAGACTTTTTGAGGACCTAATATTCATATTCCGAAGCATGGTATGGAACGGAAGAACCTTGAACTTTAGTGTAACTCATGATAATCAGCGATATTTATTAAAAATAGAGGTGGGATAAATTGGTGGAGCACAGAGGATTTTTAAGACAGTGAAACTATTCTCCATGACACTACAAATGATAGATACATGTCATTACACATTCATCTAAATCCATAGAATGTACAACAGCAAGAGGGAACCCTAATGTAAACTGTGGATTTGGGTGATAATGATGTGTCACTGTAGGCTCATCTATTAACAAATATACCACTCTGATGGGGGATGCCAATAATGGGGAAGGCTACCCATTTGTTGGGGCAATAGGTATGCGGGAAATCTCTATACTCTCCACTCAATTTTTCTGTGAACCTAGAACTGCTTTAAAAAGTAATCTATTAAAAAGAAGGTAGAGGTGCTATGGCTCCCTTTCAGAAATTCTGATCAGTGTTCAGGGTGCCCTATGTTTAGCAAACTCCCAGGGTGATTCTGATGTGCTCCAGTGGTGAGAACCACTGGTCTAGAATCCAGTCTCACCAAACCTCTGCTTCACAGAGCCCAGGACACACTAAGTAGGGTTGGCTCACAGCATTCTCCAAATCAAAGATGCCTAATATTTAGTCTGTGCTGATCCAGAATAAGTCCAGTCCCTTGGAAGTCTTCCTAAAAGAGGGAAATCTCAATTGCAGGACCCAACATACTTGTCACCTGGAAATTGATGTCACTTCTGGCACTGGGC
Source organism: Neophocaena asiaeorientalis asiaeorientalis (assembly GCF_003031525.2). Lineage (NCBI taxonomy): Eukaryota > Metazoa > Chordata > Mammalia > Artiodactyla > Phocoenidae > Neophocaena > Neophocaena asiaeorientalis. The sequence goes on along the minus strand of NW_020173215.1, from coordinate 486,107 downwards.
TAAACCACCTTGAGGTCAGAAGCAGGTATAATCATTCTGATTGTGTTGACCTACGGAAGAATGTCTCTTTTTAAATGCAGTCTTAGTTACACATGGATCTGAATAGGAAGTAGCTAAGAAAACTAAGAACAACATCTATAGAGGTATAAAATACCCTCGAATCCTAAAACATTGTGAGACAAAGATAAGTAGAGAAAAGATAGAAAATAGTTTTATAAATCATTTCTAATGAAAAAAGTCCTTGAAATCCTGTGATGATTGCAAAACGGCATTTCCTGTAACGTTTGTGGCAAAGGCCAACATGTTTTGAAAATATTTCTTAATTGTTCATGAATACCCTTAAGCAATTTCGTGGTCCACAATAGCTATTGAGCCTGAAACTGAATAGCAGATTTAGGGACGACCCTCATTACCGCATTCATTGTATTACTTATATGGCTCAGCCATGCGATGGTTTTAAGACTATTGAGTTAAAAAAGAGAAAACAGTACTTAAGAGAACTTTGTTGATGGTCGATTTAGACAGATGGCAGGCAGTTTCCAGAGCTTTTGTGCTTTCTTTAAATGAATAATATTTTTTTTAAAAAAACTGGAAAGAAAGGTGGTTAATTTTTCACCATACCAATGATTTATTATTAATCTAAATTTGTCACCTAGTAGCTTTATACAAAGGGCTGGTTAAAATTACAAAATACCAGATAATCTATGCCCACCTCTATAACATAATCATAATGATGGTCACTGAGGTAGTTAATTTATTGTATTATTGTTTCAGAATCAATTTGTTGCCATTTAACTGTAGTGTGTTGGTCTTTTTTTCTTGGTGGTTCTATCACTTCTCTGACTTTTGCCAGGGCCACTCTTCAGATCATGGGTATGTCTACAAAAATGATTTTTTAGAAATGTTTACCAGGTAAATACCTAACATATATCCATGAAACTTACCTGATTTCTATATACATTATACTCTGAATTTTCATTTTTTTGGAAAAGGGTTGAAATCCAAATTCATAAAATCCTAATTTCTTACTTGCCCATTACATAGATACATTCGTAATTTATTAGAGAATTATTTTGGTACTTAATTCATATAAAAGAGTCTAAAATATAAAGCTTTTCCATCAACAGGTCTCTATGAAGGACTATGGTGTGAGCATTATTATTGCTAAAATATTTTTATGAATTACAACATGAGAGTTTGTGAAGAGAAGCATTTCTCCTGTTTACAGACTATTCTGTTTCACTCTTTTTCTTCTTCTTTTTTTTTAAGTGGACTCAATCATCGAGAAGAAAGAACTTAACAAATTTCCTTGAACAAAAGATAAGGTGCCTGGAAAAACAGAGAAAAGAGGTAATTTTGAAATATTAGTTGAAGCATGTGCCATGGATTAATGCTGAGAATAAAATAGGCATCTAGTGCCTTTTATTTTTGTTATTGGGTCACAGTATTTATCTTAAGGATACTGGACTGCATTATTTTGAGAGCAAATACTTCTTTCTTATTCACCTACATATCTCTTACTCGGTCTCTCAGTGCTTGTGCAAATGAATAAAAATGACAAAGCCATAAATCCAATAATTATAATCTTATTTTTTTCAAAACTTAGACATTTCCTCCACACGGGCTAGGTGAGCTTATCATCTGTGCCCTTTCTGCTCGGCACTTGACACACCTTGAAACTCAAACTGTCAGAGGCTTTATTGTATCACTGATTAGGTGCTCTGACTTCATGAGTTGGGCATCTGACCAACAGGGGTTAAGGAGCTTGATCATAAGAGAAATTTGTTTTAAAATGTCATTGGGAATGTGATGGATATTATTTTGAGTTCCGTTTTTCTGAGTTTAATGAATATTAGAACCTCTTTATTCTCCTTAACAGTTCTGGACTCTGTTGTCAATTTTGTAATTCCTTTTCGAAATCATTTTCTGTGCTACAGCCTTCATGTTTTCTTCTATGGTTTCCTCTACCCTTCTTTGATACTGCATAAAATAATGTGCCCTTCTGGAAAATTACTGAACTATAGCAGAGTAATGTTACCATAGCATAGAAATGTTAGTCCCTAAAATAACAACAGATCAGGGATCTTTACATAATAATATTATATAGTCTTATACTAAATAGTCATATCTATTTCCAGCATAAGAGTTACCTAGCAACTGCCACTCTGGATTAGATATTTTGTTTTGTAATTAAGAGAAAGTCTTGCTACATTTTAGTCATTGCGACAGTCTTCTCCATGTCTGTCCCATATTTATAGGTGTTGGAATTTCTCTTAATGTGGAAAGTTGTAGACTTCCCTTACAAGAAAACTGAAAACAGGTCTTAGTGTTTTTTCTTTCATCTATTTGGCACACAGTTTTAAAACTTTCAAATTGTTTGCAGCCTAAATTGTTTCTAAATATTGTCTTATGACAAAAACTATTTTTCCCTGAAAAACCTATGCTTCCAAAAAGGTGATATTATCCATTAGCTGAGTATATAATACAAATCATGTACTGACTTTTTTTAAAAAAACACAGTATTGCAAGCAAATGATTATCAGTTAATTGAACTTGGAATTTTTTTTTTTTTTTGTGGTACGCGGGCCTCTCACTGTTGTGGCCTCTCCCGTTGCGGAGCACAGGCTCCGGACGCACAGGCTCAGCGGCCATGGCTCACAGGCCCAGCCGCTCCGCGGCATGTGGGATCTTCCCAAACCGGGGCATGAACCCGTGTCCCCTGCATCAGCAGGTGGACTCTCAACCACTGTGCCACCAGGGAAGCCTGAACTTGGAATTTTTTAATATAAATTCTGCCTTTAAAAAGCTAGAAGAAATATTTCATTTTAATAATCAATGTAAGCACATAAAAAATATGGAAAGGTTTGAAAAAAGTCCCTTCAAATATTAATAAATCTTACATAAAACCATTAATACTTACAATTTTTTATCAGATTCTGGTTAGATTAAACAAGAAGATGGAAATTCAAATAACTAAGCAAAGTTAGAAGTTACTAATAAATTGATATACCTAAGGCTTAATAGTTTTTCATATGTGAACCAATTAGGAAAGGTGAATGTGTTCAATTAACTTATCCCAGGTCTACCAGAACTTGGTGGAAATAATACTGTCTTCCCCCATGGCTTCCAAATCCTTAGTAGCCTCGAAAAGTGATTTCATTTTTGCTAAATTTCCAAATGGGCAAAATCCTTTGTTGCTTTACCAAACTTTAATAATTTCAGCTCCTGGAAGTTAACCAGCAATGGGATCAGCAATTTAGAAGCATGAAAAAGTTATATGAAAGAAAGGTAAACACCTCTCTGTTTGGTATTTGCTTTAAATCGGTAATCTCGGGGAGACAAGTATGTGAAGATTCTCATTGATTTCAACTACAGGAGATTTGTGGGTAGCCAGCTGTCTGTTGTAAAATGATGACGGGTAGGGTGCTGAGTGCATTATTGGCCTCTTGGTACTGAAGATTAATGAACGAAGGAACGTGTCAGTGAATTGTCTTAAGCATGGCAAAAGAAAGGTACTAAATATAGCCCCCAGTGCCGTCTCTAGAGTTCTTGCCCACATTTATCATAGCTCACACAGTATCCTGGCCTCGGCTTTGTTACTAGCAGCCAGAAAAACACAAGGTTATATGTGAGGTGAGAAATGGCTTAAAGTTCATACTTTTTTGTGCAAGGCTACTTCTCTAATTCTTTATAACATAAGCTGTTTTCCACAGAAAAATAGACAAGCAGTGTTAACAGCGTAAGTGTGAGGGGAAGTGGGGAATCCCTTCTTCTCTCCAAAGCATGTTCTCTGTCAAGAAACTTTTGCTTTGGTGAGAAAGAATTTTTTTTGGAGGAAATATATTTTGAAGGGTAAAAGTCAGTTTATAATTTAAAACCATTCCATGTTCTAAAAGAGAGGAAAGAGAAGGTAAACTCCCCAAAATAATTCAGAGTCAAGAAACTTGACCACACGTGAGAAATACATTAGTATTGCTCTTTTCTTCCTCATTTTGATACTCAGAGTATTAAATTTGGAAAGAGCAGGGTAACGTTTCACTGCACCAGGCCATGGTCAAGCCACCGTATAATATTCGGTCTGGACAGCTTTGGGATCTCCAAATTTTAAAGCACATGATCCCAGAGAAAATTGTTTAAGCTGCCTTCCTGAACGGCTTGCAGCTGCATGAAGACCCAGGGTTAACAATGGTCACAGTTCCCATCTTTGATGACGTGCCTGTCCCTAAGGCTTTGCTCACTGGACCCTTGTCACTCAGACGACTAATTTGGCATTTAGTAGCAGGTCAAATGCTGCAGGTTACTGATGAGTTAAAGGTCATGTCTGTTTTTCAGCAAGGTGGGTATATTCACTTATCCCCTATCCTTCGCTGTCCTTTTCAGATCAGATGAGGCACACCTTGCGAGCCGAGAATAGAATGACAAGCCTAGAAGGCTCCCTTAAGGTCTACGGGTTTATTTCCTCGAAAGTGGTGTGGTCTAGAGAAAGAAGGCTGGAGGCCGTTTTGGTGTTTGCTTTTTTCTCTTGTAGAGGAAACTTCTTTTTGAAAGCAAAAGACCCGATCTTGGTTTGGGGCGGTGGGAAGAAGGGCCACTCCCTAGGGGATGCCCAAGACTGAGCCAGTTCTGTCCCCGGGTGCTTAGGCTGGGAATAAATCCAGGGGGTTGTGGGCTTCAGGCGAGGTGTCTGCAGCTGTCTGTGAACCACTTCTTCAGGTCACAGAGCTGAAAACGAAACTGGACGCCGCAGAAAGCTTCCTAGGCACGCTGGAGAAGGAGCTGCAGCAGAGCCAGAGGGAGAGCGACCTGCAGCAGCGCGAGGAGGTGGGCGGGGCTCGAGGAGCGACCTCCCTGCCCCCAGGAGCGCGCGGTAGGGGGAAGGGTGGGGGGGCCCTGCCTCCAGATGGTTGAGAACCAACCGTTTATTCAAATCAACCCTCTGCTGAGCGGTGACCGACGGGCCAGGGTGTACGGGTTACGCAAGTCCCCAGAGCCAAAAATAGGGGCCACTTCTCTAGAATCAGAGGGCGGGAGGTGCCGGCTCACTTCCTTCTTTGTCGCGCAAACAGGCAGACCTTAATTTGCCCGGCTCCACCCGCGGGCAGAACTGAGCCAGGGCTTTGGGGTGTCTTTCTCGGACGTTGCAGCCTAGGAGAAAATTCATTTTGCGTTTTTGCTTTTACTCATACTAATCATTTTTATTACCAGTGTTGATAATATGACAATTCCTTGTATTTGTACAGCTGCTTTTCAGCTTACAGAGAGCTTTACAAATAAGTATTACTTTTGTCATCTTAAAAATATAACATTTTTGAAAAGTATCTCACCCTCATCGTCTCATTTAACATCCTCAGCCCATCTGTGAGGAAACTCTTATTTTTGCCGTTTTAGAGATGAAAAGGCTGAGACGTAGGGCTTAGATGACTTAATGTCAATAATGTAGCACAAATCAGTGCAGACATCGTCAGTTCAGGTTCCCTTCCTTGCTTAGCAACTCCCTTTCTGCCACGTAAGAGTCCCTTTCGGTTCCATTTACATGCAGCACAGGAATCATGGTAATTTCTTCCCTATGAAGGTGGGACCATTTTCTTGTGGAAATAATTTTCTCTTAAACTATGCTGAGTTAGAAAAAGATTGGTAAATTTTCTGTGTACACATGGACCTATTCTGTTTAGACAAAGGCAAAGAGAAGTGTTTTCACTTTTAAAGAAAACGACTCACCTAAAGTAGATTTCTTTAATCATTGTGATGGGAAATATTAGCTATTAAAATAATATACTTTAACGTATATCTTAGCTATTTCTTCATCTTGATTTACCTAAATTCCAGAATGTTTATTTTACTGGGTTAAAACTGCAGTCTCGTTAAAAATTCAATTCACTCCACAAAAAGTTTACTGTCCAGAATATAAAATTAAGAGATAGGAGGCAGATGTTGTCTGAATCCTGTTATTGTCTAAGCCACCGACCTTGCTTCAGTTACTTAAAACACTGGATTCCTTGAAGGTGATCTGAAAAGTGGAGGAGTGATGGCAGTTGGACTAGCTCATCTCTACCTTTTAAAAGTAATCATCAGAACAATATAGTGCTCTGAATAATTATCTGTGGTGAAATGTCTTATTGCCTGAGGTTTTGTCTTTTATCCTCTTCTTTGTCTCTCACCAGTCCTGAATGATGCAGGATTGGGCTTTGAGATATTTGGTATTTTTTGTTGCAATGACACTTTGCATATTAGAACTTTCAGTTATTTTTAGTGAGTCACTCTTTCATCACCTTGTAAGAGCAAGTAGCTTTTTCTGCAGACCCATTTGACCCTTGAAAGTGAGGAGTGGAGATTTTGATAGCTTGTTCTGGGGTCACAAAACGTAGTAGCAGTAAGGATAACATAAAGATTTCTTCTATCCTAATCCTGACCTCCACCCAGAGATTATTGCTCAAATGGAATGTTAAGTAAAAATCTAGCACTTAAGGTCCTGTTTTTGTTTGTTTGTTTTTTATTTCAGAAGTATTCCTACAATATCATCTCATCTGAATTTTATTGATTTTGAATTTGTTTTCTTGCTTTCTACTTCAGAAGGAAAAGGAGAGCCTAAATGAAGAATTACATGAATTGAAGAGAGAGAATAAGCTTTTGAAGGAAAAAATTGCTTTCGCAAGCCAGAAGAAGCAACACTTTGAATGTGAAATAAAACGCCTCAATAAGGTATCAGGCCAGGTGAAGCTGGAGAGATGAGAGGTTTCTGTATAAAGAGCACTTTCTGGGCTGAGGCTCACAGCAAAATCCACACTGCAATGCGGCTCAGTCTCGGGGGCTTGCACGGAGGTCTCTGTAATTGCATAAATCACTCCTATCTGCTTCGTTCAGCCATACTTGGCTAAGAATTTTGGGGGGAATTCATGTCTCTGCAAAGAATTGTCATTAAAGAAAGCGATAAGGAGAAAGTATAGAAGGGAGTAAGAACTTCTTTTTTTTGGTAGATCAAAGAACCGCATAAAGCAAGTGGGTGTTTGCGAATAGTAGCGTTATCTCTTGGTCAACCGCGAAAGTTTCCTGAGGAAAACAGGCTGCTCTTTAAAATCATCACTGTGGAGCTGCTGAGTGTAATTCAGACTATATGGAAGCAAGCTAAATGCCAAATCCAAAAATGAGATGGCGGCCTTCCTGAGAATAAGCCTAAAACTCACCTTTAATGGGGGGTTGGGGAGTAGTGTGTAGGTCTATTAAGAAAATCCTGGTGATTTAATGCCTTTGCTCCAACAACTATTCAAAGGAGCTACCTGTGAATTGCTGCAAAAGGACGACATGTAAGTGAGTGTGTGTGTGTGTGTGGTTTTAATGGACTAAACCTTAATTTTCTTGGGGGGAGGGATTGCTGACTTGTTCAGGGAAAAAAATTAAATCCTTTGCTGTTGACTTTTCCAAGAGCCACATCGTATGTGGACTGTAGTAATACTTGTAGTACATGGTTGAGTTGAGATAGTCATCTCTCAAGCTAGATATTTCTGGACCAAAGTAACAGAAATTATCTTCTAAAAAAAGAGTAGGTGGTTGACTGGCCTTAAACACGTGCTCAGTGCTTGCCTTTGGGACCGTGTGCCATCTTGTAGTTAAGGAGTGTTCAGAGGTGTAACTTAAATATCCCCAAAGTGTTAACTATATGCCTGTATGGTTGATAGGGTGCTTTACAAATGTGATGCTATGTTTGATCTGTTTATGGGGCAAGTTATTATTCAGGAGAAAATGAGAAATTGGAGATTGACTTCGTAAACAATGTACTTCTCTGTCGTTTAAGAAAGAAAAACAATGTTCAGAGATACAAATTCAGGGCAAATGAATTTTCTGTCTTAATCACTGCTGGAAATCCTTCACAAATGAATTAGAGGAACTGACATTAATTGAGATTATATTTGAAATCTCTCCCATTTTTGATATGTTATTACTTATCAGTTTTCTTCTGTTCTCTATTTCTATAAATGTAGGCACAAGGATATAAAGCCTGTTGAAATTAAAACAGCCGAGAACTCTGTTTTTTACTCAAACCCATGTATAACCTTCATTTTTGTGTAGGTGTGTTTATAGAAAATCTTTTTTAATTAGTAGAAACTTTAAAAATCATGATTATAATCAGAAAATCTCAATGAGAAAAATTAATTTGAGTAAAATTCAGAGCTTGTCATCTTCTCAAAGAGGATTTTTCTGGTTATCTTAATTAAAATTACATACTCCACTTCTAATATTTCCTGTTTTAATATTTCCTTGGAATTCATTGCATTCTAGTATATGCATAATGTCTCATATTTATTATCTTAATTGTTTCCTGTCTCCCAGTCTTGATTGTAAGCTCCATGTGGGCAGGATATTTGCAGGGCAGATTTCTCTCCTAGGCAAGGTGGACACAGTATTGAGGGCCCACAATACTTATAGTGGCCCATTAATACGCTTAATTTCTCTTAAAGTCAGAGGAAAAAACCTAAAGTATGAGGTTGAAAATATATTTTCATATTAACATATTCATCTTTGTAAGAATGCAATTATAATATATAGTTTTACTACATATTTATTGGGAGGAAGGGACTCACAAAGACAACAGTCATAATGGGGCCCTGAGTTTCTCTATTTTGTTCACTGCTACATTCCAAGTGCCTAGAAGAGGGCCTTGCTCATAGTATGTTCTTAAATATTTGTTGACTGGATGAATGGATGAAGTAACTAATTAATGTAATTTGCTGGTACCCAATATGTTCAGTAGCCAATTTTGGCCCTGAGATTCATGTTTTAATAGGCGTAACACATTACTTATGAGTAGTAAGAGAAAAATAAAAGGTACTTCAAGCCAGAAAAGATTTCATCTCACACATCTATACCTTCAACTGTCACTAAAAACATAGAAAGTGATGAGCTATAAAGAGATTTTTTTTCTCATTTTTTCTCATTTAGTGCAAAGAGATTTTTTTCTCATTTAGGTTTTTTCTCATTTAGTATTAGTGTCTAATGGAATGTAAGAAATTATTATTTTACAGTATAGATTTTTCTTCTGTTCTCTTTTACCACTGTAATAAATAGAAGTTACTCAAAATGATGATTTGGGTAGCTAATTGTGTGCACCATTCATTACAGCATGGAAATTTGGGGTCCACCCCGCTTGCACAAACCCACTGCCTGCTGACCCGGTCTCAGCAGAAATTGGTAGCATGTCACCTTAGCAATTAACATATGGTTTTCAGAAGTTCACACAACTATGTGTACTGAATTTTACTTATTTGCTTTGAGGGAGATACCTAAGGGCATTGTTTTCATCAGGTTCTTGACAGAGAAGCCAGATGTTTGATCAAAGTGAGAGAAATTACCTGAGGCTAGTCAACCAGGGCCACCCATGGGCAAAACTGATGTGTCTGACATCTTGCCATTGTGAGATGGGTAGATCTGTTTAGTATATCTGTGCTTATGGTAAACTGCTGCTCTAGAGTAGGTTACAGGTGTTTGTTCAAGGAAGTTGGAAAACCCCAAGATGGAATAAATGTCTACTAGACTCGCCTTTCATTTATGACTCATTTGCAAAATTTCTAGAAGTCTGAATAGCATGAAAGGTAGATCAGAAAATTCAGATATTACAAAACCTACAAAAGTAGTCTATTCATAGCTGTAGGATATAGAACCAGCATATTTGACTATCTTGACTCACTTGGTTTACCCCACCCTAGATTCTATTACTAGTGACACGTTTTAAAAATATAACTATTATGATAATTCCTAGAACTATGTAGCTTAGCAATAAATTCTAACAAAACCTAAATTATTAAACAACTTCTGTTGTCTAATAATTCTTGGAGGAAGAAAAAAGTTCTTGTTTTTCTTACAACTTCCTGAAAAATGATATTTACATCAGGCTAGACTATAAGACATTCTATTAGGAAACTTCTAATCTTAGCTATGCATATTTAAGACCTTAAATTTGCTTTTCTTTTCTATCCTTATGACAATATTGTGTAGTAATGCAGGGAAGTGAGTTACTAATAGAATCATCAAATGAACACCATCGAAGCTACTAAAGAAATACAGAGGCAGTAAAGTCTTGGAGCTTTGGAAGTGAACCTTTCTATTTGTATAGAGGACTCATTTGATAATGAGCAAGTAGTCACATTGTGTGTGGGCTCTGAAACCACAACAGAATGAGGTATGTCCTGTCACAGTTTTTGGTGGCCGTTTTATTTAACTGATCATGAGCCCAAAGTCTTCAGAATAGAGACAATGTCTTTCATATAATCTGAGAAAGTATAGTATATGTAAGAGTGCCATGGAATTATGAGTAAGGATGATGATCTGGCTGGCAAATCTAAGTGTCTCTTATTTGCTTCACTTCCTCACCCCACGGTGAAAACACCAAGTTGTACTGCATGTCAAGAAAGCAGAGCACTCTCTCCACCCTCTAGTGGGTTAGTGGGTGTTTTATTGGAGAATAATTATGACTGTGTCTAGGCCAAGGCACGTCATGCTAAAGGAGTACAGAGCAGAACCGTACAACAATGGGTAATGAATCTGCCTGGGTTCCCATTTATGTGAGTTTCCCTCTCTCCTGTAAGGGACATGGTTAGATAGCAGAAATATATCATTCAAAATGTCATCTGATGGGGATATATGTATATGTATAGCTGATTCACTTTGTTATAAGCAGAAACTAACACACCATTGTAAAGCAATTATGCTTCAATGAAGATATATTTTTTTAAATGTCATCTGAGAGCAGAAACGTCAGCTTTTGAGGAATGCAGATTCTCAGGCTCTGCTTCCAGATATACTGATTCAGGATCCTTGGAGGCAATGCCCAGGCGTGGGCATGTTTGCTACCTCTCCAGGTGATTCTGATGCTCCCTGAAGTTCAAGCCTTATTGATGGAGCATATATTTGACTGAAGCAGACTCTAGAGAAAGGCTATGTATCTGTTTTCCACTCATGGTTGGCTAGGTGGAAGGATCTCTAACGCCAAAGCCTTCTCTATGTTGAATGCTTATGTTGAATAACATAAGCACCATCATGGAGAAAAGATGGAGATTCTGAAAAAAAAAATGCATATATGAAGAAAGTTACTCAGTGATGAAGGTAGCATTAAAAATGAAATTCTACCTTATGAGTGCACTTGAGATGACTGTAGGAATTGTAGAGAAATTCATATGATGTGGCAACTCTCGGGTCAACAGTGTGCTTATCTTATAACACAGGCTCTTCAGGATGCCTTGAAAATGGAGTGTTCTTCATCTCCTGAGGATTGTTTGCGGAAGTCTGAAATGGAGTGCAGCCATGAGGAGATGAGAACAGAAATGGAAGTTCTCAAACAGCAGGTGAGAAGTTGAAAGTGGAGCGGTCATGTGGAGAACTTAGGGCCCATTGTTCATGCTGCTTTAGCCATTTCTGGAAGTCCTCCTATTCAAAACATGTCAAAGGTTTTTGCATGCATTTTAATTAGAATTACCTAATTTTAAAGCTTTATGGGAAAATATAGATCAGCTAGTCCAACTCTAGAGAAAAAAAAGAGAAAAAAAAAAAGAGAAAATTGAGTTTCAGATGGATTAAGTGGCTCGCCCAAGATTATACACTTAAAAAGGGGGCATGCTAATTAACCTTTTAGTGAAATTCTATTAGCACTGGGTCTAGAGGGTTTCATGTAGACATGATTTATTTTGAAGACACTATTAACCCAAACTCTGGACCTTTTCAGAAAATGGTAGCAGCTGGGCTATTATTCTGTAGCTGCAGGCCTCTGGGCTTTTGAACAATGAGGGCAGTTTTAAAGGGAATGCTCTGCACTGGTCATAGTCACTGAAGAGCCAGGTCTGTTCATCTATCCCTACATACAGATGGCACCACCTAGGAATTTACTGATGTACAATGGTTTCCTCCCCCTAACTCACCCAACTTCACTCACTGTTTCCAAGTGCACAGCAAGAGTAAAGGATGCTCTCTCTAAGCTTCTGCATGCACCAGCAACATGGGGCTGTGGGGATATAGCACTGCCTAAACTACTTGAGTCTAATTTTAGTTCACCCAGCTGGAGCTGGCTTAGCTGAGGAGCCACCCATGCATATCACATCTCTTTTCCTGTAAGAGGTTAAATAAACTAATATAAGCAAAGGGCTGGAACAGTTCATAGTGATATTGATAAGTACAGGAAATATAGGAATTCCAATCCCAGAAGCACACATTGTCAGAAATATGTTAGCAATGGCAGGGGCAGGGGATAGGGTGACATAGAACAAAGAGCCGGGAAGTATTATTTTCTGATGCCCCTGGGTATGACTTGTTGGCTGTTTTGCTCTGAGCAAGTACCAATTACAAGGATTCCTGACGCAATACAAGGAAGAATAGAGCAATTGTGATGTTGTTGTTTACTTTATTGTTATTACTTCATAGGAAGTAACCTATCTATAAATCTAAAAAATTCAGAGCATTTGACATAAAGTTGGATTTTCTCTTCTATCAACTCAGTTTGAAATAATCTGCTTCATTACATTCAGGATCAAATATAGAGCTTGAAAATAGACCCATGGAAAGAATAAGTGCATAATCGGAGTGTTAAAACTGCCAAATTCTCAGCTCCTAAAGTACCACTGGCTCTAGCCAGCATTCCTCTGAAAAAGGTACTGCTTACATTCAGACACCTGAGTCATCTTCAGTGCTCCCGTATAATGTACACCACATGCGAGAGAGTTGCCCTTACACGTGTTTACAGTAAAGGTTTAATTCGTATTTGATACAGACAATGGCAGGTATTCTTTTTCGCATAAACCCCAAGAGTAGACCAGAATCCATCTCCTTCGTTTCTGTATGGCCCTTTTGCTAGCTTTCGGCATTCACATTTTAACTGTGCACATTTCTGATTGGGTACCCACAATCATTACATCACCAAGTGCTGCGTGAAACCCTAAAGGATTTAAATTCACAAAGAGACTGAGCTCGAATCTTGGCCATCTAAGTGATGAAATCGCTGTCAGTGTTGTGTTTGATAAAGAGCGTCCATCTGTTCTAATCAGATGGACTTCTCCCACTTCAGATGCCTCTGGTAATTATTTACAGAGCATTGTTTTAACTGTGTCTGGATTTGAACCTCAGCTCTCAACTAAAAAAAACACCCCAAAACAAAATATCAGATTGGCTGGGTATAGTTCCCTTGCAACCTTCTGGTGAATAAAGCCTTGAAATTAAATATGTATATCTGCATCTAGATCCATGTAAAATATTTAATTCCCCCCCCCCTTGCCTATTATATTTTGTTCTATTATTATTGACTTAAAATTGATAATCCTGTAGTTAAAATTTGTTGCACTGTTGCTGATGGTGGTGCAATGTGCATTAACTTTAATAGACGAAATCTAGCTACTAGGTTCCCATGTAAGTCGTAGTTTAAATCTGGTTTTAGAGGAAATCCTTTGCTTCATTTCTTAAGCTTCATTTGTTTTAATAACTCCACATTCTAGTCTCCAAGCCATCAGCCAACACTACGCCAATTAAAACAACAATAATTAAATCTGGTTTGGGGGGGTTTGTTTTGATTACTCTTCTGGAATATTTGGAGTACCTCTTGAGAGGCATTCCACTAGAATGTTACTCTTTTTTATGATATACTCCCACAATTACTTATAAAGGCCAACTCTGGTGAATATCTTTCAATAAACATGCTTTGCTCTCCCACATACATGAGCATTTCATTTCTATCTTGTGCTAAACTTATAATTTATATTTAGAAACTTTGGCATGTCAGTATTTAGTGGCTTCACTTAGCAGCTATTGTCAGTAAACTGTCTTTCAGAACTTCAAGCGATATTTATACATCAGAGCCTTGTTTTAGAGATGGATGATTTGCTCCAAAACAGTGAAACTTAACACTGATGGGGTGGGAGGAGCAAGGCTTCATCACAACAATGGAATATGCAATAAAAAATCGGGGAGGGGAATTATTTTCAAAATATCCATGTTATTACTTTACTTATGAATTTCTGATATATGCTTAAGGAGAAAAAAGTTGAGAACTGCCATTATAAACAAAGTGAAAGGTAAAATTATAGTCATATGTATCAAGATAGAGCCCCACCATAAAGAAATATTCATGAAAAGAGGACGGAATGTCTCAGATTGGACAAACCCAGATAGCATCTCTCCGGAACTCATTTAAATGGCTTAAGAGAAAAGGAAGCTAGCAGTAACAGTAAGTTAATATTTCCTAGGTGCAAATATACGAAGAAGACTTCAAAAAGGAGCGATCAGACCGAGAAAGACTTAATCAAGAAAAAGAGGAGCTACAGCAAATTAATCAAACTTCTCAAACCCAGTTGAACAGGCTGAATTCTCAGGTATAAGCCCAATAATCTTTGCCAGCACGTATGTATTTTATTTTTATTTTCTCATTTAAAACTCTAGACATTTTGGCTTCCATAATTGGCTTCCATAATCCATAATTGCTGTTGGATTTTTTTTTTCTTTTTTGAGAGATTAGCACCTGGGATGAAATCATTCTTAAACAATCTTGTAAAGAGATGAAAATGACTAGAGATTTCTTTCATCTTAAGTATATTAAGGAGTTTTCCAAGAAATTGGATTCCAAAGTCTTTTATAAAATCCAATTCTTTTGATCTTTTTCTCATAATATTTATCTTGGTAGAATGGGAGTTGGAACTACCTAGCACTCAAATTCAAAGCCAAAACACTCTAGTACAGTGAAGTTGTTTCTAAATTCTTATCATTTTCTTTGAAGGGCTATGTTGGAATGTTCCTGTCTTCTAAAAACATACATACTAAATGTCATTTATATACCTAGTGAAACCAAGAATTTTGTTCAGTGGTTTCCCAGATTTAAAGTAACTGGAGTGCTCTCAAGGAAGCCAGATAATGTTAGCCACTTTATTAGAATAGAATACTAAATGTAAGCATACTAAAATTAGGTGCAATAGAATTTATTAAACATAGACTCGGGAAGTTGCCCTGACGGGTAAATATTGATGTTAATGAGGGAAATGTAGCTAACACAAATTTGGCTTAAGAAAAAACAATGAACCACGAAATTTTTAATTTGCAAAATTATGCAGTGTTTTTCAATAAATAAGGAATGGTTGTGGGACAGGCTGTGACAGCTCTGTAGCTTTAAGATTCTTAGTCTTAGAAGAGATGTTAAACTCTTTGTCATCGCCTTCTTCCTAATACAAAGTAGATTATGAGTTAAATTTAGTTTCTTCTTTGACATCTTTTTTAAGGATTAACTTTAAATCCCTAGTTTTACATGGAGAATTATTTGGCAGAACCATTTCCTTTCTAAGAAACTGGAAGGAATAAAATAACGATAAAAATATAATACAATGCTTTTTCTGAAAATAATTCATGCAACATACTTTTACAACAGTGGGTGAGAAAATGTTCTGATCGTTCTCGGTGAGAAAATCACTGTCTCAATTTGTATGCCTTACATGCAAAGCTGCCGTAATTTTTTTGAAGTTGTCGCTGCACAAATCATTTTAGTTCCTGCTGTATTTTAATTTTATTCATTCTACTACATTAAATTCAGATTGATGATAAATATTTGTCTAGGCTGGCAATGTTCTTGCCTTTATTAAAGCTGTAGTACAGCCAGAAACACACAACCAGATACTTACGTTATAGACTATAATTCACAGTAATTTTCATTCCCGTGTTATCTGTAATTTTTTATTGATATCAAAAAATAAATGTATTGTCTAATTACAGTACAGTATAACTGCTTATGAACTAGGGGAGGATCCTAGTGATATGCTAAAACTATCAAAATTTTCTTTATAATGATAATCCAAGCATTTATTCTTCAAAAGTCTCATTTACTCAGGTGAAAGGAAGACAGAATTCACCGGATGTAATAGATGGTTTAACAATCTATGTTAAATGTATTAACAGCAGATTAAATGCCATGATAGAATAGGCATGACCTTATTTGAGTAGCATATTACCAGTGGTCCAAACGGACCACTTGACCAAAGGAATTTTTAGGTCAAAGCGATCTGCCACTAGTCGCTTACATACCAGAGTTTATTCTTCCTATCACGAAGGACATTTTAAGGCAGTGACTGGTAAAACAGTCAGTGTGGTGAAGTGAAAGATACTTAGGAGATATTTAAGGATAAAAGCCCGATGTTCATGCCTGCTTTGACAATCAGTGAGGACCTTGAGCAAATATTCAACCTTTCTTCTCTTCATCTGTAAAATGACGAAGTTGGAGTAGATGATCTCTAAAATGTTTCTTATAACTCTAAAACCTCTGTCTCTAAAAATAGGTTGCTTAACCTCTCTTAGCATTCTCACCTGTAAAATATAGATAATGATGCCTACCTCATGACTCCACAAAGTTGTTCTCAGGGTTAAGGGAAAAACAATCTATGCAGAAACATCTAGTTCAAGTAATGGCTCACAGGGATTTCATAAATAATCTGTTGGAAGGGAGAATTTTTAATAGTTTCATTTAGTTGTATAATTAGCCTGCCACATTCAGTGCCTCGTAATCTAATTTTGATGCTTTCTTTCTGCAAGGCATTCTGCTCTATGCTGTGAGGGAACTAAAAAATGATCCATTCTATTAAAAGACTCACAAGATAATGAGGGGGACATATATAGTCTGTCCTCATCATTTTTGCAGATTCCATTTTTGTGAATTTGCCTACTCACTAAAATATATTTGTCACCCCAAAATCAATTCTTGTGCCACCTTTAAGGTCACTTGTGAACTTGTACAGAGCAGCAAAATACTTGAGCTTCCTGACACACTTGTTCCCAGTGGAGGTCCAACAGTTGATGCTGTCTTCTTCTTTCAGATCTCATACTGTAAAAAGTGTCCTTTTCATGGTCTATATAGTGCCACATTTTTCACATATTTGTTCTTTTTGGTGGTGATTTCACTTTTTTTAATAAATTTATTCTATTTTAATTTTGGCTGCGTTGGGTCTTCGTTGCTGCATGCGGGCTTTCTCTAGTTGTGGCGAGCGGGGTCTACTCTTCAGTGTGGTGCACAGGCTTCTCATTGTGGTGGCTTCTCTTGTTGCAGAGCATGTGCTCTAGAGCACAGGCTCAGTAGTTGTGGCCCATGGGCTTAGTTGCTCTGTGGCATGTGGGATCTTCCCGGACCAGGGCTCGAACCCGTGTCTCCTGCATTGGCAGGTAGATTCTTAACCACTGCACCACCAGGGAAGCCCCCGGTGATTTCATTTTTTTAAAATGGCCCCCAAGCATAGTGCTGAAGTGCTGTCCAGTGTTCCTGAGCACAGGAAGGCTGTGATGTGCCTAATGGAGAAAAGGCATGTGTCAGATAAGCTTCATTCAGGGATGGATATAGCGCTATTGGCCATGAGTTCCATGTTAATGGATCTATAATATTTATTAAATGAGGTGTCTTTAAAAGAACACACATAAAACAAAATTATGTATTGATTGATTTACAAAAATGGCATGACCAGAAGCTGGTAGGAACCTAAGCCTGCATTTCCCTGGGAGAATGGTGCAGTGTTTGCTACTTCAGTGTTCACAGTGACTTTATAGAGCATAACTACCGTGAATCATGAGAACTGACTGTACATAGTACACATTAGACTATAAAAAGTCATATAGTAAATGTAAAATGCTATCTATATGGGAGGACCAAAGGAGAGAATAATTCTGATAGGTAGGACTTGGAAAGGTATCATACAGTAGGGGACATTTGACCTTGCTTTATAGGGATATAGGGATGACAATAGCATTACTAAAGAGTCCAAAGAAAACCAGCTTTCCCTAGATGTGTCAGATGTTGGGGGAACCCAGCATAGGTGACTCTGCTGGATGAGGTTGGGCCTCAAATAGTGAGAAGCATGAAGTGTAGCAGTGTGCCTTTGAACAAGTTACTCAGCATCTCATGCCTTAGTGACCTCGTCTGTAAAACAGGAATGATAATGTTAAGTATCACGTAGGGGTATTGGGAAGATTGAATGTGAGTTATTAAGTGTAAAGCACTTAGATCACTGACTGGCATGTATTAAGTGCATATGCAACTTTTAAAGTTTATTGTGGAAGCCTTTGACTGTACAATTGACCAATTCCAATTACATTCAATAAGCAGTAGAAGCTGTTTCTATATCCATATCTATGTCTATATCTGTATTTATAGCTAGAGCTAAATACATCAACCTAAAACTGAGAATTATAATGGCCCCAACAAATTGGAATAACAATTTTAAACTATCCAACTTTCCAAACTTCATTTGGGTATTTCAAGATAGAACCAGTGCCTGTCTGAAAAATCCAAAACTCAGCTATTTTCGTTGGCATGACTGTTATCAGTGCTTCACCCCCTTGATTTCTGAGTAGATCACTGCCCTCTGGGCCAAGAGTAGCTTTAGAACATTTGAGCTCTTTCTGATATACAAATGCCTTTGTTTTGTCCACAGATAAAAGCTTGTCAGATGGAGAAAGAAAAACTAGAAAGGCAATTAAAACAGGTATGTTGGTCCTTACTGAAATTCACCAGCCCTCTTGTCGTGTTTGTTTTTTTTTTTTTTTTTTTTGCGGTAAGCGAGCCCCTCACTGTTGTGGCCTCTCCCGTTGCGGAGCACAGGCTCCGGACGCGCAGGCTCAGCGGCCAGGGCTCACGGGCCCAGCCACTCCGCGGCATGTGGGATCCTCCCGGACCGGGGCACGAACCCGTGTCCCCTGCATCGGCAGGGGGACTCTCAACCACTGTGCCACCAGGGAAGCCCAAACTCTTGTCGTGTTTGAAATTCCAACTTTGAGTTTTACACATTTATTCCCCAATACAGCAGGTCCTCATGGTCCCAATTGAAGGCATTTTCAAACTCTGGTACAGATGGCCTAGGACAACTCATGCTTTTCATTGTCAACTAAAATGTCAGTGGAGAGTTAATGCTTCGGTACCACCAAGGCCTCTCAACCCTAACACTCATGAAAAGCACATGTTACAGAACACGTTTTTATAGTAGCACAAGCTTCGGTGTGTGTTCATGCAAACAGAGATTTCTTCATAGACTCACAAACACCTGGGAAATATATTTCCTTGGTATTTCTTGCAGTTGCTTCCACAACAGTGGAAAACTACGTCAAAGACTTGTGCCTTCTTTTGAGAAAGTAGAGTATCTTCTTGGGTATTGGAGCATTCTAGTCCATTGGTTCGCTAGTAGCCTTAAGGAATGAATATTGTTTCTCTTAATTCCTAATTTCCTCTCTGGACTTTAGTTATGTCATCAGTGTCTCTGGCTGCAGTTTAAGAAAATTTATTTTATGGCTTAAAGGCTGGTTCTTCTTAAGCAAGGACTCCGTGAAGATAACTCAGAGACACAAAGTTAACTCTACATATATTTTCAAGTGTTTCTAATTTCTTCAACATGGAAAAGTAGCTACAGCTTCACCTTAAGTAAAATTTGGCCTGTGAGCTTCATCTGTATCAGTCCAAAGTCTGCATTGACAGGCCTCCTATCTTGAATTTGTATTATGCCAGATTTAGGCTAAACCTAAGATTTTAACCAAACTTTGTGGTTGTATAAAACAAGTGTCAGTGTGATTCCCCAATTTCACCCACTTCCCATAAACCAACAGCATTGTTCTCCTCAGATGTATTTCCTAACCAGTAACTACGGCTGGAATTTTCACCTACGGGATCCATGCCTACCGACAGGCCCTGGGGCTGTGCAGGATCTACAGAAGTACCCAGTAAGTAAGAGCTCTCATTGCAACAAATAAGTGCTTATATCTCTAATAAGTGCTGATATTCTCTTTTGGTAGAAATGATGTCTGTCTCGGGAATTTTGGCACATAATACCGTCTACATAAAGAGCCTCTATTTATCTCAGCCTCTAATTTGCAGAGTTACAGTGGTCTATGTACATTATAATTATCTTTGGGTCACTGTATCCATAGGACATATAGATAGGAATACATTAACTGAAAGGTATCGAATTGAGCTAAAATTCCAGGAACAAACATATAACACTTTATATGGGTCATTTTTAACGACATACCTGACTCTACCGAAAAGACATTTCTGTGTATAAAGAAAAGCAAAGTGAATATAGCAAAACAGTCTGGGTGATACCTTTTTCAGTTGTAGACTTATATTCAACTACTATGAATATTGCTACATCTGTGTAAAATAGTTTTTGACATTTTCCAGTTGAAAGCATCTTCTTAAAGGATCCAAGAAAAAGTGACCCACTTAAGTTGCTCTCTATGGCTGTGTCTACCCAAGCAAAATGAAGTGAACGGTGGAGCCATTAGTTGTGAGTGAAATTGCTTTGGACAGTCAACCTGAATAAGTCAGACCCAGAGCACCCTCCCTTTCCTTCTCAATAATAGTGTTCCACCCACCATCCCCCATGGTCTGCAAGTTTGTCTCTACTCTCTATTTTTGCCTACATAGACAGAATCTTCATACAGGAAATAAATCATGCCTTTTTCTGCATTTTGGATTGGCTCAGACAACCTCCTCCCCCTTAGTTATTATTAACTGTGTTTCCAATTAGGCAAAGAATCTGAGATTTTAAATCCTAGCAGGATTTTCCTAGCGGGACACTTAAGGAGTACATAGTTCTCTTAGTTGCCTGAAACTTCTCACACTTGTATTTGAGTGTGACTCAGAAGCCCTTTTCCCAAGGGAAGAGAATGACTCTTTGGGTGGTGGAAGGAAGGATGTCAGAATTTAATGAGCATCTCTTAGTTGACCCTGGTGTGACACAGCATACAGCTGAGAATTTGGTTCTTTTTGTGTTGTTGTTGGTTGCTTCTTCTGTCTGCTCTCCCTCCTCCATTTTCTTTTTTCTTTACCCGTTTGCTTACTTTTTACTTTTCACTAGAAACATTTCTGGGAATCTCCAAACACAGCTATCATTCTGTATTTTTTTCAGAATGTAGAAGGAAATTAATATTGTGGGAAACAAAGAGATAGAAATTTACTAAGGAGTTTAGTTGTCTGCAGGTTAGGGAATTGGGGGAAATACTCTCATGGAAGGTTAACTATAAATCCAAGGACTCATTCAAGTTTGCCTACAAGTAAAAATGACTGTTTTCTTCAAATCTTCGTTTGTGGAAAAAAGGCAGAAGTTCACCTACTATAAAAGCTCATCAAACCTTTTCTATCAATTACAAGAGATAAGGCAGTCCAGATCACTTAAAATTATCACCAGATAAACGTCTGTATTTGAAACAAGATTCCACACCATGTAACGACTACATTTTCAATCAGTATTCACTTAAACAAAATCTCAGTATAAGGAGAGAAATTACAGAAACTCCCAGAGTTCATTTTAAAAGAATATTTTATGTCTCATGCTTATTTCTAAGCCTGAATTAAAGCACATGCGATAGTGTTTGTAAAATGATGGTATATTCACCTTCTTTTGGCAACTGTCCTGGAATATGAAACTGAGGCTCAGGTCACTTATCCTGTGTTATTTGAGACATCTAAAAATAAACGAGGAGATGAAAAACGGAGGTGATCTCATTTCCTCTTCTAGCTTTTTGTGGACCAAAAAGAGCCAGGAGCCTAGGTGTCTGAGTGAGGGTAAAGTGGGGTCAGGCAGTACCAAATGCAGCATTTCTTAGCATCTTAGATAATTAAACTCTTAGGCTACTTTCAGTGGTCTGGCAGCCCTGTAAAATGCCCCCTATTGGCTCGTTGTTAGAGAAAATTCTCCTCAGTTATTTTCAGGTGGTAATTGGATAATAGAACAAAGGGCCTGTCTTCTCTGGGTCTTGGGGAGAAGGTAGAGGAAGCAGGAACAAGCATCTGGAGCAGGAAGACAGACCAACCTCCTTGGCAGGGAAAGCTGAGATTCCTCTGTTCTAAGTGGTTAAATACAAAGATTCTGGCCTTGGAACTGTATTTTGAAATTCAGGTCTATAGTTTATGATTTATTTCAATGCAATTTGTTTAACAGGTTTCCTGATGTTCAATGTCTAGCTGTTCTTAATTGGTGTAAATCTAGGGAAAAAATCCCAAGAGAAAAATCCAAGTCTACCCTCTCTTCTCACTGACTTTCTAGTCTAAACTAAGCAATTTAGAATAGTTTCTGCAGAGGAACAGTACAAAGGGAAAGATTTTCACTCCTTTACCATCCTGAGCCTCTATAAGCCATGTCCTCATGTAATGGCTTAGATTTCTTCCTTGAGCCACCAGAAAACATTAAACTTGTACATTGTTGTCTTGGTCTTCCTGTTGCCTCCTGTGTGAGGGTTTTATAAAGAGTATTCTTGATGATAAATTCTTTTGTTTTATTTACGGGCTATAGTAAGTTTTACAAAAGTCTATACTTCTGCACATATCCAAAACACATCCAGTTTCAAAAAAAAAAAAAAGCCACAATCGCAAAGTAGTAGACATTCTGGCTGAACACAGAGTGGATTTAGGAGGGGGGTAGGGAGATGGTAATAGTGATGAGGGAGATAAGAGGGGTGAGCAAGATTGGCCACAGGTCTGGATAGAAACCCCTTTTTTGTGTTGCCTGCATAACAAAAGCCACATAGGGTAGTTACGTTTTTAACACACCACTATGTTTGGTTTGAAGCCCATGTTGCTATAATAATGTTTTATTGTTCCACACAGCCAGACTGTCAGAGGTATGCTCCCGACCTGTTTCCGCCAGATGTGCAGGACAAGGCGAATGGTAAGACCGCAGCTGTATTGAGCATTCTTTCATGTTTACATTTTGATGGGCTCTTTTGGGGATGTTTACTCGACATACATTCACTCATACTCGGGGAGGACCCACTATAAAGTTGAGTTGCAGACACACCTCTAATGTGATGCACCTGGGGTTAAATTGAACTCCTTCAGAAAAAGAAAATGTTCGAATGCAGAAATGCATGGATCTCAGTTCTGGCGTCAGAGTCAGTATTCCATCCGGGGTTAGAAAGGAGAACTTCCAGCAGAGCTGCATTGTAAGAACCACAACAAAGCTCTGCGATTCTACTGCAAAGGTGGATGCACATCCACCATTCCAGGTTGAGTTTGCTAGACAGACGTTTTAAATGTCCCTGGCAGACAGACTGAGGAAACCAAAGGCTCAGAGCTGTGTTCCCTGATGACTGTCAGGCTCCAAGTTTAGGCCAGAGTTGCCCACAACGCCCACTTCTAAGTATGTTGAGAAGAATGAAAAAGTCACCTACCAAGGACTCACAACTAAGAGTACTCTTTTACGTTATTTTTCTTTCGTTTACCATTCTCTTCTTTCTTTCCAGAATCTGCTGTACTTTCTACTGCTTGTTTCTCTGGTCTCATGAGGCCACCCAGGAGTGGGCTGAATACACTGGGCTAGAATTATAATCCCTCCTCTGTTTTCATCACATATAATCAGAAGTCAGCAATGTCTGCTGCATGTTTAACATTCCATATGACACATACCTGTGACTCTAAGTTGTTAATTTCCAGAGATTGGAATCTATCTACAAAAGCTGAAGAGGAGCCATATTCCAATTTCAGGCCATACTTGGAATGTTATCTCATTTAGTTCAGATCTGAGGTCACAGAATTCTAGTGTTTAGTGCAAGGAATCCATTATGGAGTGGAAGTAGAGAGCCGGGGATACCGTATGTAATTTTCCAGTTGGGAACTTCACAAGTCCAAGGGCTTTTCATGGTAGTCTGCGTAAATGGAGCCTCCTACACTTGTACACCACACAACCTGGACAGCTGTACACAGCAGCACTGAGAGTGGCAAAGGCCATAGCTCACAGTAGCATTATGAAGAAGAAAGATAAAAAATGAGAACTCTATAATAAAATGTCTAGGTATTTATCAGAAAACTGTAGGACTTTCTTTTTTCTTTTCTTTCTACTACTAATATAACCATTGGTTTTAATGAAGTTCTTGGGTTCCAGTCATAAAGGAGAGCTTTTAATAGAAAGGCATACTATTAACCATAATGATTGTTGCATAATGTCTGTGTTTCTGAAATACATTAGCTGAGTTGCCATCCAATTATAGTTTCCCATTTTATATTATATTGGTCTGGAATGAATATTAAAGATATTTTCTCCTGAGTTGGAGTTTAATCACTAGAAAATACAATTATGCTGTAGAGAATTCGATAATATCATAAAGCCATTTATATATCACTATAGTATTTGTCCTGGACCAAAGTAATAGAAACTAATGATTATATAAAATAGGACTGAATTGTGATGATCTTCAAAAACTAAATAACATGCAAAACTATAATTTTATAGTCAGTGTGTGAAACCTACTGATTTTTGTCTACTTGGGAAGAAATATAAGAGCTCTGTGATGTATAAACATGTGTGTGACAGGGTCTACAGATATAAAGTAAGTTTTATTATTATACCATTTTACAGATGAGGAAACTGAGGCTTGGAGAATTTAAGTAGCATGCCTAAATCACAGAGTTAGGAAGATTTAACCCTGGGATTAGATTCCAGGTATATAACACCTCAAAACCTGTGCTTGAATCATATCCTGTAGTGCCCTTGAAAAGCCACCTCTCTTACTGTATTAAAACTCTCTAAAATGGTAGATATAAAAATGACAATGGGGGTCTTAACTTGGATAATTATAGGTCTAGTATCTAACCCTCAATAATCTCTTCTTCCTAAGAACTCATAGCATATATTATCTGTGCTTCTCATTTGACACTTAGAATATCACAGGTAAAAGACACAGTACTATGTAAGAATAAGTGCATAATAAATGTGTTATGAGGTAAATCTTGCTTGGGCAATCCTGGTGGAAACTGAAGGGTTATATTACCATTTGAAACCTGTCCTCCGTACCAGCACTGCTCTGCAGCTGACAGTGGCTTGTCTACAGGGAAGAGGGCTGATCATGACTAGGGGACTATTATAGAAAGAAACCTCCTTACTTTAAAATCTACCTGCTTGG
Organism: Neophocaena asiaeorientalis asiaeorientalis; assembly: GCF_003031525.2. Classification (NCBI taxonomy): domain Eukaryota; kingdom Metazoa; phylum Chordata; class Mammalia; order Artiodactyla; family Phocoenidae; genus Neophocaena; species Neophocaena asiaeorientalis. Next base: position 461,231 of record NW_020173215.1, on the reverse strand, counting down.
AATTCCTGTTGCCCCTTTTCTAGCTTCCAAAGCTGATGCTGTTTCAAAGCTCAAGCCAGGTCATGACACTTGGCAGAAGCTCTGAAATCACCCTTGTCACAAACATCCCACGTGCCATTATTTAATTTCGGTAGTGAATCTTGTTATTTTTTGTTTTATTTAATTGGAAAGCTCCTTTTGCTTTGTCGATCCAACACAATTGCTCAGAGTTCTTAAAAATAATTGTGTAGTATTGATTGTTAAAAAAAATATGGATTTAAAGAGCTTTTATTATAAAGATATTTTTATTGTCTCATCATATGACCAATGCATTTATTCTCCACTATTCAAGAACATACTGCTAGTCAATATAGCCTGTGTTTTGGACTAGAAATACCAAAATGCAAGCGATGGAAAGAAAAATGAGTGGAAAAATTAGACTCTGTTTCTGATAATCTATAAACAAGCTATTTCTGAAAACTGCTATACGTTTTATTCATATAATACTTAAAATATTTTATTTATATTTAAATAAAAAGGATCCTTTTTAAAATGTGGATGTTTAAATTAATATTAATTAGTACATATGCTTCCTAGATTGTCCTAGTTCTCGGTTTTTATTAATTTCCTATTACTCCTGACAAATTTATCTTTCTGACCCCAATATATGTAGGATATTTTTATCTTAGTATCTTCCTTTATAATTATTCCTCTTATTATAATTTAACCTGAAATAGTGGCTCCAATGTCTACACATAGAGCGGTAGCCTTGTGATTTTTAAAAGGGACAGTGGGTACAAAGTGGGTGACTAAACGTCTATGCTACCGCTAGAGCCTCCTCTGACATTCCCAGGGTCTGCGACAAGAACACAAGGAAAGCTGCATACTTTATTTGTAACTATTTAAACATTATGGATCAGGCTTAGAAGCTATTAAAGTATAGTCTATCCTCCTATTGATAAATATAACTGGAAGGCCAGCGTCAAATTTAGAACACTCAGATTCCAACCAGTTCTGTGCCAGAAAGCAGTGGCACGGGAAGACCTGAGCCATGGCCCACCCCCTTCCCTCCCACCTACCCACTGGGAGGGGTCTTGAGTGTGAATTTGAGGACAGCCAGAAGGCACATCCCAACTTCATATACCCCTCACTACCCTACAAACAGCACCCCTTGGCTTTGGGCCTGGGGAAGAAGACCACACGGGGCCTGGAAGCAGACCCGGGGTCACCTGGCAAAGAATCTGGGGGTCTGCTTGTGGGTGCCAGGAGCTTGTTCTAAAGGAAGGTAGGCCCACATGATGAGAGGGAGTCTGGCTGGAGCAGGGCCAGAGCAGGGTCCTCTGAAGAGTGGGGACCCAGTGAAGGGCTCCCTGGCCGAGGATTAAGGTCAGTTGGTACTGAGTACAACATGGGACAGTCTTCAGGTCAACTGATTTCCAGCCTTGCTCTCAGCCACTGTCTGTGGCTATTTTAGAGTGCTTTGGGGACACACTGAAAATCAAATCTTCTTTCAGAACCTCAAGATTTAAATAAAGGTTTTCAAGGCTTTGAGACTTTCCTAGCTTTCTTTCTGCGTAGCATTAAATAATGGCATTTTTCTACATGATGTAGAAAATGCAACATCCACATGATGTCCCCAGATGTCAACGGGTTACAGTTTCTGTTCAAACATGTGATTTTACAAAGAACTTTTCATCTCATTTTATCTGTGGTCAGAATGGGGTGCAAAATGACTTCCGTGTTTCCCGAACAATTACGGCACAGCAGAGTTAGTATAACCTGGAAAGCACGTTGTTTGTTTCCTCCTTTTTGAAATGTCAAAAGGCTATGTTTTCTGACCCTATTGTATGCCGATCACTTCTGTACCTTCCAAAATTTTCATATGGTATAGAGCTGAACTTTGTCTAATGAGCTGGAGCTCAATTCTTACATATTTGGAATGGCATGAAATGTAGGTGTGCAAGATTGTGTTGTGAGCAAACATCATTATTTCTTTACAATATAGAAGATCAAAGCCCAACCATTATAACTGGCCTTTACCGATGTCTAATAATAAAGAATTAATTGAATACTGCCTGAATTCGTTTCCTAGGGCTACCATAACAAAGTACCACAAACTAGGTAGGTGGCTTAAAACAGCAAAAATTTACGCTCTCACAGCTCTGGAGGCTGGAAGTCTGAAATCAAGGTGTTGGTACGGTCGTGCTGCCTTCAGAGCCTGTAGCGGAGGGTCCTTCCTTGCCTCTTTCAGCCTCAAGTAGTCCCAGATGTTCCTTGGCTGCGGCAGCATAAGGCCGATCTCTGCCTCTCTCTTCACGTGGCTATCTTCCCTCTGTGTCTGTGTCTAAATTTTCCTCTTCTTATAAGGACACCAGTCATATTGGATTAGGCTAATCCAGTGTAACCTCATATTAACCTGATTATGTCTGCAAAGCCCCTATTCCCAAATAAGGACACGTTCACAGGTACCAGGGGCAAGGACTTAAACATATCTTTTGGGGGGACACGGTTCACCCAATAACACTAACCGTATGCCAGAAACTATTTTAGGGGCCTTATATTTATTATCTGGTCAAAACTTTACAGCAACCATGTGAAACGAGGACTGCCGTTGTCCCTGTTTTGTAAATGTGAAAACTGAGAAGCAGAGAGATCATGTAACTTGTCCAACCCCACATGGTTGGACATGGCTGGTTATTGGCTGGGACACAGACAAGCTCACACAGTCTAGCTCCAAAGCCCACATTGTAACCACTAAGCAATGTGGACCACCCCATGCTCTGCATTAAGTAAAATGTAATAGTGTCATACTTTGCATTTATTCTATTTAAATAAATTCTAATGGTCCTGTCTGTCCTGAAAACCAGAATCTTTACGTCTCAGGGTGTGTCTTTTTTTTTTTTTTTTTTTTTTTTGCGGTACGCGGGCCTCTCACCGCTGTGGCCTCTCCCGTTGCGGAGCACAGGCTCCGGACGCACAGGCTCAGCGGCCATGGCTCACGGGCCCAGCCGCTCAGCGGCATGCGGGATCCTCCCGGACCGGGACACGTGTCCCCTGCATCGGCAGGCGGATTCCCAACCGCTGTGCCACCAGGGAAGCCCCCAGGGTGTGTCTTTTTATAACTGTCTTTATTTAAACATTACAGGTGATTTTACATTGGTAAATGGCTTGGATTAGTTGGATTTTTTCCAGTTCCTCATAGTATGAAGAGATAAAGGGACCAGTGTAAATAGTAAAAAGTACTTAAGAAATGTAAGAAACAGAAGAAACTTGAAGACCATACTTTGTATAATTTTCAATACAGATGGATAAAATATTACAATATTTTTCTTTTATCAAATACATTACTGTCTTAATAAAGGAAATTAATTGAAACTTAGAGGCAGATAATTTTATGCCTGTTTCTAGATTGTTTGAAAAGAATTACAGGAGAAATGCCACCTCACCTTTAATGCTCTAAAGGTCAGCTTATCAGTAAACTAAATGATTTTGCTAAAAGAATAATAAAGTGCAAAAGTATATTTACATGTACAGGAACATATGAAAATACAGATGGTAAATATATTCCTAGTCAAACACTGATTTTATAAGCAAAGACTAAACATTCTATTTAGCATTTTGTATGAATAGATACAGAAGATAGATAGATCGATCCTAGATGAGAAAAATGCACACAATAAGTCTATAGACTAGTCACAATTCCACCAGGTAAATGAAATTGTAGTAATTCTATTAAATGGAAGATAAAAATCCATAGGGAAGGAAAGTAAGGTATATATTTTATTTTTCTGCATCCCAACTGGGAAGAAAGTCTACTTACCTAGGTTTCCTTACTGTTCATGCCTAAGCGTTCACATTCTAAGAGGTTAGTGGGCATGTAGAGAGCAGAGTCCCCTCAATCCTTTCAAAACCCCTCTGCGGCGCTGATACCCCCTCTACTCTTAACCACCAACTGTACTTTAGATTCAGCTAATACTTGATGTAGAGTTGAGACATGGCTTCTGTCACCAAGATCTCTGGGGTCTATTCAGATCACTTTGGCCTCAGGCTACTTAACCTGTGCTCCTGTGAACATGGAAACCTACAGTGTAACCAACACCATTAATAGATAATTACCTACCCAATTAGTGGGTAGAGTCCTTCACCAAGTGATAAGGCAAAGCCAATTCTTCCTAGCAGGTGAGGACCCACATTCCCTTGTGGTGTTTCCCTTGTCCTGCCCCCATAACTGCAGAGCCAAGTCTCACGACAGAAGTCTCTAACCAACTTCACTATATAAGGACACTCTGCCTTCCATTCTAGGAACTCAAGACCTGTATTTGCCTTTGTTCAGATTTCCATTCTGCCATGGATTATCTCATGGGCCATAGCTGCTCTCCATCTAAAACTTGTGGGTAGTAGCCCTTGCCTCTATACCTATTTCGCAAGAGTGCTGTAAAAACTACACAGGAACTAATTTTTCTTAATGTTTTAAGATACCTAGAGGTAGGCATCATTAATTAATGGATTAATTCTAAACTTCAGGATTGGTTAGACCAGTAGATCATGCTTCTGGATCCAAATTTATGTTCTCACCATATTAGATATCTCTTCTTTTTGGAAATGCGAAAACTTTTTGATCAAATTAAGGAATGCTTCCAGACTTTAAAAAATTATTACAAAGTTACATTCCCATCTAAACACATTTTTACCTGTATTTTTATATTTTCTCAGTTTAGTGCATAATCATGTCTAGTCTGTCTTTAAAATACACCAAAAGTTCAGGTACATATTGTAAATGAATTCTTTGCCATAAATTGTAATTCGGTGCCATAAATTGCATGTAATTTCAAAAACGTACACCACAAATATCTTAAGGACGTTATGGGCTGAGTTCCTGTAGAAACTGTAGCTAACATTTCTGAGAAAGTAAGATACTTATTACGTTTAATATAACTTTCCAAAAAGGCATTAAATATTTTTTTCTTTTTTTATTGAGGTATAGTTGATTTACAATATTATGTAAGTTTCAGGTGTACAACATAGTGATTCACAATTTTTGAAGGTTATACTCTCCTCATAGCTCATTATAACATATTCATCCATTCATTATAAAATATTGGCTGTATTTCCTGTGCTGTACAATAAAGCCTTGTAGCTTATTTATTTTATGCATGGTACTTTGTACCTCTTAATCCCCTGCCCCTTTCTTGTCCCTCTCCATTCCCTCTCCCCACTGGTAACCACTGGTTTGTTCTCTATATCTGTGAGTCTGTTTCTGTTTTATTATATTCCCTAGTTTGTTGTATTTTTTAGATTCTACATAGAAGTGATATCATACAGTATTTATCTTTCTCTGTCTGACTTATCTCACATAATACCCTCCAAGTCCATCTATGTTGTTGCAAGTGGCAAAATTTCATTCTCTTTTATGGCTGAGTAATATTCCGTTATATATGTATTATGTATTATATATATTATATATATCCATTATACATGTAATGGATATATATAATGCATATAGTATATCTTTTTATACATATATATATATATATATATATATATATATCTCCCACATCTTCCTTATCCATTCATCTGTTGATGAATGCTGAGGTTGCTTCCATATCTTGGCTATTGTAAACAATGCTGCTATGAACATTGGAGTACATATATCTTTTTGAATTAGTGCTTTTGTTTTCTTCAGATACATACCCAGGAGTGGAATTGCTGGATCATACAGTAGTTCTATTTTTAGTTTTTTTGACGAAACTCCATACTGTTTTCCACAGTGGCAACACCAATTTACACTCCCACCAACAGTGTCCAAGGGTTACCATTTCTCCACATCCTTGCCAATATTTGTTATTTGTGGTCCTTTTGTTGATAGCCATTCTGGCAGGTGTGAGCTAATATCTCATTGTGGTTTTGATTTTCATTTCTTTGATGATCAGTGATGTTGAGCATCTTTTCATGTGCCTATTGGTCAAATGACTGTCTTCTTTGGAAAAATGTCTGTTCAGGTCTTATGCCCATTTTTAATTGGGTTGTTTGTTTGTTTGTTTTGATATTGAGTTGTATAAGCTATTTATATATGTTAGATATTAACCCCTTATTGGTCACATCATTTGCAAGTATTTACTCCCATTCAGTAGCTTTTCTTTTCATTTTGTTTCCAGTAGATACCTTTTTATATAATGGCCGCAGTTCTCAGAAGAATATTTTTTCAACCTGAAAAAGTAACCTTTTATCTTCCTGTTACTAAAATGTTAGTTTAGCATATCTTTGAAATACCAAATGCAGGGCAGCAAGTATAAAACATTTAACATATACTAAGACGTTATCATGAATCAGGGAAACACCTTATTTCTTGGCATTTATGCGATTTTTTTTTCTGTTGCCATGAGTAGACTTCTTTGATTTTGTTTTCCCTATGGCACTTATTTGTGGCATTTTATTACTAAAATATTCCAAATTTTTCTTATTGGTTTTCATGATACACTCTCACATCATAAGAAGTGTGATCTTTTCTATGGCTTCGGCAAGAACACACCCAGTATCGTATTTTTAAAGTACTTTATTTGGCAGTTATCTCTCTGTGGGATGAGTACTGAACCAAATAGTAACACATATGACTCACTTTCATAAGCAAACGCCAGAGCCACCGAAATGCCAGCAAGGATGAGAAGTAGTGTATCCTTGTCAGGCACGACCAGGACGAGGCCACAAGTGATTTCACGAAACGGTAAGCATATGTCAGTCCTGAAAAGAATAACCTTCCATTTGCTGCCTCTTGATTTCTCAGTGTAAACTTGTGGGTGCTCATGAATAAAATACTTCTTTTCTCACCAGCCTCGAAGTTTCTGTTAGCCCTAAGCCAGAAGAAGAGAAATGAATTTTTAATTTTCAATCTGAAACATTTTCCTGCTGTTTTTCATAGGTTTCTCCTCAGAAAAGAAAGCCAATGCGTAGAAGCTGTTGGAGGAGCACACAGGCCGAGGGAGAGCTCGGCTGAGGGCCCTTGTTCCTCTTTTTACTGTGGCTTGTGTCTGCCACACCTGCACATCACCTCCTCCACTACTCATACCTGGTAATGTTTCCCTTTGGCACGGATGGAGGACAAGGCTGTGACAGCTGAGATCCTGATCAAGTCCTAGGGGCCAAAATTATACAACCTATCACAACTTCCAGCTTCCTCGAAATGAGAAAATCCTAATGTGATGGTGATGGCTTTGCTGCATACATGTATACTTAGAGAAGTAGTTCAGAGACACATCGATCTGCAGTTAAATCTGTGTTTCTCTTCCTGTGCATTTGCGTAATTATTAACAAAAAACGTAACTCTGTCTCCTCAAACCAATTAAAACGGAAAACGAATGTATCCAAATTTTATTGCAATTAAATTATACAGTGACGTGACAGATGTCTAAAGATTAAGCAGGTTTAAAAGTATTCATCCATTTAATAAGGATTCTACTAGGACCAACTGGAGATCATCTTTGCGAGGAGGTATAAAGCAGGAGTGTGAGATTCACGGATATCTGTACTTCTAGAAGTAACCAAAGAAAACCAGGAGCGTCCACTGACGCTGCAGTCCAATAAACAATCCAGAGATAAGAGCTGAGACTATCTAGCTACAACTTCCAAAAGTTATTCTGCTTAATTCCAGCTCAATCGTTTCTGTTTTTTCAATTTCTGGAAATACTTGAAGCTTTGTGTAATAGGAAGATGAAAGAGCCTTTAACTGCCTAAGCAGTTAAATACTTTCAACCTCAGTCTTTGGCTATTTAATTCTTGATAATTCTTGAGAAAGAAATATCCTTCTCTTACGTTAATTCGCTAAAGCTTTGTTTTTTCTACAACTGATTAAAGAGACAAATCATTCTTGGCCAATACTTCAGTATAAGTGAATCAGAAAAACAATAGTTGCATCATAACAGTTAGGTGTATTTTTTAAATTTCCATTTCCTTGAATTAGTGAAAAAGTCATTGTAATCCAGCTTCTGGCAGCGGATTAAGTTTGCCAACTGAGGTGTGCTCACCAGAATAAAAATTGAACGTATATATAAGAAGTACCCCTTGGTAGCCTTGTTGTAGGTCAATTCAACAGCAGTAAAACATGATTTAATCACACCACTACTATTACTGAAGTCATCCTACTACTAATTAGCAAACGGCCAAACATTGTCAAGATTGTACAAATGCTAATGTATTGGGAGAAAATCCAGCTTAGGCGAGACCTAATTTCATTTCAACTCCCAGTGGGTGACTGCAAAGGTGCAAAGAGGACCCCTTGCTCAGAGTGCTACTGTAGTTCCAAGAAGACAGGTTTCCACATCCCCGGCCTGCGAGTCAGCCAGTCCCTCTTGTGACCCTCTCCCAGAATCATTTGGGGACGTCTCTGTCTCAGCTCATTCTAAAGGTCATACCCCTGTGCTGTAGCGCTTGCTTCATTATCACACACAGTTTGTAGAAACTGTGTGAGGAACAGCTCTATCCCTTTGAAAAGATAGGAAGTCACACCACACGGTGGTCTCTATTACTTTGGAAATGTAAGACCAGGCATATTTTAAGTTTTCAAAGGTCATGGAGAAATTCAGTCTTTGACTTGAAGGTATCACATGAAGAGAAAGATGTATTCACTTTGTCATGGTTGTGATGTGATGTCAGAAGAAAACCTTCCTTGGAGTCTAGTTAGGTCTGGGAGTGAGGCCAGCCTGTAACGCTCACTAGCATAGATTTTTTTTTAACCCCATTTTCCTTATCAACAAAAATAATATTTCAGACTAAATTTCTAATATTATTAAGCATGGACTAACTTCAGATGATTTTCCTTAGTTTATTTATTGAGCTCTATCACCCAGCAAGAGAGGTATAATTATCCCGTTGTTACAGGTGATTAATCCATGTCCCATGGCAAGATAATGGCAGAGCCAGGATTCAAAACTTCCTCAGGGCTGGCCGCCCAGTTCTATGGATGCTATAATTCTGCTTCCTAAATTATTCCAGCAAGTTCCACTTGTTTTGTGGTTCTTTGGGTCTTCATCAATTTGAAGTTATAAGAGCATACTTCTAGGAGAAAGTATTTCGATAAAAAATACTATATATTTTATAGAATTTATGTTACCCCCTGGGTTAAGGGAAGTATCTCATTTAAGCTCCTACATAGAAAAAGGAAAATGTACATTTAACGTTAAAGTGCATTAAAGGTAGAAGTGTGGGCCTGATTGGTTGCTTTCATGTATTGCTACTCTTTCATGTAGCTCAGACACTGCTAGAATTGAATCTAAAAGACATGTATCTCCCAATTCAATGATTCAGTTTAACAATTATTCTTTAAACACTCACTTATTTTCAAAAATGTCCAGGCAGCTCAAAGCATCTCACACTGATTCTTTGTCTAGGCACTAATTTTGGTTGAGTCCATATTTGGAGGGGAGGACAGAGTCATTTAGCAGCCATTATTCTCCCCAGCTGGAGGGTCCCTTTGCCCCATTTCATTTCTGTCACTTTCTTCTAATCATCCTGGGCACCTGCAGGATGTTAAATCCTAGGCAGATATAAAATCAGTTGCACTGCTGTTGCAGCCAGACTGTGATACTTTTGCCGGCTTAGAATTGCTTAAGCTCCAGGTACAAGCGCAAAAGAAAAGAAAATGTTTGCTCTAATCCTTACTTTTCAATAATTTTAGAAATAGTTTCTCTTGCCTAGTTTCCATCTTATATAACTACCTCTTCACTTTCATCAGTCTTTGCTCCAAGGGAAAAAGGTGTTAGGGGGAAACAGTTATACCTCCAGCCTTTGTGATTCCATAGAAAAGGAAAGTTTTACCAGCACACACATGCTATACACACACACACACACACACACACACACCAGGCACCTCCAGACACACACACACACCACACACACACGCCCCACCTCTGCCTCCCCAGCCTTCCAGGCAGCACTGTGGGACTCTAGTTTCTCCATCTGTGGCTGGGTAGATATATTCAAATTGAAAATTTTGCCTAATAAAATTATATCTTTCCATTTTGCCTCAAATGCTGGTGTGTGTGTAATATATTGCCAAGAATATTGACAAACTCTATCTTAAGCCTCCTACAGGAAGTGATAATGTTGAGATCTAGCACCAATTAACTTGCCAATAATTGCTGAGTAATAGGAGGGGAATTTAACTTTTGTGGAAATGCGTGAGTTTCACCACTTTGTGTCCTGCGCTCAGAAGGTAAGATAATTTCTCTCTGCTCTTCTTCCACTTTATTCCACTCCAGCAGCAGAAGGGGGAGCACAATATATGAGGCTCACGAAGTACTGCTTTGGTAAACTAAACCCAACCCCAGGGCTTCCCAACGCTCTTAACCTATTCCTGAGAATTAGTTTGTTGGGAGAATCATCATATGAGCTGATTTCCCTGAGTCTGCCCTTGACTGGGGGGAGCATTTGCACATCTGCGGGGGAACCTCACAGCTCTCTTCTCCCTCTCCCCCTCTGCGGCCGTCAGATGACGACCCACATCAGCCAACACAGACACAGAGGCGTCTGGCAAGCACGAGGCCCCCTCCACTTGGAGACGCCTCTGCAGGCCGAGAGGCTGGCTTTGTGCTGGGGAAGCTGCTCAGTGTGTCGTTTCACGTGCATTTGCCACACTCGGGCCATTTCCAATCGCCCTGGGAAGGGGGGCTGAGGGAACACATGTGCGAGATCGCAGGGTCCGGCCTAGGCTGAGATGATACTTTGCATTTCTCACGAGGGGTTACAGCATTGAGCAGGATTTAGCATGTAAAGAATGAGACTTAAGCCTTCTCTCCTCCTTTGATTCTGTTTAACTTCCATAGGTTCTTTCTCTCTGTTCCTGGGTGGAGACCCTAATGTCTTCCTGCTTCCTGACCACTCCTGAATGCCAACCAAAAACATGTCTTTCCCTTCAGTTTCCTTTTTTCAGACTTTTCTCATGTTCCTTTTAAGTAACGGAAGTTTCAAAAAGGCAAGATGGATGCTAGCATGAATGTTAACAGTATGATCTCAAGTTCTCTCAGATGTGGTAACTTACACGGGGGTCTCCAGTTTCCTATTACTTAATCCAGACCCCTCTCCTGATTCCTAATAAAGAACTCAGTGCGTCCCAAACTGTGATGGGTGCCATCATCCCTTCTAAACCCACTCTGTCTACTTCCTATTTTCATCTACAGAATTGTCATTCATCTAGTCCCATAAACCAGAGACCTTTGAAACAGTAGCAAAGCAACATTTTCGGCATATTATGCTTTACTATTTCAAGAAAGGTAAAAATGCAACTGAAACACAAAAAAAGATTTGTGCAGTGTGTGGAGAAGGTGCTGTGACCGATCAAACGTGTCTAAGTGGTCTGCGACGTTTCGTGCTGGAGATTTCTAGCTGATCGATGCTCCCCAGTCGGGTAGAACAGTTGAAGTTGATAGCGATCAAATCAAGACATTACTTGAGAGCAATCATTGTTACACCACGCAGGAGATAGCCGCCATACTCAAAATATCTGAATCAAGCACTGAAAATCATTTGCACCAGCTTGGTTATGTTCATTGCTTTGATATTTGGGTTCCACATAAGTCAAGCGAAAAAAACGTTCTTGACTGTATTTCTGCGATTCTCTACTTAAACATAATGAAAATGTTTGGTTTTTAAAACCTCTGCCACGCAGCACAATAACTCTGGGAGTTTGACCAAAATACTCAAACCTCTATGAGCATCAGGTTTTCCTTGAATAAGTATCCCACATAGTATTGGGGGGCTTCAAGAACTTCTGGCTTGCCATCTCTGTTTTACCAACTCATCAGGACCTCCAAACCTCATGTCACCCTGGATGTAAACCTGGATATGAAATTCGGAACCTTCCAGAGGATCTGCAAGTAATCTAATCCCTGAAATGAGTTTCTCATGGTTTGTACAGTCTGTCCTAAATATTTGTGGGATCATGGGGATTGCATTCATAGCATCCCACTACAGGCTCCTATCTAGTATTTGTGTACCCTGCCTTGCCCTCTACCACAGCTTTATTGCCTTGTTATTTTTACTTTCTCTTCTGCCTTTTTCCACTTAGTATTCAGTCTCTGACATTTTCTCTAACTTCCGACTCTTTCCCTTCTTTCAGTAGCAACAAACATTACCCCTTTGTCATAAATATAATGACAGTCATTTATTTTTCAAATGTGTCCTTGAGGTCTTACCCTCTACTCAAGAGTATTATCAATGTATTGTGTCACCAAAACAGACAGACAGACAAATGGCAAGGCTCTCTCCGAAATGAATTCTAATGAATTCTCTAAGTGCTAAGGCACAAAATGAAGAAAATAGTTATTAATTTATGGGATTATTTAACGATTAAATTATGTATATAAAGAGGTTAACACAGTGGCTGGTACATGGTAGGGACTCAATAAATTCCTTGGTTTCAATATCTATAAAGAAAAATGTCAATGTTGATAAAGGCTGCTATTGTCAAGAACTGTAAAAGTCTGAAATACATAAGTCAGCTGCCATAGTTTCAGGAATGCTAGCAGAAGACACAAGATTCCTGGGTCAGAGACAGAAGACTTCATTACTCCCAGCAATAGCAGTAGCCACAGTATCAGCATTTCCTTGTGCCCGCTATCTGAGCCTGATTCCCACAGGGCAAAGTGAAGAGGGCCAGCTGACACCTACACATGCAGTGGCCACATTACAGGAAAGGAACCCTAAATTTAGAGAACCCAAGCCTTTTATGATGGGCAGTAATCCTGCCTGACTGTTGCTTTGGAAAGAGACATTATCTTTATTATATTGGGCAGCAAACCTGTCTGCCACCTACTCCAGAAGGAGATACTTCCTCTATCTTCTGAAAATATATATATATATATATTTTGTTTGTTTGTTTTTAATTTTTGGCTGTGTTGGGTCTTCGTTGCTGCGTGCGGGCTTTCTCTAGTTGCCGTGAGCGGGGGCTACTCTTCGTTGCGGTGCACGGGCTTCTCATTGCGGTGGCTTCTCTTGTTGAGAGCACGGGCTCTAGACACGTGGGCTTCAGTAGTTGTGGCACACGGGCTCAGTAGTTGTGGATCGCGGGCTCTAGAGTGCAGGCTCAGTAGTTGTGGCACACAGGCTTAGTTGCTCCGCAGCATGTGGTATCCCCCCAGACCAGGGCTCAAACCCGTGTTCCCTGCTTTGGCAAGTGGATTCTTAACCACTACGCTACCAGGGAAGCCCCTGAAAAATATTTTTGAAAAGATAATCCAGAACTAAGGCAATCAGTGTCTCTGCTTGCGAGATGTAAAGAAATGGGATATTCCCAAGGAGGATTCTCTCCCAACAGATATATGTGAATAAAATCACCAGTTTTCTAAATGCTGTAACAAATGTCTCTATCTATATGAGCTCGGAGTTAAAACTTGGGTTACATATATGGTAACTACCTCATTTATAAAATGGGATACTTCCAATTAACTGAATCTTAGACATAGCTCAATACCTCTTGTCAATTATATGCTTTAAAGTTAATTATTAGGCAATATTATTCCTTATATATCTTTGCATGTGCATACTCAAAAGAATGATAAAAAATACACATAAGATTTCCTGGTTCTCTGAGGAAAGTTACTCTAGCATAATACTTTATTAAAGGTATTTGAGACTGTTGCTTTCTTGATTTCCAAACATCCATTCCGTCTTCTTTTCGGAATAGCGCCTTAATATCCTTTAGGAAAATTATATTTTCCCCCACTGGACCCAGTTTGATCTAAAGTGTCCTGTCCTCTCCTAGGCAAGGGACAACCAATGTGATCCAAACCAGGCAGGTTGGACTTTCCCTTGCTGGAATTTGAACTTCAAGGCAACAGAGTGCCTTGAGGGGATAGTGGTTGCTACCTTGGCCCCTTAAGATTGACCGTGTTCTACAACTTCCCTCTTACTCATGTGAGTAACCCAGTATCTCTCCAATCAGTTGTTTAAGTCAGTCAGAGTTAGTTTCTCTAGTTTGAAACAAACGAATCTTAATCACAAATGTGGGAGTTAAAGCTCAGCGTTTAGGTCAAGGGTCTTGTGAAGAATATATGTACACATACAATATACAGAGTTTTTTCTTTATTAGATCTCTGAAAATGGAAAGTAGGACTGGTGGTAGCTTTATAATAATATAATCAGATCCAATATACTCAGATGAGTTAAACAATTCAAATGCTATCCTTGCAAGTCTGACAAAATATTACCTTGGATCACTACACAGTACACTCAACTATATTTTAAAGTTGAAAACTTCATAATAAAAATAAAATACAATTATTCATTTGAATTTCTTCCAAAACCTGACAAAGCTCCTTAAGAAAATATTTTCATGAAGCAACTTTGGGAAAAGTTCCAGTGAAATAAAACCACCAAAGCCCATGTCTAATGTCCTTATTTCTTTCAATGAAGTGCCTACTTGCGTATAACTGATGACCTACATCTTCATACGTTGTTAATAAATAAATCATAGGTAATAGAATTCCTTTGTGAAAGAACTATACCAAATGAGTTCTGCTTTAAAAATCAGTGAGATGGTGGTGTTACTTTCCAGCAAAGTTAAACTCTAGCATTATAAACTCCAGATTATTCTGCAGAAAAATGTGAATTCAAACACAGAGCAGCTCCTCAATAAGAAGTTAAGGTAAAATTCCCGATGGCTTAAAAATTTCTTGTAAACCAATACATTTTTGGACATTTGGCCAATTCTACACATATCCTAACTCTCATCTTGATCAATTATCTATTTTGGATTATTACTTGTCATTGTCATCTTATTGGAAATTTCTTTTATTTGCATAAAACTGTACCTTGCGTGGTGTGATGTGTGGGTGATACCAAAGAGAGGCAGTTCCTATTCTTTCTAATGTCTAAGGAAAAGTATTCTAGCAGCTGTGGGGAGAATGCATTGAAGCCAGGGGAGATTGAATCTCCTTTTAATTTCCAACCTATTCCTCGGTCTTTCAATGTCTCTAGAAGTATTATCTTCCTTCTATAAGTCACAGGAGGCAATCAGTCAAAATTTGGCAATTTAAAGTGAGCGAACTATTATAATATTCAAATATTCTAGCAAAACTTTGTACGTTTTTTATCAAAATGTATTATTTCATTAATTAGCAAACTGTAGATCCATTTTCCCCAAAAGAATAACTAGCCTTTAATTTATTTTTTCTTTAATTTATTATTACTCCTAGTTCAATAGGTTCCAACAGCATGGCAGAAATCTATCTTTCCCGTAAAACATTAAAGTTAATCCCAGGACATAGATTAGGCACTAAGAAACTTTACAAACAAAGTTAAAATGATTTTTCTTAATATAAGGAAGTGGTAGGCCAATGTTTCTGACATAAATTTATATTCATAAATTTAATTTTTTCCAGCTTGTCATGTTTTTCAAAAGAAATTACCACTAACAATGTTTAGCAAACTTTTAATTTACATTTAGACATTTATTCTTGCTTTATTACCAAATTATTTAGCATCTATTGCCTTCACCCTCCACTGATTGCTTTCCAGTAAAATGAAAAAAATCATCAGGTAAAAATAGGAGTTTTTTTCCCAATAGGAATAATTGAGATAATTTAAGAGCTTTTATCTGAGATCTTCAAGAGATTCACTTCTATCAAATAAGAATGTAATGAACGAGTAAGTTTTGTAGAAAATTTTGTAGAAAGAGCACGGGATTTGGAGTCAGGTACAGATTCTGGCCCTGATTGCACAGGTATGAATGTGAGCAAGTGTGCTTGATGTTAATAAACCTCAGTTCTCATAACTGAAAAATGACAAGAAAACAATCTCAGATTTTTGTAAAAAGTTAAATGATATCAAATATGTGATGTTTGGCAGTTGGGTGGTTTTCATCATATGTTAGCCCCCTTTGCTTACTGTGACGGTTAAAGAAATTTCTCTTGGGTAATGTTTCCCAAAATGTGCTTGATAGGAGGAAAAATAGGAGCTGTGCAGGAAAGGATTTCCTCATAAACATAAGAAATGCTTTGTCCAACCCAGCTTTTACTGTAGGAGTTCTCAGATCTTTTCATGTGAAATTGCAAGTTACGAAACTCACTCTGTGAACTGTTCCCAGCTTGTGGAGAATTTAAGTCATGTTGATAAAGATACCATAAATAGAATTAACACAAAAATCAGATGCCATCCAAAGATTATCTCTGCAAGACAAAAGCATAAAAAGTGATTATTCTCTGTTAAGTTTAGATATATTATGCTTATTAAAAGAGTGGCTCAAACACAGAAAGGGTTATCCTATCACATACCACTCAAAGACATAGGGTTAGCTTCAGTGGCTGCGACAGGCTAGAAGTACAGGAAAGGAAGTACAGCACACCCATAGGGTGGGTGGTATAGACCCAGTTGAGGAAGACACAGCTGCAGATGATGGGAAGAATGGGTGGGATGTTCCAGGTTGATGGTGATAGACAGAGGGGCAGACCAATCAAGATGTAAGCCCCAGGAAAACCCAACAAGGAGTGATAACGATGTTCAATTTGAAAGCAACTGAAAATGGATCAAAGCATGCAAATTAAAAGAGCTCATCTTGATCCAGACAGAATGAACTAAAATAAAGACTATACAGACACTCTGAAAAAACTATTTGTATTACAAAAATAGTAATCATAAACTTTAAAAAAGTCTCATACAAGTTTCTAAACTAAAAAAATCAATTGGTCTACAAAGGAACTGTAGAGGGAATACCAACCAATGCTGGACAACTTGACATACAAGGAGATAATGGAGAAACACTTGTCATTTTTTTGGCATTATACTTTCATTTATCTTTTCAGTCAACTTTCAGGGGTAGCCTTGTATAAATAATATGCAAAAATTAAATGACATTATCTTTTATATAAGTGGCTTTATAATGTCTTAATTTATGGTAAAGTGATTATAAATACCTTATTTCTTAGTAGTATATATTTTCATTTTAAAAAATACATTAAAGTGCTCCCATATCTAGGGTTAGTTAGAATGTAGCAATGGTACCATGCAAAGAGCCCGCCTCCCTGAGAGTTTATCTTTCTGTTTAAAAATCTGAAAGTTATTCGTTTCATTATATATAGGCCACAGTTCAAAGCCAAGGGCTACATGAGCCAGAAGTGTTTACTTTTAAAACCTAAGAGCATTTTACATTTTGGCTATTACACAAAATTCTTTTCATAATTTTTATTCTATCTTGCAGTTCTGAGGAATTTCAAGTTAAACTCAGATTCCAGTTTTCACATTTACCTTCTTTAGAAAAACAAATCATATCACTCAAGGAGAAGCTAAATCACAGGTGTGGATATGGGGTTAGCAATTTGCAGAATGAGGACTTTTTATGTTATAGCCTAGTTTGCAAGCTGAACTTACATATGTCACTTTATATAGAGCCATCTTGGAGATCCAAGGCACACTCTTGATGTTCATGTCTGCAAGACAACTCCAAATTCCAAAAGACAATCAGATTGTCGATTAGTTTCAATAGAATATGCCTCCTAGTTCCTAATTAGATTATTTCAAAAACTGGAAGTACAGATACTCCAAAGATACACCTGAAGCTATTTGTTTAAGTAAAAGAGGAAATTAATGGCAAGAAACATATATGCCAGATGTTTTCCCTTTATAGATAATATGTAAAAACAATTTATATATGATATATATGTTAAATCTTATATATATATAAAGTACAGAATTAAATAGTCTGATGGACAATAATCCAACAAAAAATTAACAATAAAAGAAAAACTAAACTGATAAAAATTTTTTTCTTCTGATGACTTTCTGAAAGTTTTTTTGCACCAATAAACATACCACCTGAGTACATTTCAAATTCTTTATAAGTGAAGTCCAAACTGATTGCGAAGGATGTTACATTGCAGCTTGTAAAAGTTAGCAACAGTCAAGCCAGTGTGGCATTTACATGTTCTTGGACTGAGGATTGCTAGAATAAGAAGCAGAACTCAGAGTGTGGTAAACTTTAAAAAATTATTCTCCCATTCTCATCTAAATTGACCTCATCACAATCTTCTGATATTACTAAGCTTTTGCAAGGGGAAGGAGGCAGTTGGCAGAAAGAGGAAAGGCTGAGGGTTTATTAGTGTAATGGAGAAAGGACGACATCAAAGAACATCCATCATCTGACACTCCAGGAGCAAAACTAATCAGCTTCTCTTCACTGGGAACCGCAGGGACATTACGGCCAGAAGTTCCTTTATACTTAAGTGTCAATGTCTGAAGCATTGAGGTCATCTTTGGTAAATTAGCAGCCACTACAAAACTACATTACGATTATCAACCAGGCCAGCAGAGAACACTTTTCTGAGAAAGGCCATCTGTTGTGGCTCTTTATGGAATAAGAATCATCAGGTTCTTTTTTGGAGTTTCTGAATCTTCACACACAGTTCACGGTCTAAGACATTTCTCTGTGTTCTTGACTAGCGTCCTGTTAGCTGGCGCAGAAAGGGGCTGCCTCTCTTCTGCTATACTGGCATTCACTGAAATCACTGGGTTTTCTTTTTCCACTCTTCACGAACTTTCTTAAGAAAAAACTGCTTTTCTTTCTTCACTTTTTCATCCACTTGGAAATCACTGTCTTCGATTTTTTGAAGATAATTCTTGACTAAGGACCTTCCTCATACTGACCCAGCAGCTGCAGTGTTGGGCCACGTGGTCCTTACTGACAGGGTCAGGGCTCTAATCCTAAACCTTCCACGTGGTTGAGAGCAGCTCTCTGAGCCAGATGGCTCCCAAAAGTCAGAGAGGATCCTCAGAAAGTACCTGTCAAAATCTTATACCATGTGCAAATGCTCATGTTTATATATCTACAATAACTATATAGCTATATAGCTATAATGTATCTTTAAAATGTTTTTGTTTAGAAGTTACATTGTAGCTGAAGAGTTTATTCTAGATGGATTGAGGGGTAAAAAGGAAAAAAATAAAATCTTAAAGACATAACTGAATACATCTTATAGGGGCTCAGAGTAGGGAGCGTGAAGAAATGGCTCGTCTGTTTACAACACACTTGACAGGAATCTGGGCTCATTGTGACAAGGGGCACAAAATACCCAACAAATATCCAACACACGTCCTCCACGTGGCTGCTGGGCAGGACCAGTGGAACGGCTCAATATTGGAAGAAAAGCTACAGTATTTAGTGGGGGAGTTTGCCACCTGGAGCCTGTCCAGTCCACACATGGGTGGGCCATGAGTGGTCTTATAGACATAAAGGCATTGAAGCTCTCTTTTCAAGGAGAAAAAAAAGAAAAATAGATTCTATATGCCATTCTGGAAAAGGCAAAGCTGTGGAAAAAATAAAAAGATCAGTGGTTGTCAGTAGTTTGGGGGGAGAGGGGAGAGGAATACAGATTCCAGAAGTTTTTATGAGCAGTGAAAATACTTTGACATTATGATTGACATATGTCATCATACTTTTGTCCAGACCCATAGAATGTGCAACACTATTCACTTCATTAAAGTGAACCCTAAGGTGAAACAAACAAAAAAGAATCTACAGATTTGGTCTACGGATGCAGCCATGAGTATGATGACACCACAAGTATCATATGTGGTATTTATTGATACATGTAATATCTGTAAATATTTTTAAAAACAACATTAATAGGTAAACATAAACTAGAAAAACATATACATCAAATATGGTGAACAATTGACTAACATGCTTAAAATATATTTAATACATTTTTAATATGTAAGCTATTTTGTCACTATCAAAATTGTTTATAAAACCTTAACATGATAGAATGTCAACATAACTTTTAAAAAAATTCTTTTTTTAAAATTTTTTCTAAAATATAACTTTAAGAAGCGACACTATTTAAAAAAATGTGCTTAGGTTCACAATTCATTATCTGCAATTCTGAAATCTAATAAGCTCAGAAAAACAAGAGACTGTGATGAACTGTGAGTCAATTAATAGCAAAATATGACTGTAACTCATATGAGGCTGTTTATAGTCTTTATTAATCTCATATATTATGAACAAACATTTCACTATTAATGTATTTTATTGCAGGGTCCTGCCCCAGACCACACTAGGGATATTATGTAATGTACAGTTTATATAAAATTACCCTTCTATACCCAATCAATTCTCAAGCACATTTTGGTTCCAGAGTTTTCAGATAAGAGATTGAAGACCTATGCATAGCCTCAATTAAAACAAAAAACCTATCCATTTATATAATAATTTTTAATTCTATGTAGGTGGATAAAAGGAAGAATGGAAGGAAGGAAGTGAAGGAGGAAGGGGAGAGGGAGGGAGGAAAGAGGAAAAAGGACAGGTATGAAGAAAGGGAGGAATTTTTCTAAAATATTAGTATTTATCTATGAGCAGTGGGATTATGGGTGATTTTTATTTTCTTTCTTTTTAATATTCTGAATTTCCTAACATAAGCAAGCTGTTAGAATCAAGAAAAACAAAAAATATTATAAAAACATTCTTTGAAGTCATTTTATGCTATTAAAAGCTCTTCATGGAAAACACAAAGATAAAATTTTAACCAATGCAGTGTTTGAATTAATCGCAAATTTTAAATTAGTGGGAAATATATTAATAGACTTTCAGTGTAGAAACATACATATAGTTAATATTTAATTTTAACGTAGCTTGTAGTTATATACTCATGTAAATATATATTATATTATATATACACATACAACTTTATAAGATATACATACATCTTTCACCATGAGGTCTACCCTATCCACCTCATTTAAAAAGGCAACATCTGCTGTGCAGTAGAAGCTAACACAACATTGTAAAGCAACTATACTCCAATAAAAATTAATTAAAAAAAAACATAAAAAAAGAGGCAATGTCTCTTATGCTCTAGATTTTCTCACCCTGCTCTGTATTCCCCCATTGCACTTATTACCTTCTATCATAGTATATCTATTAATCTGTTATGTTTGTCATTCATGGTCTTTCTTTTCCTCACTAGAATATTAGCTCACAAGGGCTTCAATCTTTTGTCTACTTTTGTTCACAAATGTCTCCCAAGCACTCAGAACAGTGCCTGGCGTGTATGAGTTACTGAATAAATAGTTGTTAAATTTATGAATCTGTGTAGTTTTCAAATACTCAGTAACAAAAAGAACAACATTAAATAATACATAAAATCTTAGAATTCTTAGAATCATATTAGATCTGAAAGGAGCCTGAGCTTTCTTTAGTACAGCTAAATATGGTTTAGCTAAATATAATTTTAGGACATTAATCACTATTAGATAGGATATCCAAGTACAATTTTCTTTTATGCTAAAAAATGTTTATAACCAGTTTTTTTCAGTAGAAAGTCTTGAGGTTCGCCTTTCTTTCATGTTTTTCAAGTTCCCACAGAGAAGGTTAAGAATTCTTCTTCACATGAAACTGTTATGTGATTCTGGCTTAGAGATTTATTAAAATAACATCCCTTTGACCTTTTCAATCTTGTTTGAGGAAAAAAATCCTATAATCTACTTTGTCACCATAATGTAGAACATGATAAGAATATGCACTATAAATGCAATTATCAACATAAACTTCCATTATATTATCTACATAATCTACATTGTTTGACAGGACCCTTACACTGAATTCATAGAACCCAAAGAGCTCACAATTCTTCCTGAGAACAAACACTTTCCTTTTCATCTCCTGTGCCCCTTCTCCCACAGGATGTCACAACCCAAGATCAGGCACACAGCAATGCTAGAAACAGCCTTTATGAATTTGTGTGTGTGTGTAAGCACAAAGAACCCATGGAGTTGTGCTGGGGAAAGGGGCAGCTGGACCAAAACCCTTTTGCTGTCCCAGTATTTTGCAAGACAAGTCATTATCCTTCTTGTACTTTGTATACATACTAGCTGAGAAAAGTAGCCTTAAGATGTTAGTCTGCCTTTGCCTTTGGTGATTAGGAGTCAGAGATAAAATTCCCAGATAGCAGAAGGGATAGATGGAAACACTGACCTAATGTGTTTTCCTTTCTTTAAGTCCTCTAAGCATATCTTTCACTTATGCATTCTATTTTTTTAAATTAATTTATTTTTTGGCTGCATTGGGTCCTCGTTGCTGTGCACGGGCTTTCTCTAGTTGCCACTCCTACTCTTCGTTGCAGTGTGTGGGCTTCTCACTGCGGTGGCTTCTCTTGTTGCAGAGCTCCGGCTCTAGGTGCAGGGGCTTCAGTAGTTGCAGCACGCGGGCTCAGTAGCTGTGGCTCACAGGCTCTAGAGCGCAGGCTCAGTAGTTGTGGCACACAGGCTTAGTTGCTACACGGCATATGGGATATTCCCGGACCAGGGCTCGAACCCATGTCTCCTGCATTGGCAGGCGGATTCTTAACCACTGCGCCACCAGGGAAGTCCCTATACATTCTATTTTATATCAAGGTACCTTCCATGCTAAAAGTTTCTCCCCATCGATCCTTGGGGATGTTAATTTCTGTTGCTTTATGATGTGCCGTGTAGGAGACACTTGGTTTTTTGCCAAGAGCCCTTTTCCCTTCTGTAGAACCCATATTTGATGCAGGTATTAGGGCTCAGGAAAGATTAGTCCTGCCCCAGTCACAGCCCCAAGAGGGTGAATCCTGATTGCCTTCAACCGATCATAACACAGTAGTTCAATTTCCCTTTCCATTTTGAGATTGAGCTGGAAAGAGATACCTGATCCCAATCTAATAAGGCACGAGTGGAAATCTGTTGGAATAACTCCTGGAGAAAGATTCTAAGCTCTTAAGAAAGACATGTGAGAGAGGGCTCTTGAGTTTGTTTTTCCTCTGGACACTGATGTGTGAGGATGTAAAGTTTGCAGACAGAATCATTTTGCGAGCATGAAAGGGCCTATCCCAGATGGCAAGGCTGATAGAAGAAAAAGAATAATTCTGGGTATTTAATGGCTTTCTTAAGTTGCTGAATTAACAAACCCTGGAGGCTCCCTACATCTGAAACACTAGTTATGTGCAACAATAATGTTTCCATGTTGACCACGTCGCTTTGACTAAAAGCCAAATGCGTGCCTCTTCAGCAACATGGTAACAGCTAATTTGCACCCATTTGAGCCTGGCTTGGCTATCTGCTGTAGTAATGATCCTTACATATTTTCAGTTCTTATTTTTGCCAACCTCAGTCTATGATTTCATTTTGAAGAATCATTTGGAAATTTTGAAGTTATCTGTCTACTGTTAGGCCACATCTAAGTCCTTTTGCTTTCTGATAAAGCAAAGTAGAACACAAAGACATGTATGACCCCAAAAATCTGGATATCTAACTAGCTGCACATCAAACAATAAACACTCATTGGCAGTCTTATTTTAAAGCTATTCTTTGAACTTAAAAATTTGGCCTAAATTTGAGTATCTTTCATTATATGGAATAGATGTGTTTCAGAATGTTAACTGTGCTATAAAGCTAATGCTGGTGATTTAATTGCTGTCCTACATGATAAAATTAAAGGCATATTCATAACCAAAAATTCCTCTAAGCAGAATTGAATTTTAAAACTTCCAGCAAAAAGAGACTGATGATCAGCAAGAAGACGTGCTTGCTGTTGGAATTGCTCGACGTCACTCACAGTCCTTTGAGAACTTGCAGAATTTCTTCCATGAGAGATTTTTATTGTAGCATTGCTACCAATTTTCAGTGATTCTGAGGTTATAGAACTTCTCACGTTCCCCAAATTCTTTTGACCACGTGTTTGTGATTCCCCAAAGTGAACATTTTTTTTCTATTTGGATCGAGTATCTACCATACAAACGGGGACCCTGTGGTAAATTCAGATGGAAAGAATGAAGAATAAGAGTCTGTAAGTCTGTCTTCCCTGAACTTTTCTCTGAGCCTAGACACAAGCTGGAACATGACTTTTCTCATCTTTCAAACAAAGGGAATGAGCTAGATCCAGTATTTCTAAAAGTTTTCCACTGAAGAACCTCTAATAGCAAGACGAAAATGAATGTGTTTGAAACAGAGACACTTTTGGAAGATTTCCATCATAGATAAAAAAAAAAAATCAGGCTAATTGTGCCATCTAAGTCACAATAAACATTTATTTTCGTATATAAATGTCGAATAAAATTGAGATGTCAGAAAGATGTGCCATGCATACTCTGTAACTACTTATACTCCAGACATAGTGTATTTTTCCAGGAAGATGCATTCTGTAATTTTAAAAACCTGACAAAACAGGGGCTTCCCTGGTGGCAGAGTGGTTAAGAATCCGCCTGCCAATGCAGGGGACACCGGTTCAAGCCCTGGCCCAGGAAGATCGCACATGCCACAGAGTAAGTAAGCCTGTCTGCCGCAACTACTGAGCCTGTGCTCTAGAGCTCGCGTGCCACAACTACTGAGCCCGCATGCCACAACTACTGAAGCCTGCGTGCCTAGAGCCCGTGCTCCGCCACAAGAGAAGCCACTGCAATGAGAAGCCTGTGCACCACAACGAAGAGTAGCCCCTCTCGCTGCAACCAGAGAAAGCCGGCACACAGCAACAAAGACCCAACGCAGCCAAAAATTTAAAAAAGTAAAAAATAAATAAATTTTAAAATAAATAAATACAAATTAAAACCTGACAAAACAGGTTCTTCCTATATTAAAGTCTTTAGAATTTCTTTCTAATGATGCTAGACTGCAATACCGTACATTGTCTGTAGGTGCCACTACTTCACATAATTTACTAGAAGGTGAAAATTCCTTAGTTCACTGTCCATCAACTAATTAGTATATTTTAAAATGAGTGTCAATTAATGTAGAAGATGCAGAAAGTATCTTTATTTACCTTCTGCTGAGACGTCAGCCTCTTTTTGCTGGAAGTTTTAAAATTCAATTCTGCCTAGAGGAATTTTTGGTTATGAATATGCCTTTAATTTTATCATGTAAGGAGGGATTTTTCCTCCAGGAATCTAGAAAAAGTTAAATTCTGTAGATGAATGCTATGCGAAATCAGTGGGGGAGAATTGCTGCATCCTTTAGAAAGGCGTCCATTATTTTCCTGGAGTTTGCGATACCAAACATACTTTTATGATAGATTATGTTCCTATTCTGCCTTGCAAAATCTTAAAATAAAAAAATATTGTTTCCAAATATATTAAAATAATTTTCCTTCTTCTTAGAGAACAATAGCAAAATGATAACACATTGTTGTGGAAACTCATGGGATTTGGAGTCAGACAGACCTAAGTTTGAGCCCATCTCTCCCACTTACTACTTGGGCATTCTTAAGCAATTTACTTGGGCTTTTTTTCCTTTTTTTTTTTTTTTTGCCAGAGTCCCTATATCTTACAAGGTTTACACATCTGACAGAGTTTTTAGAAGACTAATAATGTACATAAATCCCCTGGCACATAGTAGGCATTCAAAAAGCAGCAGTTATTAGCAGTTGTCATGTTTCAGCAAAGCCTCAGTAACTACATTACCACCATGGCATTAAACATGGTAGTGTTGAACATTATTATTAATATTAGTAATATTAAAGTTAATTTTAACTTGCTCTAATGCATATGAATCTAACATTTAAGAGGTAAATATATTTCCTTATCAAATCAAATTCCACTTACCTTTGAATCTGATCTTGAATCCGATCTTTTCCTTGGATTCATTTACGGTGAGTACACTGTCTGAAGGCCAAGCAGTAGGGAATAAACTGTAGGGACCAGGTCATCCTCCTTGTTGGGAAAGCCCAAATACTCACAAGCGCCAAGGACATAAGGGTGCTGAGCGTGTCAGAAGTGCTTCAAAGAGGGGGTTAGCGCCCGCAGTTCCGCACCTCTGCCCGCCAGGGGGCGCTCGGCCGGACACCGACCCCCCGGGAGCGGCGGGGCTGGAGGAGGAGGAGCCCAGCCCGGCAAGATGGCGTCGTCCGCCTTGTTGCGCCCTTTGTCCAAGCTGGTGGTCTCGGCCAGGCTCCGGAGCAGCTTTTCAGCGCGGTCAAAATTCTACATTCGGGAATCGCCACTTGGCAGACCTGACTGGCTGAAGGTTGGACTGACCTTGGGCACCTCCATCTTCTTGTGTATCTATCTCATCCAACAGCATAATGAAGATGTTTTAGAGTATAAAAGAAGAAATGGGTTGGAATAAACCTTTGAAATACCGATACAGTATATAGTGTTTATAGCAGTTCCTCTGGATTCACCAATCTGTTGAGCTGTAAACGTGAGAGAAAGAGTTACATGTGAATATATGTCAAGTCAGCATTTTGTGTTTCACATAATTAAATTTAAAAATACTTCTGTATTAAAAAAAGAAGAAGAAGAAGAAGAAGCGCTTGAAAGAACATGAGCTGCTTGACCGAAGTGGGCTAGGGTGAGTCTTTGCTGATCAGCCCATCTGGGATTTACGGTTACCTGGCTCTACCCCATGGGCAGAGTGCAAAATGGCAACCATCAAAATACTTACACCATGGGAAGAGGTCTAATTGAGGAGCCTTTGTGTGTACAGTTTAAAACAACACTCTATATTGGTCTTGGCGTCTTGCATTTATAGAGGCACATTCAAGACACTCACACCACACAAGCAAAGCATGTAACTAGAAGGGGAACAACTGTTTTTTCCCAGTATAACAGAGCCATAACTAATGGTGCTGCGAAGGCTCTGTCACATTGATCTTAGCTAGTCTTTATTTCACCATCTGGCTCCTTTTCCAGGGCTCCCTCAAAAAGGATATCCCTAACTAACCCAACAGGGCCTTCTCTCCCACACATCAGTCCGCATAGAAACAACAAAAGATGTCAATTGTGCTGATTTTCTGTGTAAGGCCCCATACCAGGCTTGTTAGCAGAAGCCTCCTTCTTCACCCAGCCTGGCTGGCCTCCCCTTCACAGTCAGGAGTCTTCATTTAAGTCCCTTTTAATGAGAGGAGCTGAGAGCGAACTCAATAGTCCCAACCTTCCTCTTAAAGGAACTGGACCCCACCCTCCCATCACAGCTACTTCCAACAGTATTCCTAATAAGACTTGGTAATGTTTTCCTGTGATACTTACTCAGTGCCTGCACAATTTTATTTTCAGAACCAACAGTGTTGTTGGTTCACCAATCTGAGCTTATTCCACAGTAGTTCCAAACCACGTATCATTTTGTTGGGTGAAACCTGTTCATTGAAGAGATGAGTCCAGTGATCAAAGAAAGAAGGACAGTGTACAAAAGCTCTTTCTGCTTCCAATTATTTCAGTGATTTATTTGGGGCCAGATAAGCCACTCAATCTAAGCGTGTTTAAATAACGCACGCGTGAGTTGCAGCTGAATCTCAGTGGTGGCCCTTTTGATTTAAGATGCTTATGGGCTCCCAGACCTGCCTGTGGACATCACCAGGAAGTCTATTCCATGCTATTCTCTTTGTGCTTGTTTCCAGCGGATGGTATTCTTCAAATACAGAGTGGCACGTTCAAAGATATGTGTAGCATAAATTTTGCTCTGACAGATGATTGGAGCAAATATATGCCCTCACATTTACCTTTAGGGAATCTTTTAATCATTTAATAGAAAATTCACGACAAACTTGTCTACAGTTTCCACATCCTCCATTTACTTGGTATGACCCCACCAGCCTTGCCTATTATAATCAACTCTCACCCACTGAGGTCAAATTTATGAAACACTGCTATATTGTACCTGTCACTTTGGGTATGGGATCCTTGTAAGCAGACTGGGGAAAACTGGCAGTCTCTCTTTGTGGCAGAGTGAGAGGTGCCCATATTTCCTGGGGTGTTGCCTTAACTCAGTAGCTGTATCACACTGCTTTATGAACTGTCCAACAGCTGTGACTTTGGGCATTTAGACACTGGTTTCTTCATTGTAAGAAATGACATTATTAATGTTTACAAATGGTGGTTCTCAAAGTGTGGTCCCCAGACCAGCTGCGTCAGCAACAGCTGGGAACTTGTTAGAAATGCAAATTCTCAGGTTATACACGAGAAGTTGAATCAGACGCTCCAGAGGGTGTTTTAACAATCTCCCCCAGGGCCTTTTACCTGCACATTAATTGGGTAACACAGAGAACAGTCTCTCTTGTGCTGAGGAAAGTCTGAACACTGCACTCTATAGCAGACCTTAAATAATCTTTTCTGAAGCCTTTTGCCTTTGCTACAGAAAGGTTAAAATTTCAATATTTTCTTGTTCTCACCCAATCCATTTTATCACATGAATCTTA
Source organism: Neophocaena asiaeorientalis asiaeorientalis (assembly GCF_003031525.2). Taxonomy (NCBI): domain Eukaryota; kingdom Metazoa; phylum Chordata; class Mammalia; order Artiodactyla; family Phocoenidae; genus Neophocaena; species Neophocaena asiaeorientalis. The sequence continues at coordinate 433,132 of NW_020173215.1, read as the reverse complement.
TTCCCTGAAACCGAAAGCCCTGTTGAAAAGAAGCGGGTGAATAATTCTAGGCAGTGGAAGCATCCTAGATATGTACAGCAAGCATGGTTCCCACAACATAACTGGCAGGCTGTGCTTCTCTTAAATCTTTAAAAAATGAGAATCTCCAACTCTAGGCTATTCCCTTTCTTCCTTACTCAGCAGAATCTCTTATTTAGGATGTTATTTTGTCCAAGGACTCTATCCTTCTCCTAATAGGCTTTCTCAAGAAAATTTGCTTAATTCTCTCAGGTCAACTCCAAATACAGCCACTCTGATAGTCTTCTCTGTTACTGTTTCTTGACTTGAAATGCCAGTAATTTCCTTTCATCTTTTCCCATTAATCACCAAGTTCATATCTTGAGCCCTCATGTTCTCCAGTAATCTTCACCAGGCTTCTTGGTGCTGTGTGGTCTTCTGCATTCATTCACCATCTTCTACCCAAGCCATTATTTTATTAGTTTTCTTCAGTTGGTCCTTAGAATCCCTATCTTTGCCTTTTTCTGGGATCTATTTAATATCTGATAGCGTCACCTGGTCTGGATGTAGGTAAGCTGAGGGGCTGTCCACAGTGACAGAATGGATCCAAGACAGGATGAGAATCAGACAGTCTCCTTGTGGGTGAAACATTTTAACATAGAATCTATCTGTGTGTGGAAAAGGATAGAGGTTGTTGAGTGAAACAGACCACAGTTGGAAGTCAGGTTGACCGGCGCGGAGCCATAGCTTCATCATCACTTGTTTTGTTCTGGGCACTCTAAGCCACCTGCAATTCCATCTCACTTGCCCTGCTTTGCGTGTTGCTTCCAGCCTTTGGTTTACCCCATGCCTTTGTGCAAGTTCCAAAAAAGTGGTCCCTCTGAGGAGACAAACCCACAGGGCAGACATTTAACAAAGGGGCCCTTTTGGGTGGACAAAATACAGACCAGCGGCCCTTCCCAAATGCTTACATTGCCCTCAGGGCCTAGCAAGTGCAATAAGGGCTGGATTTCAAGGTCCATTGCTGCCCCACAGTCCATGCTGGTGCCTTTGTTTCATGCTAAAACTGCACAACCCGACGACCTATGGCACTGCTTGCTTTTCCCCCATTTCGTACTGCTCTCTCTAAATCAGTGGTTCTCAAAGTACAGTCCTTAGATCAATATTACCATCACCTAGAAACATGTTAGGAACACAAACTCTCAAACCCTACCGCAGACCTCCCGCCTCCGCCAACAGCAGTCTGTTTAAACAAGCCCTCCAGATGATTCTGGGGCACACTATACTTTGGAAACACTAGAAGACTGTCTGACATGTAACAGGTATTTGGTAAACGTTTGATGGTTGAATGAGGAAATTAATTTCTCCATCAAAATTAAGCTCAAGCATCATTCCCCTGAACCTCCTCCGGCCTCCATCTCATCAGGCTACGGCCCCTCTGTGTTCTCAGCTGAGTCTGGATCGCCGCACTGAGCAATGAGATTTAACGCACTGCGGGAAATAAATTCGACAACGTGGCTCTCTCCATGACTCAAACTGGCGCTCCTTCAGGAGGAGAAGAGGGTAGAAACTGTGTTTACTGAACTTCATTTTTGTACCCCTCACCACAGTGCTTTGTCTGCAATAGGAACTCAATTCCCCTAGAAGGAAGTGATGGAGGATGATGCAAACAAACAGGCAAAGAAAAAGTAGTCACCAGGCTGGGAACTGGTACTCCCGAGAGGACCCAGGGCTGGAAGTTTTCTTTGTATAAAATTCCAATCGATTCACACACTCGTGCTCAGAAAGATCTTTCCTTATTGTGCCTGAAGTAATATGCTACTTCCTCTTGTTCAGTTGTTTTGCTTACTTTTAGTTAATAATAAAATTTGTTTATTAAAGTATTTAAGCGACTTGTGTCTAGGGTGGTATTTGTTTCTAGGTCTATATGGAAACAGAATCAGGGAATGAACATTGCTGGACCCTTAAGATGCTGATCTACTCAGTAGCAAGAAATCATAAAATACTGTCTTTTTGTGTCTGGCTTATTTTACTTAGCTGACTTCACTTAATGTTTTCAAGGCTCATCCCTGCTGTAGCACGCATCAAAACACCACTCCTTTTAAAGGCTGAATAATATTCCACTGTATGTACACACCACATTTGCTTATCCACGCACGTTAATGGACACTTGGATTATTTCAACCTTTCGGCTATTGTGAATAATGCTACGAGAACAGTAAAGCTTTTATCGTATAGAGAAACGCAGTAGTTTCAAATTGCTTTCCATGGAGTTCCATTTGCTTTATATATCAACACTCCATTTGAGGGTTAAAAATAATAGTTTTACTGGTAAAGTAGAACAAGCTAAAGCTTTGGAGTCAGACGAGATGCCATTTCTGTCTTCTGTCTTCTATGTGAACTTGGGCAAGTAATTTAACTCCTCAGGGTCTTAATTTCTTCATCTGTTACATGGATCGATGTAATAATTTCTGTTGTACAGGTTGTAGTGAGGATAAATAAGACAGCATATATAAAGCACCTAGTCTAATATTTGGCAACTAGTACGAAAATAGTAACTGGAAACCATTAGCATTATTTCCAAATGGCCACATAATCCAGCCCCTACACTTTTTGTTGTTGTACGCAGGCCTCTCACTGTTGTGGCCTCTCCCGTTGCGGAGCACAGGCTCCGGACGCGCAGGCTCAGCGGCCATGGCTCACGGGCCCAGCCGCTCTGCGGCATGTGGGACCTTCCCGGACCGGGGCACGAACCCGTGCCCCCTGCATCGGCAGGCGGACTCTCAACCACTGCGCCACCAGGGAAGCCCTACACTTTTAATCTAACTATACTGCTTTCTTCATCCCCTTGTCACCCGTCTGGGCTTTATTCCCACTTTTTCTTCTAGTTGCTGTTAAGAGTTTTATTTCAATCACTTGCATAGGTCACAATACCACTCCCCAGTTTTATAACCTGTTTAATATTTTATATCAAAAAGTCTACTTTATCAAGTTTGCCTTCTGCTCTAGTTTATAAGTTGGAGAAAGATCATAGGAGAATATATTTTTAGAAATTCAAGATCATTCATGTATGAATTACTCTGAAGCCCATCTATTAAAAAGTGTTTATGTGGTATCAAAGACTTCTTCCATCACAGTGAAAGGGCAAGGAGATTGACCTTTAAGGCCTAGATAGAAGACATTCATGGACCATATCACTTAACTACTGTTTTTTAATTGAAAAGTGGCATTAAATCGCCCTGCAAATATATGTAGATCCCTGGGAGGATCCTAGCTCATATGCCTATATCCAGGAAAAGCATTGGGAAACCCTGAAATTAGTCCCAGTGTGTGCAAAAGAGGTACAGAGACGCTACTTAATTCAAAACTGTCCTGGTAGGCAGTTTGTCTGCTGTGGGTTGAGCCACTCATAGTCAAGGAATATAAGGGATAAAAGAGAGCCAGAAACGTCCTCAATCCAAAGACCCCTGCACCTGGAAATACAGTCTGCACATTCTAGAAGTTTTATCCAGAGCTTAATCATTTTAATTTTGAACCGAACTAAAAATAAATAATGATCCAATCAATTATCAATGGTTGATCCTATCAACCATTTCAGTCTTTTAAAATAAAAGAGATCCATGGACTTAGGTTTCAAGTTCATGAAATCAGGATAACAATAACAAGAGCTTCTGGCTTACTTTATTCCAAATGTTTAGAGGTTTACTCTGTAGGCTGCCAATCTGCTTTTAGACATAATGTGATTAGAAGAAACACTGCCAAATCAGTAAAAAAAAAAAAATTCAGCCATGTTAATATTCTGGAATCATCCACATGATTAATATTTGAATGAAACATCTGAATATATTGGCCATCTTGCTATTGTGTTGCAAATTAGAGCCACTATCAGAGGTCAAGTTTTTGTATTTCCAATAGTTCACTTTAGATGGCCACTGATATTGATAGCAAGCCCCTCTTGTGCTATAGGACTAAAGCAATTGTCAGTATCATAGAAGCTAAGAAGTGACTGGCATATATCTGATGCTGAATGGCAATAAATATTGTTGCTGAAATGAATAAATGAATGATTTCTATTACTCTGCATTTTGGGAAACGTGTACCAGATTTTTGTTTTTAATCAAATTGTAGTTTGTTTCTTGTCACAGTCATTCCAGTGTTACCTAGTTTGGCTCTCCACATTGATTAAATTATCAAATTTTTTTACCACATTTCTAGTGTGTTCTTAAACATAGGAAAGTGTTTTATTTACAGGTAGATATTTTTGTTTGTTTTCCAGCGTAATTATTTGGTTTCTACCTTGTTACTTGTGAATTTAATATTTTAAACAAGTTATTTCTCCTATTATCCTTGTTATTTTCCTCTAATGCTCATTTCATTAAAGAAAAAAAACTTTCTCTAACTTTTGGTATCAAAGGTTTGTTTCTAAGGAAATGTCCACTAGATGGAACTATTGTTTCAAAAGAAGAGGGTGATGCCTTAGAAAGGACCCATTTCTTAAGATTTCCCACTGAACTTTACCTCATAAAAACTGCTGATAGGTAATGCCTTTTCTTTCTTTCTTTCTTTCTTTTAACTAACTCTTTCTTTTTTTTGTAAGTAACATTACCATTTAAAGCACATGCTATTTGAAGGCTTATATTCTGAAGACCTGTTGCATCTCTAAGACTTTTAGTTAATCTGCCTCAGTGCAGGGTTCTCTTTTTAAAACTTTTTTCCTGTATACTTCAAGGGTTTAATGACAACAAATGAAAATATCTTAGCTGTAAAATGTGCCTTGAAAATGGAGGGAATCTGCTTAATGAGTCAGAAATTTAAAGATACAATTCATAGAGGTTTAAATAAAAACCCTAAAACTAAAGTCCTTAACAAAAAGACAATAAAACTTCAAGTGTGGAAACACCTACACAAAGATTAAATGTGAGTGTCTATTAGGTATGTTTCTCAAGTTCTCAAAGAAACAATATCACTGTGTATTCACACATTCTTGCCCAGTTTACACAACTGTATTTAAACTGCATAGCTTACTATTTGCTAATGCAAATGACATAGTAATGTTGCAAGTTACTTTCCTGTTTGCATTTGCTGACACGAATATAAAAATTCTCTTTATTAACTGAAATTTGTCGTGATTTACCCTTAGTTTAGTATGCTTAAGCTTCTAAAGCGGTTTTTACATTTTCTTACTATAATGTTTATCACCAATATTTTTAAAGTATTTACTTAATGTCTTATGGCATACTATGTTTTATAATTAAATATGGCTTTGGAGTTATTAACTTATTACCTTTAGGAAGTACAATTTTAAGGAAACAAAGTTATGATGCAATATAAAAGCATTTTAGTTTGAGGCTTCAAAACTTCAACCTAATGATAAGCTTCCTCTACATGTTATCCCACAAGTGTATACTTTCAACAAATGATAAAGAGAAATCTATCAGCTCCTTGACAAACTCTTTGTGGTAGTGACTGGAGACATCAAAGAGTACATATTTCATACAGCAAGTCTGAGTCACCAAGATGTCATTGAAAATTCTATGACTCCTTTTTTTCTCTATAAAGTCTGAGGGGAATATTTTTATCATTATTATGTAAGTTTCAGGTGTACAGCATCATAATTCAACATCTGTATATGCTACAAAGGGATCACCACCACAAGTCGAGCTACCACCCATCACCATACAGTTGATCCTAAGGGGACTTCTTTTTTATTTATTTATTTATTTATTTAGGCTGCGTTGGGTCTTCGTTGCTGCGCATGGGCTTTCTCTAGTTGTGGCGAGTGCGGGCTACTCTTCATTGTGGTGCGTGGGCTTCTCATTGCAGTTGCTTCTCTTGTTGCGGAGCACGGGCTCTAGGTACACGGGCTTCAGTAGTTGTGGGCATGGGCTTAGTTGCTCTGCAGCATGTGGGATCTTCCCAGACCAGGGCTTAAACCCGTGTCCCCTTCATTGGCAGGTGGATTCTTAACCACTGTGCCACCAGGGAAGCCCCAGGGACTTCTTGTAATTAAGTTGAAATAGTTATAATACTTTCTTAAAGTTTTCTTCAAAGCTCTCACAACTAAAAAATATTTTTTAAAGCTTTGAATGTAAGTGTTCTTCCTTACATAATTTACTTAACGGTAAAATTTAGCAAATAAATTAAAGTTCTTAGAAACCAATAGCAATTTTATACTCTTTCTTTAAATCATTTGTCAAAATAAAATTTCAAATATTGGGGGTTTTTCCAATTTATTGAGAAATAATTTACATAGATCACTGTATAACTTTAAGGCATACAGCATTATGGTTTGATTTACATATATAGTGAAATGATGACCACTATAGGTTCAGTTAACATCCATTTTCTCATATGGATACAATAAACAGAAAAGAAGAAAGGAAAAAAATTTCTCCTCGTGATGAAAACTCGTAGGATTTATTCTCTTAACAACTTTCCTATATATCATACTTTAGTGTTAGCTATAGTTATCGTGTTGTACATTACATCCCTAGTAGGGATAATTACATCCCTATTTAATTATCTTATAACTGGAGGCTTATACCTTTTGATTCCCTTCCTCCAATTCCCTCTCTCCCCACCCTCCTCCTCTGGTAACCACAAGTCTGATCTCTTTTTCTATGAGTTTTTTAAAGAATATATTCCACAGATAAGTGAGATCATACAGTATTTGTATGATCACTTAGCATAATGCCTACAAAGTCCATCTATGTTGTTACAAATGATAGGATTTCCTTGTTTTTTATGGGTGAATAATATTCCATATTTTATAATATATTCAATATATACATATATATTATATACATAATGGAATATTCTATATATATCACAACTACTTTATCCATTCACCCATCAATGAACACTTAGGTTGCTTCCATGTCATGGCTATTGTAAATAATGTGGCTATGAGCATCAGGGTGCAAATATCCGTTCAAGTTAGTGTTTTTGTTCCCTCTGGATGTATTCCCAGAAGTGGAATTTTTGGATCATATGGTAGTTCCAGTTTTAATTTTTCAAGGATCCTCCATATTGTTTTCTATAGTGGCTGTACCTATTTGCATTCCCAGCTAGAATGCCCAAGCATTCCCTTTTCTCCACATCCACACCAGCATTTGTTATCTCTTGTCTTTTGATGATGGCCATTCTAATAGGCAAGAGGTAATATCTCACTGTGGTTTTCATCTGCATTTCTCTAATGACTAGTGATACTGAGCATCTTTTTGGATTCTGTTGGTGTTTCATATATCTTCTTTGAAGAAATGTCTATTCAGGTCCTTGGCCCATTTCTTAATTGCACTATTTGTTTTTTTTGCCATTGAGTTATAGGAGTTCTCTATGTATGTTGAATAGTAACCCCTTAACAGACATATGGTTTGCAAATATTTTTTCCTGTTCTGTATGTTGTTTTTTCACTTTGTTGATGGTTTCTTTTGCTGTGAAGAAGCTTTTTAGTTTGATGTAGTCCCACTTGTTTATTTTTTTTATTTTGCTGCTTGTGCTTTAGGTGTCATATCCAGAAAAATCATTTCCAAGACCCATGTCAAAGGTCTTATTGTAAGAGTTTTATGGTTTCAGGTCTTACATTTAAGTCCTAATCCATTTTGGGTTAATTTTTGTGAGGGTAAGGTATGGATCCAGTTTCATTCTTTTACATGTGAATATCCAATTATCCCAGCACCATCTATTAAACAGACCTGTCTTTTCTCCACTGAGTATTCTTGGTTCCCTTGTCAAATATCAGCCATATATGCTTGGATTTATTTCTGGGCCCTTGATTTTGTTCCATTAATCTATCTGTCTGTTTTTATGCTAGTACTATACTTATTTGATGACTATAGCTTTATAGAATAGCTTGAAATCAGAAAGTATGATGCCTCCTGCTTCGTTCTTCTTTCTCACAATTTCTTTGTTTATTTAGGGTCTTTTGTGATGTCATATAAATTTTAGGTTTTTTTCTGCTTCTGTAAAAATTGCCACTGGAATCTGGTTAGGGATCACACTGAATGTATAGCTGGCTTTTGGTAGTATTGACATTTTAACAATACCAATTCTTCCAATCTGTGAACAAGATATCTTTCCACTTCTTTGTGTCTTCTTTTAATTTCTTTCATCAATTTCTTACAGTTTTCAGAATATATCTTTCAGCTTTCTTGGAAAATTTATTCCTAAATATTTGGTAGTTTTTGATGCTATTATAAATGGGATTTTTTTCTGAAAGTACATTGTTAGTGTTTAGAAACACCACTGAATTTTTATGTTAATTTTGTATGCTCCAACTTTACTAAATTAGTTGATTAGACCTAACAGTGTTTTGATTGAGTCTTTAGGATTTTCTATATATAAAATCATGTCATCTGCAAATACAGACAACTTAACTTCTTCCTTTCTAATTCTGATACATTTTATTTCTTTTTCTGGCCTGATTGCTCTAGCTAGGACCTCCAGTACTACACTGAATAGGAGGGGTGAGAGTGGGCACCCTTTTCTTGTTCCTGATCTTAGAGGAAAATCTTTCAACCTTTCAACATTAATATGATGTTATCTTTGGGCTTGTGATATACGGCCTTTATTATGTTGAGATATGCCTAATTTGTTTAGAGTTTTTGTCAAGAATGGATGTTTTATTTTGCCAAATGCTTTTTCTGCATATATTGAAATGATCGTGTGATTCTTATCTTTCATTTTATTAATGTGATGTATCGATTTGTGTATGTTGAACCATCCTTATACCCCAGGGATATCATACATTAGGTTTTAATTTAATGTTGTATTATTTGTACAAATACAAAATGGTCTTTGTTCATCCATCCCTTGATTCATTAATCAATAGTTATCAAATTCCTAATATACCCTTTTTAGCATTCAGTGTTTTCTACATCTTTATTTTTAATATGCTGTCACGCCTTTCTAATTTGATTCTCAAATGTTCTACTTATTAAACATAAAGAATTCTGTAACTTCCCACTGCCTACTGAAAATAAGTCCAACTCCAAACTCCTTGGTCTGACATGGTGCCTTTCCTCAATGAAGCTCCAACTTTTGAGGTTCATCACCTATTATTCCACCTATTTGACATTTCATTCAAATCTTACCTAGTCAACATTCCCTAAATATCACCTTCAATTCCCTTTGCTTATTCTCTTGCAATGTAATGGCCTACACTTCTGAGTCCCTCACATACTTTAAGAACTATCTCAGACTTTACCTCCTTTATGAGATTCTACTCCATCCCAAATCAGAAACAACCTTTCCATTCAGTAAGCTACCATTCTTTGCCTTCTATTTCTAACTCTCTCATGTCATCTATCACTTTCTACTTAATAACAGAATTATTAGCATATGTTTTATCTCCCTCTTCCAAACTGAGAGAGGACTGGGATCCTGGCATATTCATCTTGGCATCTTGAAAGCTCTTATCACACTCTCATTACCCAACCTGGGACCATCTGGACCATCATCACTCCATCCTCCTGATACTTGGAGGGATTGCCTCTTCCTGGTAAAGGGTAATGCTTCCACCAGTGCACTGTATCTCATACCCTCCTTCCCACCTCCTTAAGGATCTCCTGCCACTGGCTATTCTCTTTTCCTTCTTTATTGGATTCTTCCTATAAGCATATAAACATGCTTAAGTCTCTCTTAAAACCTTCTTTTCAACCTGATACACCCTTCCAACTAGCACACTATCTCTCTTCTGCCTTAACAGTCAAACTTCTTGAAAGCATTTTCTACACTCACTGTCACCATGTCCACAGCTCCCACTCACTTCTGAACCTTGTGTGATCTGGTTTCCATCCCCATCACTCAAATGAAGCTGTTACCATAAGGGACACCAATGACCTTCTGGTTGCTAAATCCAATGGGTACTTCTTAAAACTGTTTTTCTTTTGTGAGGGGGGGGTGCTCTCTACGTCACCTAACACTATGGACCATTCTTTCCTCTTTCAAGTGCCCTCTTCCCTTGAATTTCTGTGATATTTTATGTTCCTGGATTTCCTCCTGAGTCTCAACCATCTCTTATAATGTGGGCTTTGGTCATTGTTCTGTCCCTTGGCTTTCCTCTGTTCTACGTCTACACACTTTCCCTGAATGGTCATCTAATCCACAGTTTCAGATGCCATTAGACTGGTGACTTTTGTAGCTTTGTTTTATTTCCAGCCTAGATATCTCTTCTAACTTTATACATACATAAAGCCTTCTAGACTTTTCTGTTTGGATGGTCCATATGCACCCAAAGTACAACATGTCCCAAGACAAACTCATCACATTTTCTCCCTTCACCCAAATCTGTTGGCTTTTTTTGTTCCTCATCACATTGAAAGGTAGTACCATAAATCAAGTTTCCCAAGTCAGAAACCAGAGTACCTTTCCTGAATTGTCCTTCTCTTTTATTCTATGTATTCAAAAAAAAAAAAATACTGAACCCTGCTGATTCTAACTTCAAAGCTTTGGAATATGGTCTCTTTTCTCCCATCTCTTTCACATTACCCTGGTTAAGACACCATAATTTTTAATCTGGATTTCTGCTGTGCTTTCTAACTCATCACTCTGCTTTCAGTCTTGGTTTCTGGCAATGGATTTTCCACACTGAGGGTTGAGTAAACTTGACAAATACAAGTCATCCCCCTGGTCAAACACATCAATCATGCTAATGATTTGTAGGAGAAAGTCCAAGAGAGTTTACAATAGTGCATAACCTGATTGCTACTCACTTCTCTGGCCTCATCTATGGTCACACCCCTTGAAACTCAACATTCCAGCTCTCTAAGTTCTCTCAACATACTGTGCTCTCTCACCTTGGGTGCTGTACACGCGCTGTTCCCTATGTCTAGATCACCCTTATTCCCACCTCTCAATGCCTTTGCAAGGCTAACTCCATCTCATCTACCAAGTCTCTCAGCTTACGTCTCTTCCTCCAGAAAATCTCTACTAACTTACTGCCTCTGGGTAAGGTATTTGTCCTATGTACCTGCAGTGGCATCTTACACTTTGTAGATCAAACTTAATTGTTATTGCCTGTTTACCTGCCTATATGCTTATGAATTGCGACTGTCTATTATGTACACAGCCATAACCTAATGGCTAATACATGCCTAATACAATGCCTGGTACATAGCAGTGACTGATATGTATTAAAGAGATCATAGATGCTCAAAAATGTATATAGTATGTGATGGATTTTAAAAAGTAATCAAACTTACCACAGTGGGGAGAAAAGGGCTTCTGGGCTTGGTTAGATAGTTTTCTTTTGCTTTTCGCCATGTGACTGTAAGATAACAATTGTTTCATCTAAGCAAGTCAATACATCGTCATATACATAAGCCATATCATGAAATAGTAGGGCAATTCTATCAAATTATATTTCTGTATGTACATAGATGGACAAGTCTACACAGATTGCCATATCCTAACACTTGGGTCATCCTGTGGTAATCAGCACTGACCTTTAAGAGGATCCAAATAAGTGAACTGGCTAGGGGAAAGTCTGTACATTCATGACTTTAAACCCAGCCTGTGTATGTGTTTACACATTATAATATTTATATTGAAGAAGTAATTTATCATAGATTATACTGAACTATTGGAGAAATCACTTTTCTTTGGGCTGGACAATTCTAGTCATTCACAAATTGAAATAAATTCTTCAGTTCAGTTTATAGATCTACACCAAATGTATTGAGTTAGCCAAAAAGTGCCTTCAGTTTTTAAGTAAAAATAAAAGACACATTTTTCATTTTCACCAAGAACTTTATTGAACAACGTATTCACCCTTTCGTTCCACTACCTTCTGCCATTTTTCGGGCAACTTCATAATTCCATCTTCCCAAAACTTTTTGTCTTTTTGAGCACAGAACTGTTCCATAGGCCTTTTACAGTCTTCCAGGAAATTGAGATTTTTTCCATTAAGAGAATTTTGTAAAGACCTAAATAAATGGAAATCTGAAGGTGCGATGTCTGAAGGTGAATATGGCGGAGGAATCAGAACTTCCCAGCCAAGCTGTAACAGTTTTTGCCTGGTCATCAAAGAAACGTGTGGTCTTGCATTTATCCTGATGGAAGGTTATGCGTTTTCTGTTGACTACCTCTGGACGCTTTTCGTGGAGTGCTGCTTTCAGTTGGTCTAATTGGGAGCAGTACTTGTTGGAATTAATTGTTTTGTTTTCCAAAAGGAGCTCATAATAAAGGACTCCCTTCCAATCCCACCATATACACAACATCACCTTCTTTGGATGAAGACCAGTCTTTGGTGTGATTGGTGGTGGTTCATTTCACTTGCCCCACGATCTCTTCCATTCCACATTATTGTACAGCACCCACTTTTCATCGCCCGTCACAGTTTCTTTTAAAAATGGAACATTTTCATTACGTTTAAGTAGAGAATTGCATGCGGAAATACAGTTAAGGTTTTTTTCGCTTAACTTATGTGGAACCCAAACACCAAAGTGATTCACATAACCAAGCTGGTGCAAATGATTTTCAGTGCTTGATTTGGATATCTTGAGTATGTCAGCTATCTCTCGTGTGGTATAACATTGATTGTTCTCAATTAATGTCTCGATTTGATCGCTATCAACTTCAACTGTTCTGCCCGACTGTGGAGCATCGTCCAGCGAGAAATCTCCAGCACAAAACATCGCAAACCACTTTGGACACGTTCAATCAGTCACAACACCTTCTCCATACACTGCACAAATCTTTTTTTGTGTTTCAGTTGCATTTTTACCTTTCTTGAAAGAGTAAAGCATAATATGCCAAAAATGTTGCTTTTTTCTTCCATCCCTCAATATTAAAATGGCTACACAAAAATTCACCAATTTTGATGTTTGTTTTTTTTTTTAATGCACACTGATATGACAGCTGTCACAATACAATCTAACAAAATTGTTTCCAATAAAGTTAAAGACAACTAAGTGCTACCAGAGCCATCTTATGGGAAAAAAACGAATGAAACTTTTGGCCAACCCAATAACATTTTTAACTGTCCAAAATGGCTAACTGCATAGAAGAAATAAATAAATAGCAGTGTGCTTAAATCCTAGAGAGTGTTCAGTACTTAATTGTCAATAGCTGGACAAGCAAGCGTCATCTTTTTCAATTCCCTCCTCGTACAGATGAGGAAAAAGGAGTCCGGAGAGGTCGGGTTTCATTGTTCAGGTCACCCAGCATATAGAGGCAAATCTCCCATCTTGTTAGTGGGATCAGAGTAGAACCCATTTGGCACACCTTCCCACCCAGTCCTCTTTCCATTACAACGTGTGGTCCCTGACCACCCTCATGTCCTTTCATTTGCAGCTTGTGTAAACACCCTCAGCCTGGCTCAGAATTTCCAAGTCTTGCAACTTTGAGGAGGTATTTCAATGACGTATGTTTCCTGGCTAAGGTTGTAAAAAAAAATTTTTTTTTAATGAAATCTTATCTGGAATCACAATATAAAAAACAGATAAAAATCAATGAATGAGTTTTTCAGGCAATTTAAATCTTCGTTGTTTGTGGAGCCCCTGAAGCCCTTTCGAAGGTACAAAATACCTAGGGAGGAGAGTTGGGAAACTACTCTAAACTGAGGGAATTGGATATTTGGCAGCAGGAGTTCTGGGTTCTGCCATTCTCCTTGGACTTGGAGAGAGCCAGTTGACACAGCAAAGCATTACTTTAGCATCCCTATGTGTTTTAATAGGGTTGATTTTTTTTTACCGTAATCAAGCACTGAATAATTACTACAATAAGATAATAGTGTAACTCAGAGCTCAGCCAAAATGATAGAAGACTGGGGGGAAGGAGTTCTCATGCTTTCTTCCCTTGTCATCTTACATGCATTCATTCAACAATTTTAAAACTGTTTATGTATTTATTTTTGGTACTATTTTCCCCAGAGGGGCTTTGGTCACCAGCATCTCAGTTAATGCTCCTGCATCTTAGATACCTGTCCTAGGGGAGGCAACAAATATTTTTATTAACATAGTTTATGTTGCAGACACTGGCCAGTCGTTAAAACATTTGCACATTCCATCTGCCCTGTTTTGCTTTCTTCCCATTCCTAACTCCAAGTCTACTCCATATTTCAGTTGCTAGTAATTCTTCAATGCCTATTTCACCCTCACTCTCTCTTGAATAAAGCCATGTCTAACTCACCTGCAAGAGACTAAGATTGCTTCCTCCTTGAAACCCTTATGGCATTTGCTCAGACTTCTTTTATAATACTTGGATTTATCAGTTTTAGAGTTTTCACAGTACTTGTCTCCCTCTGCCCCACCATCCATACACTCCTCTCCACACCCCACAATGCACACTTCTATTTTTGAGACACTAGCTTTCTTACTTACCTATGTATCCATTGGAGCAACAGCCCAATGACTTTTTAAAAAAAGAACAGGCTATGGGAAAGATGAATTGAATACAAATCCTTGCCTTACAATTTTTTTAACCTAATACGTTGGTTCGGTAACCTTTCTGCATCTCAATTTCCCCATCTGCAAAATGGGGAGAAAACCTATTTGTAAGCCTTTGGTTAAGATTGCAAACGATGCATATAAGGTCCTCAGCCCTGGGCTAGTCAAGGAAGTCTGTCACTATTGAATACATGAATTAATTCACATAGCATGGAGCTTTGGTCTGCAGGTTACTGGGGCTGCAGTAACAGTCTTTCCACCAGGTGTAGAAACCTTACATGTGTAGATACATAGGCCAGAGGTTGGTCTGTAAACTCTGTCTTGTAAAGACCGATCTTCTTTCTACACAATGTGTTCTGTAGTCCTGAGCACACATAAGGCAGTGTAATATAATGGAAAGAACTACTCAAGAGCAAGAAAACCTTGTTTTTAACCTAAGCCTTTTTTTTTAACCTAAACTTTGTTTGTATGATACTGAGGAAGTCAGACATTTATACCCTCAGGTGTTCATGCATAAGACAAGAAGAACCCTGCCATATTTGCCTCACAGGCTTTTAGTGTGGAGCAGAGAGAATTACGGAAGTGAGAGCCATTTGGTAACTGTGAAGGGAAATACCAATATGAATTAAACATTTAGTTGGCTTTTTTAAATGTTTCAGTAGGTATTATATAAACTTTGTACACAATTTAAAATATATAAATGGGTAGACAGTGAAAGGCAAGTCTTTCTCCCACTCCTGTCCCCCAGCCATGCAGCTCCCCTCACCAGGGGCAACAGATGTTGTATTTTTTGTTTATCTTTCTAATATATTTATATGCAATGTATTATGTAACTTTTAATAAAAATCTCCAACAGCCCCCTACACCTTCCTCCAGCCTAAGGTTCCACTTCACACTTTTAAAGCCAGCAACACCCAGGGCTGACACTTATAGTTGGCCACCTTGCACTGTTAACTGCATTTACTATTAAGAGGTACTCAGTCACTGAGAAAGATTCTGTCCTAAGTCTGAAAAAGCCATCATTCTCAGCACACAATCCCTCCAGGGAGCAGAGGGCCCAGTGAAGCCCAAAGATGCTACATCTCTGCTCAGAACCACAATAACTAAATGGTCCCTATTCTCACACATTCCACTGAAAATCAGTTGTTTTACTTTTTTTCTTCCATTTGCCCTTGCTCAACTTTGATATATATGAAGTGATTTATTTGGATTTCCCCCATATTCGCTTGAAATAGTTGTTTGTATACTACTTGAAACCATCTTAATCTTTGGCTTTTGTGCGATATTTACATCCTATCCCATTCACAAGATTATATAACTCAGATGAATTAAGTGTCATTATACCAAGCTCTTCCAAATCTTTAGGTGAAAAGTCTTCAGTAGCTTAAGTATGTGGTTTTAAATATTAGAGAGCGTCTCTAATATTAAACTACTTCAAATGAGCGTTGTAAACCCTGAAACTTAAAGATTGTATTCTTTGAAGTTTTCTGGTAGGTACAGCCTGAATTTTGAAGATCACACTTAAAATGATCAAGATTAATGTTTTAAGTGATCATCTGTGTTAGTCTTTAGTCACTTATTCAGTCAGGGTCCAATCAAAAGACAGAAACCCTGTCTGTTCTTTAAATAGAGAGAATGTAATATAACCAGGTGTTGGAGAACTGAAAAGGGCACAAAGGGAACTTGGAGGTCTCCCAGAGGTAGCCAGCGAGAAAGCAGAGGGTTCCCCTGAGCACAAAGAGAAGAGGTGGAACTGTTCAAACCTACAAGCCTGGAATTAGAAGCATGAAGGAGTTTGGTGGAGCTGAAACTCAGATCTCTGAGGATGAGACACAGTTAAACTCATGCTGCTGTGTCTGACCTACGACCTGTGACCCGGACCTCTAAGGACAGGATGCTGGTGCTTCTGACGGGATGTGATGAGGCTGACTCTACAGGCCGGGAAAACCGCAAACGGGCATCCATCGCTACTACTGCAAAATACCACCATGGCCAAGTGGAGGAGCCCCACTGGGTGAAGTCTGAGGGCACAGGAAGCAAAAGCAGCAGTGGGAATGAAACAGGAAGCACTGAGGAAGGCAGTGCCCCTTCTCCGTCCTCCAACCCTGCACTCTCACCCCATCATCCATAGGCAGAGCCCATTCCAGAGCAGCTGGCAAAGCAGAAACCTGTTTTGCCAGCTCCTCAACACAACAAAGCGGGGAGGGAGAAGGAGGGAGGTACAAAACGGAGTGAAAAGAGCTTAATACCAGGCACAAAAATGTTATGTATTCAAAGGGGAACCTTTGAAAAGAGAATCATTCCCAAACCCGAGAGGTGAAAAATGAAAAGTCCATCATTGTTTTAGGAAGACCTGTGAACTGTCCACAGCTTCTCAAACATTGGTCAGTAGAATTTATAAGTTATTCTCTTCTATGCTTTTGAGATAACAAATATATTAGAAGATTTTGATAAAACACCATAATATTACTCTCAGTTAAGAATTAATTTAGTGGAATATAAATCATCTCTCCATCTCCACTCTGAAGCAGAACTATTCCTCTACCTTAAGTGAATATCTGTCTCTTGAGATGCCTGAATTAGGTGTTTCACCCACTGAGAGATGCCATTTAAAAACAAGACATTTTGTGTCTACTTTAGGTTAAAATCAATTAAGTTGGCCTTTAATTTGGTTCTTCCCATTCGTATTATAAAACTGATTTTCTAGTTCTCTTGAACAAAGATAGTACAAGAAACCTATAATAAACCTGGAGGTGTGTGTGTGAGTGCTTCTGTGAGTGTATGTACAATCTATAAGAACTGGCATCCCAAAATAAAAGTGAGAGTTAGAATAAAACTGTTGCTATACCCTTCTTCTACTGACCTAATTCTGTTAAACTTAGCCCCAAACATATTATAGCTTCAAAAGAACACAAAAATGACATTTCAAATTAATATCACCTCTTTTGAATTACGTTGATGACCCTCTCTTGAGTTTTTGAGCCTGTGAGTTGAGGTAGATTAAAAATGGCCACAGGGCTTCCCTGGTGGCGCAGTGGTTGAGAGTCCGCCTGCCGACGCAGGGGACACGGGTTCGTGCCCCGGTCCGGGAAGATCCCACATGCCGCTGAGCGGCTGGGCCCGTGAGCCATGGCCGCTGAGCCTGCGCGTCCGGAGCCTGTGCTCCGCAACGGGAAAGGCCACAACAGTGAGAGGCCCACATACCGCAAAAACAAAAAAACAAAAACAAAAATGGCCACAAATTCTTTACAGATTCTTCCATCAAGAAGTGGAGTCTAGAGACCTCCCTGGTGGTCCAGTGGTTAAGACGACATGCTCCCAATGCAGGGGGCCCGGGTTCGATCCCTGGTTGGGGAGCTAGATCCCTCATGCATGCCTCAACTGGGAGCCCACATGCCGCAACTAAGAGACTCCACATGCTGCAACGAAGATCCTGCACGTGGCAACGAAGATCCCATGTGCCACAACTAAGATCCAGCTCAGCCAAATAAATAAATATTAAAAAAAAAAAAAAAAAGAATTGGAGTCGACTTCCTCACCTCTTGAATCTGGGCTGGCTCTGTGAGTTTCTTTCATCAACAGAATGAGGCAGAAGTAACATTGTGTGACCTCCATGCCAGATCTCAAGGGGCTATTTCCTCATCTCTCCCCCTTTCTTGCAGGCCTCGGGGGCTCACTGCCCATGGCTCTCCTGTATTTCCTACCTCTTTAGGGTCTTTCAAGAGCTTCCCACTGCTGTGGATCAGACAAGAGTCCTTCCTGCCTTCCTCATAGCCTAGGACTATCTCACTTTCCATGCATGCAAAGCAGCAACAGCATGAGTTATTATTTTAAGTGGTTCCATAGCAAATATTTTATTTATTTTAATGTGTATGAGAAAAAAAACATAACTAGCATGTGAAACAGATATTACTGTTTAGGTTGTTAATTTCCTTTTTAAATAAGCTATTTAGTAAAAAAAAAAAAAAAAGAAAGTCTACAGTTTAAACAGATCAAGTAAGTAATAGTAAAGTCTGTGTTTAAGTATGGAAAACTTTTGGGAAATTCTACTGTAAGGCATATTGGCTCAAATCCCACTCAGTGAAAATACACAATCCAGTTTAGTTTCTCTCCTTTTACCAGTAGGACCCCTCTAACTTCAAAGCCCTCCCCACTTCAGTTTTCTATCTTCCTTCTTTTCACTCAAATTGCCCATGAAAATGAAGCAGCTCTTTGAAGCTTCTCTAACTGATAGCGAGATGCAAATTCTTGAAATATGCTACTCTGCCTCCCAGTAAATGTAGGTGCACGTTTTTTGTTTTCTCATTACGTAAGTATTGACTCTGTGATGTTACCTCTAGATTTGGTGCTAAGTCACATACTTTTCCTTTTTTCTTGGGCTTCTTGACTCCTCTGATGCACTCTGCATTTTCCGGCCCCCATGCCCACTACTGACTAACCTTAACCCTAATCACTTTATTACGTGTCTTTATTTTCTCATCACTCTCTATTATAAGTTCTTAACTACTATTTTGTCTTCTCTTCACTTTTCTCTCTCCTTTTTATCCCTACTTCCCATCACCTTTATTCTTCATTTTATTGTGTTTCTCCCCCTACATGTGTTTTGCTAGACTTGCCTTGAAATCCAGAGGAAGAGCAAGTAGGGGATTTGTAAATGTATTTGCTCATGTAAAGATGAAGAGAATCAAACATTTTTGCACTTCTGAAGTTCTTTCTGCACTTGGATCCTGCTTGATTTGTATCACCTATTCCCTTAAGAACATTCTCACTAGAAATAAATTACAAGATTTCTGGTCTAGAATTGATCGGATATAAGATTATCTTTAGTTCTTGAATGAGACTTTGTGTTTAACACAAATTACATATTCCTCATAGGTTGGTGTGCAATTTCCCACACAGATAAGGTCTTTGAAAAGTTCTTTCAAACTCAGAATGATTTTTCTATGTTTTGACAGATGTACAAATGAGTTCTTTGGAGTTTAGTGTTTCAAATGACCACTGAGTTTCCAACCTATTTGAATTTTCATGATGTTATTCTCTTTTAATTGCAGAAAAATGTCCAGTCCCTAAGTTTTGTTTCTTCACCATAGGAATTCCCTCAGATTTTGACTGAGTAGTCTAAGGTTTGGGGATTGGAAGTGATATGATACCAGTATGATTAGCACATTCATAGAAATTTATAGACTTAGAAATATAGACAGTTACTGATAGAACGCTAGGAAGACAAAAGAGAAAAATTCAAGGTTCTAAATAGGTAATATTTATGGAGAGAATATATCATATAAGGATCGATCTGAAGAAATGAAGCAGGTTTAGACTAGATAATCTAAGTTTACATTAACAAAAATCAAAATTTTCCTTTGTAACACCAAGAGTTTTCAGATTCACATCAGACTCTATCAGAATGAAAGCTGTTTTCCCAAAATACTTTCAGTGGTTCATTTACAATTTATTATCTAGAAAAATGGCTTTATTCCTTTTAAATGACTCAAAATAATGCAATATTTTCCTTCAACAGAGCATAAGATTGTTGAGAAGTTATTCTCAGGGAACAAGAACCACCTATGTTTCTTACTACCTTGCACATACAGATTTTGAATTTTACAGGGTAGTGATTCATATTTGATGTAGTTTTATAATAGAATCTGATTTGGCACAATAGATTAAATATTAATACATTTGTTTCATAAATGCTGGAGAGGGTATGGAGAAAAGGGAACCCTCTTGCACTGTTGGTGGGAATGTAAATTGATATAGCCACTATGGAGAACAGTATGGAGGTTCCTTAAAAAACTAAAAATAGGGGCTTCCCTGGTGGCGCAGTGGTTGAGAATCTGCCTGCCAATGCAGGGGACACAGGTTCGAGGCCTGGTCTGGGATGATCCCACATGCCGTGGAGCAACTGGGCCTGTGAGCCACAACTAATGAGTCTGCACGTCTGGAGCCCGTGCTCCGCAACAAGAGAGGCTGCGATAGTGAGAGGCCCGTGCACCGCGATGAAGAGTGGCCCCCACTCGCCGCAACTAGAGAAAGCCCTCGCACAGAAACGAACACACAACACAGCCAAAAATAAATAAATAAATTTATATTAAAAAGAAAACTAAAAATAGAACTACCATATGACCCAGCAATCCCACTACTGGGCATATACCCTGAGAAAACCATAACTCAAAAAAAGTCATGTACCACAGTGTTCACTGCAGCACTATTTACAATAGCCAGGACATGGAAGCAACCTAAGTGTCCATCGACAGGTGAATGGATAAAGAAGATGTGGCACATATATACAATGGAATATTACTCAGCCATAAAAAGAAATGAAATTGAGTTATTTGTAGTGAGGTAGATGGACCTAGAGTCTGTACTACAGAGTGAAGTAAGTCAGAAAGAGAAAAACAAATGCCGTATGCTAACACATATATATGGAATCTAAACAAAAAAAAAAAAGGTTCTGAAGAACCTAGGGGCAGGACAGGAATAAAGACACAGACGTAGAGAATGGACTTGAGGACACAGGGAGGGGTAAGGGTAAGCTGGGACGAAGTGAGAGAGTGGCATGGACATATATACACTACCAAACGTAAAATAGATAGCTAGTGGGAAGCAGCCATAAGGCACAGGGAGATCAGCTCAGTGCTTTGTGACCACCTAGAGGGGTGCGATAGGGAGGGTGGGAGGGAGGGAGATGCAAGAGGGAGGCGATATGGAGATATATGTATATGTATAGCTGATTCACTTTGTTATAAAGCAGAAAGTAACACACCATTGTAAAGCAATTATACTCCAATAAAGATGTTTTTAAAAAATACATTTGTTTCCTAGATGTGGCATTTAAAAGTAGAAATGTGACACAATCCAGTGTTAACTGGCCTAATCCAATAAGGAATTTAAGGTTTGAGTCTGTTACTGCACACTGAGAGACTTAACAGATTTTTTAACATTATGTTATTCTATCCAAGAAAAGTTTTATTT
The DNA here is from genome assembly GCF_003031525.2 of Neophocaena asiaeorientalis asiaeorientalis. Classification (NCBI taxonomy): domain Eukaryota; kingdom Metazoa; phylum Chordata; class Mammalia; order Artiodactyla; family Phocoenidae; genus Neophocaena; species Neophocaena asiaeorientalis. The sequence goes on along the minus strand of NW_020173215.1, from coordinate 411,776 downwards.
TCTCAAAGGGAACTTTTTAAGATGCCACACTACCAAGAAATAGTTAAAATGGATGTTGATGTGACTGGACTTGGCTTGTTCTTGAATTCTTTAGTTCATTCCCCACATTTGTAAGGGACTACCTTGAATCGATTCCAAAAGGGGGCCAAGAGGGTGTCATAGCCAAAAGCACTGCCTGGGTTCAAATTTCTTCTTGGCAAGAAACAGGACAAGTTCTGACAGCCTCAGTAGCCTCATCTCTAAAATGGGCATCATAAAAATACCTACTGACGCTGGCTCTTGTGGGGACTAGTGAGCAGTGACAGTAGAGGTGTGTAGAAACCACCAACAACAGGGATTAGATGGACAAAAGGTTAATGCTGGGATGCCTTTTCCTTTTCTTTTCCAGTAATTGACGTGTAGGGTTAACAAGTTCCTTGTAATGGAAACTGGTTGAATCAAAGGTATATATACTCATGTCTGCTTTTTATGAGCTGCACATGTGAAGATTTTTAAAAATTATGTTAGCCCTCCTAGCCTCACTGTTTTTCATGGACAAGCCAGTTTGTCAAGTACCATTAGGGAAGTACCCATACTGTGTCAACTGGATGGAGTTTAAATGGTTTTCAAGTAAAAGACTCAGGCAGCTAAATCAGGTTGGACTATTCCACTTCCCTCTGGTTTAATCTTCCAGACTTGTGACCTGAGAAGTTTGTGGCTAGACCTGATGAATTCATACACTTTGTGGAAACAGTATGTGGGATTAAATTTGCTCTTATAGAGTGCCAAGGAGCCACCAACTCAAATTCTGTGGTAAAATCTTTTTTTCATTATTGTCTATTAACATGAAAGAACCAAAAAGAGAAATGAAAATGTGAAAACAGTTGATAGAGAGGTTCCAGGGAATATACCTGGACAGCCTGGGGAGCTGGTTAAGAACAGAGGATTTGGGGTCAGACAGAATGAGGTTCAGGTCACTTGTGTCCCTAAACCTCAGTTTCCTCATCAGTGAAATGTGGAAAATCATGTTTTTCAGTCTTTGTTTTAAGGAATAAACTAGATAAAAATTTGTAAAGGGAGGAGTATTCGATATAGCACATTTTATAAACCTGAAATTGCTAATTTTGGTCATCCTAATGCCCAGGTTCTCGATGATTCCATTCATTTCATTTTTTTTTCACTTACAAATGGCCTTCTGATTAGGCAGGGGCAAATGTTTTATGCGTTTTCAGGCAAGTTGAAGCCAGGGAATAAGAATGGGCAGTTATTTAGTGCCTATTTATATATTCGGCACTTTACATATTCAAAACTGTTTAATTCTGACAATAAAATTCCTCTCAGGGAAATTTTATTATTCCCATTTTACAGATGATAAAACAGAGCTTGAGAGAGATTAAACAACTTTCCAAGTCACACAGTCTCCAAGTCGTTAAGGGGCAACGTAGGAAACTGTACGCAAGACCTCTGATTCAGAAGCCTGTGTTCCTTCCACTCTATCGATGCCATTCAGCTTCAAAACATTAAAAAAATAACTGGGCTTTGTGACCACCTAGAGGGGTGGGAGGGAGACGCAAGAGGAAGGGGATATGGGGATATATGTATACATATAGCTGATTCACTTTGTTATAAAGCAGAAACTAACACAACATTGTAAACCAATTATACTCCAATAAAGATGTTAAAAAAAAAGAAGAAGAAAATAGAGGGCTCTGGAGAAAAATCAAAGAAAATAAAAGCTGATTCTTTGATATAAATATAATTGATAAATCTAAAGAAAATAAAATAAAATAACTGGGCTTTGTGTCTAAGTGGCCTTAAGGTAGTATGACATCACTGGCATGTAGCTATCAGGCGCTTGGGCCAATCTTCCTACATGAAAGAATTTTCTTTTTAACTGTGTCTAAACAAGCCATGCGAGGTAGAAAATAAAGCAATTTTTAAATTATCCCAAATTATAAGAACATATTAATCACATAATCCTGGACTCACTGTTATATCTAAGAATACCTCCCCACCCCTATTCCTTTCAGCCCTTTTTCTGCCCCAGACCGGCCTAGTGTTTTCGCGTCTCTTTTTGTGGGTGTGCACGTATCATCAGTACCCTCACTACAGTGCTGCTAGTTTGTCTTGCATGGTCTGCTCTTTCTACATAATTCACACAGTGCAGGCTACTGAAAATGGCAATCCATGTCGATTTGGTCAACCAGCCTGGATCAAAGTACAGTGGTGGAATACCACAGGCTGAGACTCAATGTCACCAGTGGATTCCTTCTTCTAGAACACAGGATGCACTCAGGAAATGTTTTTCTGGATTGACATTAAAAAATACTTTAGTTTTTCTATCAAATAATTGATAAAGTATAATATATCAACTAGCAAAATTGTTCACAGGAAATGCAATGAATGAGCAGATATATACAGTGGACCCTTGAACAACACGAGCTTGAACTGTGCAGGTCCACTTACACTGGATTTTTTAAAATAAATACTACAGCGCCACATGAACCTAGGTTGGTTGAATCAACGGATGAGGAATCGCGGATATGAAAGGCAGACTATGGGACTTGAGCATCGGAGGATTTCAATATTCACAGCGGGTCCTGGAACCAATCTCCCAAGGATACCAAGGAAGACTGTACTTTGAAGTGAAACAATAGGGGATTTTATGTAAGAGGAACCAATTTATTATAATCAAAAGAATGCCTCTTTTACAAACCAGGAGTGTCCTTCTTAAGTGTGGCAAACAATGCTTGCTTTAATTTTATTTGTTTAGGTTATACTCCTTGCCAAGAGGAATGAAGCCCAAACCTCATCTTATAACGTGGTCACTCCAATCTACCCAACCTACGTATCCGATTTCTTTTTCTATATTAATTCCATTAATTCCATTATCAAACCCATCCCAGCGAAACTAGTCTATTTTCTGCCTCTTAATGCATCTTGGTATTTCCTTCCTCTGAACCTCTTCCAATGACACTTCTGTGGCTTTGATGTTCTCAGTCTCCTCTCCCTTAATTCAAACTTTTCCCAATGGTGAAAAAGTTACGCCCTGCAATTTTTACTACTCCCTTGGAACTATCAGTTGGTGTCTGATGTTGGGACCAATATTTGAAAGGCAACTGACTTGTCGCTATTGTGTTATATGCTCTCTGAGGGCAGGGGTGACATCTGTCTTTTTAATAATACATCCTCAGGATCAGTCAGGCAATAGGCACTCAATAAATATTTATTGAATGTGTAAAGGAAGGAAAGAAAATATGTCTGAACTCATCTTACAGACTTTTCCTGGGCAAACACTATGCTTTAGATTTTCTTTTTAATCTCTTTAGCATTGAGTTCAGTGCCTTGAACAAGGTAACAATAAAAACATTCTTTTTTGATGCACTAAGTTAATCTTTGGAAAGCCACACAAAATTGCGTTTGAGGTTTCTAATAAAATTTTTAATCTTTTTTTTAATCCAGTGTTTCTTTTGTAAGATAATGGTAATTCTGATTTAAATTAAATGTATTTAAATGTACTATAATGGTTTTAAAATATCCCATTCTAGTTCTCACACAAACTAAAACTCAAGAAAAATATGTTGATCTAATCTATACCTTTAAAATTAAGGTAATTTCCTATAGTAGTGGGTTTCTTGGTAACACTTTCTGAATATGTCATAGACTATGCTGTTCCCTCTTGCTTCAAACCCTCATTGACTCCACTCCGCCATCCTTTAACCCAAGATGACTGACACATTCTCTGGGTCTCTATTTTTTAGATGTTACTTTTCCCAAGAATCTTCCCCTGACACTCCACTCCAATTTCTCATGGATTTGCACAGCACCTCACTACTCACTTATTACATCACATGGTAATTACCTAATTCTCCACTAGACTAGATTCCTGAGAGCAAGTGCCCTGCTTATCCTTTTCTTCCCAGCAGCTAGCATAGTGCCAGAAATATAGTAGGTGCTCAACAAGTATTTATTAAGTGAATAAATGCCCTCATGAAGAATGAGGGGTAACTCAGGCTTAAAGTTTCCACTTAACATTGGTTCTGTGTGTAAGAGTCATCAAATTAGAGGTAATCATTAATTTTGAAGGGAATTTAGAGTCCTACTTCAAGAATTGTGTAACAGCCTCTGCCATGGAGAGGGTGGAGTAGGGAAGGGATTGAAAACTGAGCCAACAAACAAAAGAATGCCTGAAACTGATTCGGTAGAATGCCCAGGCATGGCGTGATACTGTTTTATCCAAACTTGTATTTGTATGATGGTTTCCACCAGTTCTGTTGTTCCAGTCCCCAGTGTAGAAATGTCCACTACAACACTCTATAGAGTTAAGTATATGTATAGAAGGGTCTATGTATACTTGTGTAAAATAAGAAATATGTTGGACAAATAAATGCATGTGAGGTGTTGGCCAATCATTAGGCGGAATACTATGATAAGGCTTTGACGATCCTTCAACCTATTTTCATGATTAGGCCTGTTCTATAAGGCAGTGGTTCTCAAGAACCACTAAGAATCACTGAGGATCTTAGAATCGTTGGGGATCCCAAGCAGTTTTTGTTTATGTGGATTATTTCTATCAGTATTCAACATATTAGGAATTAAAACAGAAAATTTTTTAAATTTATTAATTTATTTTAAAATAACTGTAGCATATCTACTATGTTAGCATAAATAGCATCATGTTTTTCTGAAAATAACGTATATTTTCCAAAGAAAATAATCTAGTAAGAAAAGTGGCATTGTTTTATATTTTTTGCAAGTCTCTTTAATGTTCGGCTTAGTAGAAGACAGCTGGATTCTCCTATCGCTTCTGTATTCAATCTGTTGTGATATGCTGTTTCGTTTGAAGCAAATGAGGAATATCTGGTTTCACACAGATATGTAGTTGGAAAATGAAATAACAGTTTAATAACGTTTTCAAATAATTCTGGATATTTTTCTTTGGTGCTATACGAAAACTCAACAAGTGGTAGTTTCTTAAACTTTATAATTGCAATACGGAATGTGAAACGACATCAGTTAACGTTTCATACTCTTATATTAAAATTCATTGGTCTGTCTTGGGCTTTGAATGTAGCTGTAACTAATGCATGATTTTAGAACATCACACATTATTGGTCATTTGGAAAATACTGGTGCACTGCGTAAGCAGACTTCCAAATATCAAGACATTTCATTGTACAGTATCAAAAAAACCGCATTAATTAAAAAGGCCACAATCCTATTAGAAAAGAGTTTATGTTTTGGGAAGCTGTCAAGCTCGTGGTAGCAGATACAAGTTTTCTAATTTCTATATATTTTTTTTCCTTGAAAGCTCAAATTTTTCATTGAAAATAAATACTGCCAGTTGTTTACCTTGAAGTGACAGGCTCACTTAATTTGTTTTGAAAAAAAATGTCTGCCAAACATCAACTGTGAATAACCATAGCTTGTCTGTCAGTTGTTCTTTCAAGGAAAAATATGTTTTATGAAAAAAACAACAACTAGTTTAGCTCACAACTCAATTACACAAGGGTCTTAATTCAGGACAAACTCTATATGTAGCAGAAAAGCTTTATGTGTGTCCCTCACTTTGCTATACGGAATATTAAAAAGACAAAGTCAAGCGTTAAAATCTAATGAAATGAATAATTTCTACTGCATCAAAGGCATTCTTAGGAGAAACTGACATTTGTAGCAGTGGAGATGACAGTAACTACTAGTACGGTTTGGTGCCGCTGCCTTGATTCATGCTAAGATGTTAGCAGTTTTACCCGCTATTGCTTTTGTACTATTGATATTAGCGAAAATGTCAACACAGTAAAAAAAGGCAAATTATCATCTTCGAGTTAATATGATAGTACCTTGGCCTTACAGATCTCCCTGAAAGGGTCTCATGCCCCACCCCTCCACGGTTCTGGGGACCACACTTTGAGGACTGCTGCCTTAAGACAAGGGCTTGAACTAGGACTTCTCTTAAATAGACTTAAATTACACTCAAGTTTATAATAGTCTTGGACTTTTAATTTTTTCCCAATTGACTGAATATTTATGAATTTCATAGTTTAAAGGTAAATTGAGGGCTTCCATGGTGGCACAGTGGTTAAGAATCTGCCTGCCAATGCAGGGGACATGGGTTTGAGCCCTGGTCCAGGAAGATCCCACATGCCGTGGAGCAGTTAAGCCCGTGCGCCACAACTACTGAGCCTGCCCTCTAGAGCCCACGAGCCTCAACTACTGAGCCCGCGTGCCTAGAGCCTGTGCTCTACAACAAGAGAAGCCGCTGCAATGAGAAGCCCGCCCACCGCAACGAAGAGTAGTCCCTGCATGCTGCAACTAAAGAAAGCCCGCGTGCGGCAACAAACACCCAGTGCAGCCAGAAATAAATAAATAAATTTATTTTAAAAAAGTAAGTTGAAATATAAGTAATCAAATATCTGCCAAACACTTGAATAGTATAGTACCTAATCCTCACAAAACATCTGTAAGTCAGCTATAATTTGTTCCATTTCTATATTGGAAAAAAAAACACTGAAGCTCAGTGAGATTAACCTATTTGTCCCACAGCAAATAATTATCAGGGTTTAGAATTAAATACAAGTCTGTCTGACTAACTAATGCATGTTCTAACTGATATGGCACATCTCTCAAGTCTCTCAGAACACACTGAGGATCCGTACATATATAAATATAAATACACACAATGCCATTGGCTTTACCAATGGCACATTTTTTGAGAAGACAGCTATATTGATATATGCAAATCCTGATGTTCAAAATTAGGAATATTTGGGGGAACTTTCATAAAAATACCTTTCGGGGCTTCCCTGGTGGCGCAGTGGTTGAGAGTCCGCCTGCCGATGCAGGGGACACGGGTTCGTGCCCCAGTCTGGGAGGATCCCACATGCCGCTGAGCGGCTGGGCCCGTTAGCCATGGCCCCTGAGCCTGCGCGTCCGGAGCCTGTGCTCTGCAACGGGAGAGGCCACAACAGTGAGAGGCCCGCGTACCGCAAAAAAAAAAAAAAACCTTTCACAGAGTTTTTATAGAACTTTCCCCATAGACTCCTCAGTCTGTCATTAATTGGCTGATTTAATAAGTCACTTTAACATCTTTTGGACTCAGTTTCTCCCCAATGGCAATTTTAAATCACTATCTTAATGCCTGGTTTATCTGAACTCCCATCAACACTGTGAGATTCACCAGGGAGATACTGGTGCCACCACTGTACTGAGGCGGGAACAGATCCTCAGAGAACTTCATAGACTACTCTCCCTTTCTCTCTCCACCTGCTTTCCCCTCAGTACTGTGCAGTTAAGACCAGGTATATCAAATCAGGAAAACAAACAAAAGTACAACTACAAAAATGCTTTTCTCATCGTCTCTCTCCTTCCCTTCAGGGCCGAAGTACCAGCAAAATGAGCTATGTTCTCTGTCCCCATGATCTCACCTTCTCTACCTGCTATTATCTGGATCCATTACACACATACAACAGAAACTACAATTGCTTAGGTCAAGATCACTGAGATATTCTGAAAAGAGTAGCAGTTGCTTTTTAGTCCGGTTGTATTGTTCACCCTGCCGCCTTCCACAGCGGTCACCAGTCCTTTCCTTCCTCGTCTTCATCAATGCCGCTCCCTCCTTGGTCTCCTCTTCCCTCTCTGGTCTCCATCTGTTTCTTTCAAAGGCTCCTCTTTCCCCATCCAGCCCTAGAACACTGGTGTTCTGCCATGTTCCATCCTAAGTCTTCTCTCCCTGGCTGCCTTCCCCCTCTCCCTGGCTTCAGGAAATATCTGAATGCTGATAATTCCTGATGGATCCTCCAGCTTGGATCTTCTCTCCTAGGAACTTTGTTTCTGGCTGCTTACAAGGTACTGCACTCAGGTGTCCCAAATGCACCCCCTACTCAACAAGTTTAAGACAGAACTCATCCACTTCCTCCTAAAATTCCTCCTCTCTATACATTGTTTCTCTTGACAAATGGCACCATCCCCTGCCTGCTTGCCCCAGCCAGAAACCTGGGAGGCAGTCTAGACTACTCCTCCTCTGCATTACCCTCCATGTGCAATCAACCACTAGGTCCTGCGATACTATTTCCTAAATATCTCTAGAGCTGTCCCGATCTTCCAACTGGTACTTTCACTGTCCTAGTTAGGGCCTACTTTTTCCTCTGGAAATAACCTCTTCACTGTTATCTATTTGTCTTCCACCATGATTCCAGAGGTAACTTTCCAAAACTCGTATGTGATGACATTTGAAAACCTTAAACTCTGTCCTTGCTTAAAACCCTTAATAGTTTCCCAACCACGTACCACCTCCAGAAAGTTCTGGCTCTCTGGGCCTGTAGTGTGTGGTGTGGCCTGGCCTTGCTTGCTTCAGCGGTAATTCAGCCACATCTAACTTCTCCCAGTTCCCAGGACACACCGTGTACTTTGACACTTTTCTAACCTTTTCACTTGCTTCTCTCTGTTTGTGGAAGTCCTTTCCTCCCCCATCCTTGTTTGCCTGGCCTTCTCTTCCTCATGCTTCAGAACTCTACACTAAAATCTCTACCAAGAGTAACTACTAAAGGGGAATTAGCTGCTTCCCTTTCCATGCTCCTACAGGAACAGGTACAAACACATATTATAGCACTAATCACATTTTCATTGATGCCTCTGTCTCCCCACAAGGCTAGAAACTTCTTAAAGGCCCAGCACTATGTCTTACCTTGAAATCTTGGCACCGAGACATGTATGGTACACAGCAGGAGCTTAATAAATGTTTGCTAATGAGTTCTCCAATGACCTGTTTGGGGCCATATCTCAGAAGTGCGGAAGCCACTCTTCCAGAACTTCTGAGCAGAGATCCAGAGATCCCTTTTTCCTACCTCATTGTCTCATCTGCTAAAAACGTTTGCACAGTGATCTCAACGTCACTTTTAGCGCTTAAAAATTCTAAGGCTTTTATAAAGCGATTTTGTGGAGTAAATCGGTTTCATAAATCCACCTACTGCAGTGTCCTCATCCAGGAGCCACAAAACTTAAGGAGCTGCATTGGGCTGCCCTCTGTGACCAGGTATTTAACAAGAATATTACCTCGGTAAGGTTGATTTTCATCTTGTCTTCATTTTTCTGTGGCAACGAGAAGCGGGCAAGTATTTTTCCTGCTTTCATTCCTGACACTATATCTTAATAAACTATATGTTCTGAGAACTTAAAGTGCAAGGGTCTACAAACCAGGTTAGCCGAAAACTA